>NC_069504.1:161574726-161947226 GCF_027579735.1 Bombina bombina | reverse complement strand
GAAGAAGGATTAGGACACAATGATGGAACAACAATCTCTTGATTGATATTCTTGTTAAAAACCACCTTAGGTAAAAACCCAGGTTTGGTACGCAGGACTAGCTTATCTGCATTAAAAATCAGATAAGGAGAATCACATTGTAAGGCAGATAGCTCAGAGACTCTCCGAGCCGAGGAAATAGCCATCAAAAACAGAACTTTCCAAGATAAAAGTTTAATATCAATGGAATGAAGGGGTTCCAACGGAACTCCTTGAAGAACTTTAAGAACCAAGTTTAAGCTCCACGGGGGAGCAACAGGCTTAAACACAGGCTTAATTCTAACCAAAGCCTGGCAAAATGCCTGGACGTCTGGAACCTCTGCCAGACGCTTGTGCAAAAGAATAGACAGAGCAGAAATCTGTCCCTTTAAGGAACTAGCTGATAATCCTTTGTCCAAGCCCTCTTGGAGAAAAGACAATATTCTAGGAAACCTAACCTTACTCCATGAGTAATTCTTGGATTCACACCAATAAAGATATTTACTCCATATCTTGTGGTAGAATCGGAAAAGCCACGCTTTGATAGAATCAAACGTTCAATCTCCATGCAGTCAGTCTCAGAGAAATTAGATTTGGATGATTGAAAGGACCTTGTATCAGAAGGTCCTGTCTTAGAGGCAGAGTCCATGGTGAAAAGGATGACATGTCCACTAGGTATGCATACCAAGTCCTGCGTGGCCATGCAGGTGCTATCAGAATAACCGATGCTCTCTCCTGTTTGATTTTGGCAATCAGTCGAGGGAGCAGAGGAACAGTGGAAACACATAAGCCAGGTTGAAGAACCAAGGCGCTGCTAGAGCATCTATCAGCGTCGCTTCTGGGTCCCTGGACCTGGATCTGTAACAAGGAAGCTTGGCGTTCTGGCGAGACGTCATGAGATCCAACTCTGGTTTGCCCCAACGATGAATCAACTGAGCAAACACCTCCGGATGGAGTTCCCACTCCCCCGGATGGAAAGTCTGACGACTTAGAAAATCCGCCTCCCAGTTCTCCACGCCTGGGATATGGATTGCTGACAGGTGGCAAGAGTGGTACTCTGCCCAGCGAATTATATTTGAGACTTCTAACATCACTAGGGAACTCCTGGTTCCCCCTTGATGGTTGATGTAAGCCACAGTTGTGATGTTGTCCAACTGAAATCTGATGAACCTCAGTGTTGCTAACTGAGGCCAAGCCAGAAGAGCATTGAATATCGCTCTTAACTCCAGAATATTTATTGGAAGGAGTTTCTCCTCCTGAGTCCACGATCCCTGTGCCTTCAGGGAATTCCAGACTGCACCCCAACCTAGAAGGCTGGCATCTGTTGTTACAATTGTCCAATCTAGCCTGCGAAAGGTCATACCCTTGGACAGGTGTACCCGAGACAACCACCAGAGAAGAGAATCTCTGGTCTCTTGATCCAGATTTAGCAGAGGGGACAAATCTGTGTAATTCCCATTCCACTGACTCAGCATGCATAATTGCAGCGGTCTGAGATGAAGGCGCGCAAATGGCACTATGTCCATTGCCGCTACCATTAAGCCGATTACCTCCATACACTGAGCTACCGAAGGGCGCGGAATGGAGTGAAGAACACGGCAAGCATTTAGAAGTTTTGATAACCTGGACTCCGACAGGTAAATTTTCATTTCTACAGAATCTATAAGAGTCCCTAAGAAGGAGACTCTTGTGAGTGGGGATAGAGAACTCTTTTCCTCGTTCACTTTCCACCCGTGCGACCTCAGAAATGCCAGAACTATCTCTGTATGAGACTTGGCAACTTGAAAGCTTGACGCCTGTATCAGGATGTCGTCTAGACACGGAGCCACCGCTATGCCTCGCGGTCTTAGAACCGCCAGAAGTGAGCCCAGAACCTTTGTAAAGATTCTCGGGGCTGTAGCCAACCCGAAGGGAAGAGCTACAAATTGGTAATGTCTAGAAAGGCAAACCTTAGAAACCGATGATGATCTTTGTGAATCGGTATGTGAAGGTAGGCATCCTTTAAGTCCACTGTGGTCATGTACTGACCTTCTTGGATCATGGGTAGGATGGTCCGAATAGTTTCCATTTTGAAAGATGGAACTCTGAGGAATTTGTTTAAGATCTTTAGATCCAAAATTGGTCTGAAGGTTCCCTCTTTTTTGGGAACCACAAACAGATTCGAATAACAACCCTGTCCTTGTTCCGTCCGCGGAACTGGATGGATCACTCCCATAACTAGGAGGTCTTGCACACAGCGTAGGAATGCCTCTTTCTTTATCTTATTTGCAGATAGCCTTGAAAGATGAAATCTCCCTTGTGGAGGGGAAGCTTTGAAGTCCAGAAGATATCCCTGAGATATGATCTCCAACGCCCAGGGATCCTGAACATCTCTTGCCCACGCCTGGGGGAAGAGAGAAAGTCTGCCCCCTACTAGATCCGTCGCCGGATAGGGGGCCATTCCTTCATGCTGTCTTAGAGGCAGCAGCAGACTTTCTGGCCTGCTTGCCTCTGTTCCAGGACTGGTTAGGTTTCCAGGCCTGCTTAGATTGAGCAAAAGTTCCCTCTTGTTTTGAAGCGGAGGAAGTTGATGCTGCACCTGCCTTGAAATTTCGAAAGGCACGAAAATTAGACTGTTTGGCCTTTGCTTTGGCCCTGTCCTGAGGAAGGGTGTGACCCTTACCTCCAGTAATGTCAGCAATAATTTCCTTCAAACCAGGCCCGAATAAGGTCTGCCCCTTGAAAGGAATGTTGAGTAATTTAGACTTCGAAGTCACGTCAGCTGACCAGGATTTAAGCCATAGCGCCCTACGCGCTTGGATGGCGAATCCGGAATTCTTAGCCGTTAGTTTAGTCAAATGAACAATGGCATCAGAAACAAATGAGTTAGCTAGCTTAAGTGTTCTAAGCTTGTCAATAATTTCAGTCAATGGAGCTGTATGGATGGCCTCTTCCAGGGCCTCAAACCAGAATGCCGCCGCGGCCGTGACAGGCGCAATGCATGCAAGGGGCTGTAAAATAAAACCTTGTTGAATAAACATTTTCTTAAGGTAACCCTCCAATTTTTTATCCATTGTATCTGAAAAAGCACAACTTTCCTCAACCGGGATAGTAGTACGCTTTGCTAAAGTAGAAACTGCTCCCTCCACCTTAGGGACCGTCTGCCACAAGTCCCGTGTAGTGGCGTCTATTGGAAACATTTTTCTAAATATAGGAGGTGGGGAAAAAGGCACACCCGGTCTATCCCACTCCTTGCTAATAATTTCTGTAAGCCTTTTAGGTATAGGAAAAACATCAGTACACACCGGTACCGCATAGTATTTATCCAGCCTACACAATTTCTCTGGTACTGCAACTGTGTTACAGTCATTCAGAGCAGCTAATACCTCCCCAAGCAACACACAGAGGTTCTCAAGCTTAAATTTAAAATTAGAAATCTCTGAATCAGGATTCCCCGAATCAGAGATGTCACCCACAGACTGAAGCTCTCCGTCCTCATGATCTGCATATTGTGACGCAGTATCAGACATGGCCCTTACAGCATCTGCGCGCTCTGTATTTCTCCTAACCCCAGAGCAATCGCGCTTGCCTCTTAATTCAGGCAACCTGGATAATACCTCTGACAGGGTATTATTCATGATTGCAGCCATGTCCTGCAAGGTAATCGCTATGGGCGTCCCTGATGTAATTGGCGCCATATTAGCGTGCATCCCCTGAGCGGGAGGTGAAGGGTCTGACATGTGGGGAGAGTTAGTCGGCATAACTTCCCCCTCGTCAGAATCTTCTGGTGATATTTCTTTTATATTTAAAGACTGATCTTTACTGTTTAAGGTGAAATCAATACATTTAGTACACATTCTCCTATGGGGCTCCACCATGGCTTTCAAACATAATGAACAAGTAGTTTCCTCTGTGTCAGACATGTTTAAACAGACTAGCAATGAGACTAGCAAGCTTGGAAAACACTTTAAACAAGTTTACAAGCAATATAAAAAACGTTACTGCACCTTTAAGAAACACAAATTTTGTCAAAATTTGAAATAACAGTGAAAAAAGGCAGTTACACTAACAAAATTTTTACAGTGTATGTAACAAGTTAGCAGAGCATTGCACCCACTTGCAAATGGATGATTAACCCCTTAATACCCAAAAAATAATAAAAGACAAAAACGTTTTTTTTTTTTTTAAAACAGTCACAATAACTGCCACAGCTCTACTGTGGCTTTTTACCTCCCTCAAAAACGACTTTGATGCCTTTTGAGCCCTCCAGAGATGTCCTGGATCATGCAGGAAGAAGCTGGATGTCTGTGTCTGTAATTTTTGCTGTGCAAAAAAATGGCAAAATAGGCCCCTCCCACTCATATTACAACAGTGGAAAGCCTAAGGAAACTGTTTCTAGGCCAAATTCAAGCCAGCCATGTGGAAAAAAACTAGGCCCCAATAAGTTTTATCACCAAATACATATAAAAACGATTAAACATGCCAGCAAACGTTTTATATTACATTTTTATAAGAGTATGCATCTCTATTAATAAGCCTGATACCAGTCGCTATAACTGCATTTAAGGCTTTACTTACATTAGTTCGGTATCAGCAGCATTTTCTAGCAAATTCCATCCCTAGAAAAATATTAACTGCACATACCTTATTGCAGGAAAACCTGCACGCCATTCCCTCTCTGAAGTTACCTCACTCCTCAGAATATGTGAGAACAGCCATGGATCTTAGTTACTTCTGCTAAGATCATAGAAAACGCAGGCAGATTCTTCTTCTAAATACTGCCTGAGATAAACAGTACACTCCGGCACCATTTAAAAATAACAAACTTTTGATTGAAGAATAAACTAAGTATAAAACACCACACTCCTCTTACGACCTCCATCTTGGTTGAGGCTTACAAGAGAATGACTGGATATGACAGTTAGGGGAGGAGCTATATAGCAGCTCTGCTGTGGGTGATCCTCTTGCAACTTCCTGTTGGGAAGGAGAATATCCCATAAGTAATGGATGATCCATGGACTGGATACACTTAACAAGAGAAATGGAAATATTATAATTTATGTAAGAACTTACCTGATAAATTCATTTCTTTCATATTGGCAAGAGTCCATGAGCTAGTGACATATGGGATATACAATCCTACCAGGAGGGGCAAAGTTTCCCAAACTTTAAAATGCCTATAAATACACCACTCACCACACCCATAATTCAATTTAACGAATAGCCAAGTAGTGGGGTGATAAAATAAGGAGTAAAAAAAGCATACAAAAAGAGGAACTGGAAATATAATGGTGCTTTTATACCAAAACCATAACCACCAAAAAAGGGTGGGCCTCATGGACTCTTGCCAATATGAAAGAAATTAATTTATCAGGTAAGTTCTTTCATGTAAATGGCAAGAGTCCATGAGCTTGTGACATATGGGATAGAAATACCCAAGATGTGGAAGACCACAGAAGAGTCCCTAGAAAGGGAGGGATAAAATAAAAACAGCTAGTTCCGCTGAAAAAAATAAATCCACAAAAAAAAAAGTCTCTCATAAATTTCACATAAATTTAAAGGAAAAAACTTAAATCATAAGCAGAAGAATCAAACTGAGACAGCTGCCTGAAGAACCTTTCTACCAAAGACTGCTTCAGAAGAAGCAAATACATCAAAATGGTAAAATTTAGTAAATGTATGCAAAAGAAGACCAAGTTGCTGCTTTGCAAATCTGATCAACCGAAGCTTCATTCTTAAAAGCCGAAGAAGTGGCGACTGATCTAGTAGAATGAGCTGTAATTCTCTGAGGCGGAGACTGTCCCGTCTCCAAATAAACCTTGTGAATCAAAAGATATAACCAAGATGCCAAAGAAATGGCAGAGGCTTTCTGACCTTTCCTAGGACCAAAAGAAAACAACCAATAGACTAGAAGTCTTCTTCGACATAATATTTCAAAGCTCTTACAACATCCAAAGAATGTAAAGATCTTTCAAGAGTATTCTTGGAATTAGGACACAAGGAAGGAAAAACAATTTCCCTACTAATGTTGTTAGAATTCACAACCTTAGGAAGAAATTTAAACGAAGTCCGTAAAACAGCCTTATCTTGATGGAAAATCAGAAAAGTAGACTCACAAGAGAGAGCAGACAATTCAGAAACTCTTCTAGCTGAAGAGATAGTCAAAAGGAACAATACTTTCTAAGAAAGTAGTTTAATATCCAGAGAATGCATAGGCTCAAACGGAGGAGCCTGCAAAGCCTTTAAAACCAAATTAAGACTCCAATCAGGAGAGACTGATTTAATAACAGGCTTGATACGAACCAAAGCCTGAACAAAACATTGAATGTCAGGAAGATTAGCAATCTTTCTATGAAATAAAACAGAAAGAGCAAAGATTTGTCCCTTCAAAGTACTTGCAAACAAACCTTTATCCAAACCATCCTGAAGAAACTGTAAAATTCTAGGAATTCTAAAAGAATGCCAAAAGAATTTATGAGAACACCATGAAATATAGGTTTTCAAAACCCGATAACAGACTTTCGAGCCTGTAGCATAGTATTAAACTCCGAGTCAGAGAAACCTCTATGATTGAGCACTAAACGTTCAATTTCCATACCTTCAAATTTAACGATTTGAGATCCTGATGGAAAAACGGCCCTTGAGACAGAAGGTCTGGCCTTAAAGGAAGTGGCCAAGGTTGGCAACTGGACATTAAAACAAGATCTGCATACCAAAACCTGTGAGGCCATGCTGGTGCTATCAGAAACACATGCGATTGTTCTATTATCTTGGAAGAAGAACCAGAGGTGGAAAAATGTAAGCAGGTTGGTAAAACCAAGGAACTGCTAACGCATCCACCATCTACGCCTGAGGATCCCTGGACCTGGAAAGGTACCTGGGAAGCTTCTTGTTTAGATGGGAAGCCATCAGATCTATTTCAGGAAGACTCCACATCTGTACAATCTGACAAAATACATCTGGATAGAGAGACCACTCCCCCGGATGTAAAGACTGACGACTGAGATAATCCGCTTCCCAATTGTCTACACCTGGGATATGTATTGCATAATTTAGAAAGGAGTTGGATTCCGCCCAAAAAAGTATCTGAGATACTTTTTTCATCGATAAAGGACTGCAAGTCCCACCCTGATGATTGACATATGCCACAGTTGTGAAATTGTCTGTCTGAAAACGAATGATTGATTCCCTCTTTAATAGAGGCCAAGCCTGAAGAGCCCTGTAAATAGCACTGAGTTCTAAAATATTGATTGGCAACCTCGCCTCTTGAGGATTACAAACTCCTTGTGCTGTCAAAGACCCCCCCAAACAGCTCCCCAACCTGTGAGACTTGCATCTGTTGAAATCACAGTCCAGAAAAGAAGAACAAAAGAGGCCTTGTGAATAATGCGATGATGGTCTAACCCCAAAGTCAGAGAGAGTTGAGTGTTGGGATCTAAGGATATCAATTGTTATATCCGAATATAATCCCTGCACCATTGATTCAGCATGCAAAGCTGAATAGGTCTCATATGAAAACGAGCAAAGGGGATCGTGTCCAATGTTGCAGTCATGAGATATAAAACTTCCATGCACATAGCCATTGAAGGGAATGATCGAGACTGAAGGTTTCGACAGGCAGAAACCAATTTCATTTGTCTCTTCTCTGTTAAAGACAGGGTCATGGACACTGAATCTATCTGGAAACTTAAAAAGGTGACCCTTGTCTGAGGAATCAAGAAACTCTTTGGTAAATTGATCCTCCAACCATGTCTTTGAAGAAACAACACAAGTTGATTCATGTGAGATTCTGCTAAATTAAAATATTGAACAAATAAGAAAACACCACAATACCCTGCTCTCTGATTACAGATAGAAGGGCACCTAGAACCTTCGAAAAGATTCTTGAAGCTATCGCTGGGCCAAATGGAAGAGCAACAAATTGGTAATGCTTGTCTAGAAAAGAGAATCTCAGAAACCGATAGTGGTCTGGATGAATCGGAATGTGAAGATATGCATCCTGTAAGTCTACTGAGGACATGTAATGACCTTGTTGATCAAAAGGCAGAATAGTCCTTATAGTCACCATCTTGAAAGTTGGGACCCTTACAAATTGATTCAAAAATGTCAGATCCAGAACTGAATTTTCCTTCTTCGGGACAATGAATAGATTTGAATAAAAACCCAGACCCTGTTCCAGAAGTGGAACTGGTACAATTACCCCTAAAAGCTCCAGATCTAAAACACACCTCAGAAAGGCCTGAGCTTTCACAAGATTTGATGGAACGTGAGAGAGAAAAAATTTTCTCACAGGAGGTCTTATTCTGAAACCTATTTGATACCCCTGAGAAACAATAATTTGAATCTAAGGATTCTGAACAGAACCTGCCCAAATGTCTTGAAATAATTTTAATCTACCCCCCACCAGAAAAACTGGATTGAGGGCCGCACCTTCATGCAGTCTTGGGGGCTGGCTTTGGCTTTTTATAAGGCTTGGATTTATTCCAACTCGAATATGGCTTCCAATTGGAGCCAGAGTCCTTAGAGGAAAGAGTGTTTTTTGTTCTCTAGTCTGACGAAAGGAACAAAACCGATCAGAAGTTTTAGATTTACCCTTAGACTTTTTATCTTGGGGCAAAAAAACTCCCTTCACTCCAGTAATAGTGGAAATAATAGAATCCTATTGGGAACAAAATAAATTATTACCCTGGAATGATAGAGATAGCAACCTAGATTTAGATACAATGTCAGCATTCCATGATTTGAGCCATAAAGCTCTTCTAGCTAAAATAGCCAAAAACATAGATTTAACATCAATCTTGATTATATCAAATATACCATTACAGTTAAAATGATTAGCATGTTGACGCAAACGAACAATGCTATGCAAATCAGAATCTTTTTCCCATTGTGCTAAGCTATCCAACCATCAGCCATAGAAATGGCAGGTCTGAGAATATAGCCAGAATGTAAATAAGCTTTCCTTAGATAAGATTCAAATTTTTCTATCTAAAGGATCCTTAAAAGAAGTACTATCTACCACAAGTATAGTAGTACGTTAGCAAGAGTAGAAATAGCCCCATCAACCTTAGGGACTTTTTCCCAAAACTCTAATTTAGCCACTGGCAGAGGATACAACTTTTTAAACCTTGAAGAAGGAACAAAAGAAGTACCAAGTTTAGACCATTTCTTAGCAATCACATCAGAAATAGCATCAGGAACAGGAAAAACCTCAGGAGTAGACACAGGAGGTTTATAGACAGAATTTAAACGTTTACTGGATTTATTATCAAGAGAAACAGACTCCTCTATAACCAAAGTTATTAACACTTCTTTTAACAAGGAACGAATATACTCAATCTTAAAAATATAAGATGATTTATCAGTGTCAATGTCTGTTGTAGGATCTTAGTAGGATCTTCTGAATCCGAGAGATCCTCATCAGAGGAGGATATATCAGTATCTTGTAAGTCATTACAAATTTCATCAGTAGTATGAGAAGTTTTAAAAGACCTTTTACTTTATTTGAAGGCGCAATAGCAGACATAGGCCTCTATTTATCAAGCTGTCAACCACAAATACGCTGGAAATCCGCAGCGTATTTGTGGCGAGCCTGACTCGCCATAGTTATCAAACCCTACAGACCGGCAAAAGTAGAATATAGTGACGTAACATACGATCCGCCGGACTCAGTCCGACACAGATCGATGCTTACGTCACTACAGATGTTCCGAATGCAAGTTCGGCACTATCTGACTACTTTTGCCGCTGGAGGCGGCGGATGCCATAGGAATCAATGGGAGTCTGAATGCAGAGAAAGCTTATGTTCGCTGCTGCTCGATATCCCATTGATTCCTATGGGAACGTCTACACCTAAGACCCTAACATGTAGCCCGAGTCTAAACACCCATAATCTGCCCCCCTACACCGGCGCCACCTACATTATACTTATTAACCCCTAAACCGCCGCTCCTGGAGCCCACCGCAACTAAAGTGTTTAACCCCTAAACCGTCGCTCCCGGAGCCCACCGCAACTAAATAAAGTGTTTAACCCCTAAACCGCCGCTCCCGGAGCCCGCCGCAACTAAATAAAGTGTTTAACCCCTAAACCGCCGCTCCCAGAGCCCGCCGCAACTAAATAAAGTGTTTAACCACTAAACTGCCACTCCCGGAGCCCGCCGCCACCTACATTAAATTTATTAACCCCTAATCTGACCCCCCCTACATCGCCGCCACCTACATTAAATTTATTAACCCCTAATCTGACCCCCCTACACCGCTGCTACCTACATTAAATTTATTAACCCCTAAACCTAAGTCTAACCCTAACCCCCTCTAACTTAAATATAATTTAAATAAATTTAAATAAATATTCCTATCATTAAATAAATTATTCCTATTTAAAACTAAATACTTACCTATAAAATAAACCCTAAGCTAGCTACAATATAACTAATAGTTACATTGTAACTAGCTTAGGCTTAATTTTTATTTTACAGGCAAGTTTGTATTGATTTTAACTAGGTACAATAGTTATTAACTATTTAATAACTATATAGTTAACATAAATACAAAAGTACCTGTAAAATAAAACCTAACCTAAGTTACAATTACACCTAACACTACACTATAATTAAATACAATTAAATAAAATTAACTAAAGTACAAAAAACAAACACTAAATTACAGAAAATAATAAAATAATTACAATAATTTTAAACTAATTACACCTAATCTATTCCCACTAATAAAATAAAAAAGCCCCCCCAAAAAATAAAAATACCTACCCTACACTAAATTACAAATAGCCCTTAAAAGGGCCTTTTGCGGGGCATTGCCCCAAAGTAATCAGCTCTTTTACCTGTAAAAACAAAAAAACACAATACCCCCCAACATTACAACCCACCACCCACACAAGCAACCCTACTCTAAAACCCACCCAATGCCCCCTTAATAAAACCTAACACTACCCCCTTGAAGATCACCCTACCTTGAGAAGTCTTCACCCAACCGGGCAGAAGAGGACCTCCAGACGGGCAGAAGTCTTCATCCAGGCGGCATCTTCTATCTTCATCCATCTGGAGCGGAGCGGGTCCATCTTCAAGACATCCAACGAGGAGCATCCTTCCAGGCCGACGACTACCCGATGAATGAATATTCCTTTAAATGACGTCATCCAAGATGGCGTCCCTTGAATTCCGATTGGCTGATAGAATTCTATCAGCCAATCGGAATTAAGGTAGGAAAAATCCTATTGGCTGATGCAATCAGCCAATAGGATTGAGCTTGCATTCTATTGGCTGATTGGAACATCTAGAAGCGCGTATCATAGATGAAATCATAAAAATCAAGCACAAACTTACTTTACCACCTCCATAGGAGACAAAGTTTGTAAAACTGAATTGTGGGTGTGGTGAGGGGTGTATTTATAGGCATTTTGAGGTTTGGGAAACTTTGCCCCTCCTGGTAGGATTGTATATCCCATACGTCACTAGGTCATGGACTCTTGCCAATTACATGAAAGAAAAGAATGTAATACCATGTAGATTATCTAAAGTCAAGTTATATCCCACTGATTATAAAAGTCATGGTTTATACAGCATATTTTATCAATGTCCTGTATCCAGTTTTAGTGAGGATGCAGAGGAAGGAAGGAAAGGAAAAAAGGAAAGAGAGAGAAAAAGAAAGAAATTAAAGAGAGAAAGAGAAAGCAATAGAAAGAGAATTTTAAAGAGAGAGAAGAGAAAGATAGAAAGTAAGAAAAGGAAAAGATAAATCCCATGATGCTATTTCCCAGTTTGGATCCTTATTTCTTTTAAATTAAATTTCATACTACAGTGTATCATGGAAGCTTAACACAAATTATTTGACTGTAGAGCAGTGAAAAAGTTATTTAAATGAACTTGCAGCAATTAGATGTATTAATAGAACATACAACATAAATATTTAAATATTCCTTAACATATGAGAAGCCACAAGGGAGACTTGAGCTACACCCTTGCTGCTCTCACTAATAATAAGCTGGATGGGTTTGAGATCCAATTGCACTATTGTTTTTCACTACAGATCAGAGGGTACACACACTGAGTATATTGCACATGCCTTAATGCATCACTTACAGCTCTATCAAATTGTATTTTACTGCCTAGATGAAAATGTTAAAATGATTACTTCCATTATTGTTATGATCGTGTGCCCCTCCATAGATGTCTGTCCTCCATTTACCTAAAATATAAAGCTGATGCAACCTACAGGGGTTCCACTGGGTTAATAAGATTACACTCATGCTCATGTTCTCCCAATCTCCTCATTTCTACAGGGGAGGTACTACTGATCGGCTGCTGCCATTGACTGCATCATCCTTTTGTAAAGAAAATTGAAAACAAGATGCAAAGAGGCAGTCTGAAACCAGCTACAGAAGGATATACTGTAAATTGGGGCATTTAATTAATGTATCACTTCCATGCCCCTTAAAAGATAATGACTTCACAAGAGGCATACATCTCTCCTATCTTATTACAAAGATCCTGTGTCTAGCAGCAGTAAAATGACCTGCTTCACTGTGTTTACAGACTTAAAGGGACAGTCTACACCAGATTTTTTTATTGTTTAAAAAGATAGATAATCCCTTTATTAGACATTCCCCAGTTTTGCATAACCAACACTGTAATATTAATATACTTTTTACCTCTGTGATTGACTTGTATAAGCCTCTGCAGACTGCCCCCTTATTTCAGTTCTTTTGACAGACTATCATTTTAGCCAATCAGTGCTGACTCCTAGGTAACTCCACGGGCATGAACACAGTGTTATCTATATGGTACAGATGAACTAACGCCCTCTAGTTGTGAAAAAAATTTCAAAATGCATTCAGATAAGAGGCAGCCTTCAAGGGCTAAGAAATTTGCATATGAGCCTCCTAGGATTAGCTTTCAACAAAGAATACCAAGAGAACAAAGCAAAATTGATGATAAAAGTAAATTGGAAAGTTGTTTAAAATTACATGCCCTATTTAAAACATGATATGCCCTATCTGAATCATGAACATTTATATTTTGACTAGACTGTCCCTTTAAATTAGATATAAGATTTAAACAATTTTTTTTTTTATAACATGCTTTAATTATGAAACTTTTGAACACCTTCCCATCTAACATTTTTTCTGGGGTTCCTCAGTTCACAAACAAAAAGCAAAGACAATGTTTAATTATTATTTTTTATTTACAAGTTAATTATTGTTAAAAGAACTTCAATTCAATTAATTGTTTTAGGGAACTTCTTATACTTACGGAATAATTCCACAAGTAGGCATTCAGTGATTCTGTTCCATCATCAAGGGTAAACTGCATAACGAACACGTAACTTAATGGCTCAATACCCAAAACTAAAAAAAAAAAGGTTTTCATTGTTTTTACATTACATGTAAATGGCGTTTTTCTTGTTTTTACATTACAGCATTCACCAACAGCCAAAATCTCCAAAGCTCATCACTCAGTCAAGTTTATTTTTAAAGATCTGTCAGTTCTTTGTTGATGCAAAATCTTTTTTTTAAGCATTATATTGTAATGTAGGTGTCTCACATTCATATACAGAACCCTGCAAAGTGCGCTGAACCACTTTGAAGCCTTTCTAATATTCCTTGAGGGTTCCTGCAGTACCAAGAAGCACCTAGATTACGAGTTTTGAGTTACGGCTGAAAATGGCCATTTCAGCGTAAAAACAGTAACGCAGCCATTACGAGTCTTGTCGGTATAGCTATACCGCAAGCATTTTAGCCTGTAACGCAACGTCAATCTCGCACTGCACTACAGGTTGTGCAGTGAGGCTAAATAGCGATTAAACCAATGAAAAGTCACATTTTGTATGGAAGAACTATAATCTATACACCTAAAATGGAGGGGAATGAAACTTTAATGTATATGACAGAGCATGCAATTAGCTTTGTTCTCATGGTATCATTTGTTAAAAAACATAACTAGGTAGGATCAGGAGCAGCAATACACTATAGGGAGAAAGTTACTGATTGGTGACTGCAAATATATGCCTCTTATTCCCAGTGTGTTCAGCTAGTTCCCAGTAATGCATTGCTGCATCTTCAACAAAGGATACCAAGAAAATGAAGCAAATTTGATAATAGAAGTAAACTGGAAAGTTGTTTAAAACTGTATGCTCTGAAAGAAAAAAATGGTGCTTCATGTACCAACATTTGTTATAAAAGTAAAAAGAAAAAAGTGAAAGTGAAATACCTTTAGATAAACATTTTACACTGATAAGGTTTTCTACAGTTCTTCAATTTATACCCAGTAGGTAGAAACACTGCATAAGTAAAGAGGCAGATCAAGCAAAATTACACATTTTTTCTAGTAATATATTTTTAAAAACCATACTATTAAAAAGACAGCAAGCATAATGGACTTTTAGTTGTAATATTTTTACTTTTAAGTATTATATATTAAGGGCTATATGAAGTGTGGAATTTTATTTAGCGCTCTCGTTCGAGGGTAAACTTTGCTAGACGTAAGCTTTTTGTTGGGTGACATTTGGTTAGCTAACCAAATATCACAACTGCGTAAACATATTCTCACCATAGAAGTCAATGAAAAGCACAGAAGAAAAAACCTATCGTTTGTGCGCTAACCCGACAGCAGTTATGAATATTTCACATACAGAACAATGTAATTATTATTGTAAATAACATAATTTATGTAAGAACTTACCTGATAAATTAATTTCTTTCATATTGGCAAGAGTCCATGAGCTAGTGATGTATGGGATATACATTCCTACCAGGAGGGGCAAAGTTTGCTAAACCTCAAATGCCTATAAATACACCTCCCACCACACCCACAACTCAGTTTAACGAATAGCCAAGTAGTGACGTGATAACAAAAAGGAGTAAAAAAGCATACAAATAGAGGAACTGGAAATATAATTGTGCTTTTATACAAAAAACATAACCACCATAAAAAGGGTGGGCCTCATGGACTCTTGCCAATATGAAAGAAATTAATTTATCAGGTAAATTCTTACATAAATTATGTTTTCTTTCATGTAATTGGCAAGAGTCCATGAGCTAGTTAAAGTCCACAAAAGAGTCACTAGAGAGGGAGGGATAAAACAACAGCTATTTCCACTGAGAAATTAAATCCACACAATAATTTTCTTAAAAAAACTTAAATCAAAAGCAGTAGAATCAAACTGAAACAGCTGCCTGAAGAACTTTTCTACCTAAGACTGCTTTAGAAGAAGCAAAATACATCAGCATGGCAAAAACAATAAAAATATGCAAAGAAGACCAAATTACTAATTTTCAAATTTGATCAAAGTTTCATTCTGAAAAAGTCCAAGAAATGGCGACTAAATTTAGTAGAATGAGCTGTAAATCTCTGAGGCGGAGCCTGCCCTGCCTCCAAATAAGCCTTGAAAAACAAAAGTATTAACCAGGATGCCAAAGAATTGGCAAAGGCTTCCTAACCTTTTCTGGAACCAGAAAAACAACAAATAGACTAGAAGTCTTCTGATATTCTAGAAACCTCTATATAGAATTATAAAGCTCTTACCACATCCAAAGGATGTAAAGAACTCTCAAATAATTATTTAGGATTAGGACACAAAGAAGGAACAACAATTTCTCTACTAATGTTGTTCAAATTCACAGCCTTAGGAAAAAAAAGAAGTCCACAAAACAACTTATCTAGATGAAAAAAATCAGATAAGGAGAAACACAAGAGAGAGCTGATAAATCAGAAACTTTTGTAGCAGAAGAGATAGTCAAAAGAAAACACTTTCCAAGAGAGTAGATAACCAAATAAGACTGCACAAAAGAGAAATTAATAAATGAACAGGCTTGATACCAACCAAAGCCTGAACAAAACAGTGAATATCAGGAAGTTTAAACAATCTTTCTAGTAAATAAAAAAGAAAGAACAGAGATTTGTCCCTTCAAAAAATTTGCAGACAAACTTATACCAACCATCGTAAAAAAAACTGTAAAATCCTAGGAATTCTAAAAGAATGCCAAAAGAAATTATGAGAACACTATAAAATATAGGTTTTCCAAACCTGATAATACATGTTCCTTGAAACAGACTTTTAAACCTGCAACATAGTGATAAAAACTGAGTCAGAGAAACCTCTATGACTAAACACTAATCAGCTTCCATACCATCAAATTAGTAATTTGAGATCCCAATGGAAAAATAGCCCCTAAAACCAGAGGGCTGGCCAAAGAAAAAGCGGCCAAGGATGGCAACTGGACATCCAAACAAGATCCACATACCAAACCTGTGAGGCCATGCTGATGCCATCAGAAAGACATGAGACTGTTCCAATATGATCTTGGAAATCACCCTTGGAAGAAAAAAACAGAGGTGGAAAGATGAAGTCAGGTTGCAAAACCAAGACACTGCTAATGCATCCACTATTTCTGCCTGAGGATCCCTGATCCTGAAAAGGTACCTGGGAAATTGAGAAAACACATCTGTATAGAGATACCACTCTCCCGGATGTAAAGACTGACGGCTGAGATAATCCCCCTCCCAAATGTCTAAACCTGAGATAAAAAAAAATGTAGAAAAAAGACAGGAGATAAATTCCATCTAAGAACGTATTCAAGATACTTCTTAATTGCTTAAGAAACTACGAGTCCCTATTTGTTGATTGACATATGCCACAATTGTGATATTGTCTGTCTGAAAGTAAAAAAAGTTCTCTCCTAAAAGAGGCCAAGCCTGAAAGAACTCTGAAAAATATCAATTGGAAACCTCGTTTCCAAACCCCTTGTGCTGTCAGAGACCCTCAGACAGCTCCCCAACCTGTAAGACTTGCATCCATTAAATATACAGTCCAGGAAGGACGAACAAAAGGAGGCCCCCTGAATAAAACGATGATAAACTAATCACCAAAACAGAGAGAGTAGAGTGTTAGGATTTAAAAATATCAACTGTGATATCTAAAAACAATCCCTGCATCATTGATTCAGTATGCAAAACAAAGAGAGATCTCAGATGAAAAGGGAACCACGCCCGATGCTGTAGTTATGAGATATAAAACTTCCATGCACATAGCCACTGAAAGAAATGTTCGACTTTAATTTAGACAGGCTAACACCAATTACAATTGATTTTTGTCCGATAAAGACAAAGACAAACACAGAATCCGTCTAGAAACCCAAAAAAGAAGTGACCCTTGTCTGAGGAATTACGAAACTCTTAGGTAAATTAAATCCTCTAACCATGTCTTGAAGAAACAAAACTGATTGTTGAGGGATTCCAAAAAGTCCATATATTTGAATACTGGTCTTTGATATGTAAGTATTGAGTACTTGTAAAGCGCGTCTAATCACCCGTAAGGGACTCAAGACGCTGCTCATTTAATCGACCTCGGAAGGATGAAAGGCTGAATGGACCTCGCCGATAATCGAATCTGCAACCCCCAGGTTGCTACAGAGCTCAGCCACAGTGCATTAGCATGCTGAGCTATCTGATCGGCTTTAATAAAAGAAAAGTTTAAGCTAATACCAAGATACCATCCAAATAAGGAAGCACCACAATACCCTACTGTCTGAAAACAAAAAGAAGGGCACCAAGAACCTTTGAAAAGATTCATAAAGCTGTTGCTAGACAAAAAGGGAAAAGCGACAAATTGGTAAAGCTTATCTAAAAAAGGAACATTTCAGAATCCACAAGTGGTCTGAATGAAATAAAATGACCTTGCTGAACAAAAAGGCATAATAGTCCTTATAATCGCCAACTTAAAAGTTGAGACTCTAACAAAACAATATAAAAGTCTTCAGATCCAAGCTTGGACTGAATAAACCTTTCTTCTTTGGAACAAAAAAAAGAATATGAATAGATACCCAAACCCTGCTCCTGCTAAAAGAACTGGTATAATCACTCCTGAAAAAAATTCACAGAGTGTACTGAGTAAGAAAGATTCTGAGTTCATCCAAAAACAACTTAAGGACTGGTTTGAGAACTGCACCTTCATGCAGTCTAATAACTAGTAATTATATAGCGTTTTCTCCCAGAAGGATACAAAAAAATGCTTTTACAGTGCTTACACTCGGAGTTAACCAAATTAGCAGCTGATAAAAACAGTTGTTATTATTACCAAAATAAATGGAACACAATAAATTGTCCTCAAAGGGCCAAAGGGCTGTATTAACCCTGCCGGGAAATGAATCTATGACCCTTGGATCTAGAATAAGCGTTTGTAGTCAGGACATTCACCAACTGATCTACATCACCGGCTAAAAGTGGGGCAGAAAAAAACTCTAAACCTCCAAAAATAGTGGAGATAATAGAAATCAAACAAATTATTATCCTAACAAGATAGAGATAATAAAATATATTTGAAATCATAATAATAGATATAGTAAACATAATTAAAGGAACACATCTAAAGTAAATAAACAGAGTTAAATACTTGAGAATCTGAAACTGATTATGCTAACTGTTCAACAAAGGTTGAGAGAACAGTAATGTGAGCCACAGATAAAGCTGAGCTTAAAATATAAACAGTACGTGAATATGCTCTACTAAGGTTATATTCAGATTCTAAAGAATCCTGAAAATAAGTACCAATTTTCATAGAAATAGTAGTACAGTCCCAAGAGGGAATCAGAATAACCATTCTCTAGAATATAATACAGATAGTATATTGAACAGGAAAAGAACTCAAGAGCAAAAATGTTAAAATCCATATTTGAAAAGGATTAACATACAGCTAGATTACGAGTTTGGCGTTATGAGTGAAAAAGCATTGTTATGCTTGATAATGCTGCTTTTTCCATAACGCCGCTATTACAAGAGGCCTATTTATTAAAGGTCTGTCGGACCTGATCTGACAGTGCGGATCAGGTCCGACAAACCTCACTGAATGCGGAGAGCAATACGCTCTCCGTATTCAGCATTGCACAAGCAGCTCTTGTGAGCTGCTGGTGCAACACCGCCCCCTGCAGATTCGCGGCCAATCGGCCGCCAGCAGGGAGGTGTCAATCAACCCGATCAAACTTGAATTGTGGAGATCTCTGTCCGCCTGCTCAGAGCAGGCGGACAGGGTTATGGAGCAACAGGCTCGCCAGAAACACTGGCCCTCAAGCTCCATTCAGAGCTTGATAAATGGGCCTCCAAGTGTTGTAGGTATAGGTGTACTGCACCCCTTTTTGGCCATCACGCAACGTCAGTACTGCACTTTTAAAAAAGTCCTTTTTCAATGGGACTTCCATAGCGCCGGTATTACAAGTTTACCTGGGTGGCAAAAAGTGAGCTGTACACCCTATACGTACAAGATTCGTACCGTCATCGAAAGTCAGTAGTTATAAGTTTTAAGTTACAAAGCTGTAGCATAAAACTCATAACTAAAGTGTTAAAAAGTACACTAACACCCATAAACTACCTATTAACCCCTAAACCGAGGGCATCCCGCATCGCAAATACTAAAATAAAATGATTAACCCCTAATCTGCTGCTCTGGACATCGACGCCACTATTAAAATGTATTAACCCCTCTTCCGCCGCTGCCCGACATCGTCGCCACTATAATAAACCTATTAACCCCTAAACCGCAAACACTACTTAAATATTAACCCCAAATTTGCCGTCCGCCCACACCGCTGCTATAATAAACCTATTAACCACTAAAACGCAAGCCCCCCACATGAAATATACTAAATTAAACTATTAACCCCATAACCTCTGGCCTCCCACATCACTACATAAATATATTAACCCCTAAACCTAACCCTAACGTAACCCTAAGCATAAGACTAATCCTAACTTAAAGGGACAGTCTACACCAGAATTGTTATTTTTTTAAAAGATAGATAATCCCTTTTTTACCCATTCCCTAGTTTTGCATAACCAACACAGTTATATTTATATATTTTTTACCTCTGTGATTATCTTGTATCTAAGCCTCTGCAGACTGCCCCTTTATTTCAGTTCTTTGACAGACTTGCAGTTTAGCCAATCAGTGATGGCTCCCTGGTAACTTCACGTGCATGAGCACAGTGTTATCTATATGAAAAACATGAACTAACACCCTCTAGTGGTGAAAAACCTGTTAAAATGCATTCTTAAGAGCCGGCCTTCAAGGTCTAAGAAATTAGCACATGAACCTCCTAGGTTAAGCTTTCAACTAAGAATACCAAGAGAACAAAGAAAAATTGGTGATAAAAGTAAATTGGAAAATTGTTTAAAATTACATGCCCTATCTGAATCATGAAAGTTTTTTTTGGGCTAGACTGTCCCTTTAAATATAATTAAAATAAATCTAAATAAACCTTTTATTATTACCTAAATAATTCCTAATTAAAACTAAATACATACTTACCTGTAAAAAAAAACCGAAGCAAGCTACAATATTACTACAGGGAGTGCAGAATTATTAGGCAAATGAGTATTTTGACCACATCATCCTCTTTATGCATGTTGTCTTACTCCAAGCTGTATAGGCTCGAAAGCCTACTACCAATTAAGCATATTAGGTGATGTGCATCTCTGTAATGAGAAGGGGTGTGGTCTAATGACATCAACACCCTATATCAGGTGTGTATAATTATTAGGCAACTTCCTTTCCTTTGGCAAAATGGGTCAAAAGAAGGACTTGACAGGCTCAGAAAAGTAAAAAATAGTGAGATATCTTGCAGAGGGATGCAGCACTCTTAAAATTGCAAAGCTTCTGAAGCGTGATCATCGAACAATCAAGCGTTTCATTCAAAATAGTCAACAGGGTCGCAAGAAGCATGTGGAAAAACCAAGGCGCAAAATAACTGCCCATGAACTGAGAAAAGTCAAGCGTGCAGCTGCCAAGATGCCACTTGCCACCAGTTTAGCCATATTTCAGAGCTGCAACATCACTGGAGTGCCCAAAAGCACAAGGTGTGCAATACTCAGAGACATGGCCATGGTAAGAAAGGCTGAAAGACGACCACCACTGAACAAGACACACAAGCTGAAACGTCAAGACTGGGCCAAGAAATATCTCAAGACTGATTTTTCTAAGGTTTTATGGACTGATGAAATGAGAGTGAGTCTTGATGGGCCAGATGGATGGGCCCGTGGCTGGATTGGTAAAGGGCAGAGAGCTCCAGTCCGACTCAGACGCCAGCAAGGTGGAGGTGGAGTACTGGTTTGGGCTGGTATCATCAAAGATGAGCTTGTGGGGCCTTTTCGGGTTGAGGATGGAGTCAAGCTCAACTCCCAGTCCTACTGCCAGTTTCTGGAAGACACCTTCTTCAAGCAGTGGTACAGGAAGAAGTCTGCATCCTTCAAGAAAAACATGATTTTCATGCAGGACAATGCTCCATCACACGCGTCCAAGTACTCCACAGCGTGGCTGGCAAGAAAGGGTATAAAAGAAGAAAATCTAATGACATGGCCTCCTTGTTCACCTGATCTGAACCCCATTGAGAACCTGTGGTCCATCATCAAATGTGAGATTTACAAGGAGGGAAAACAGTACACCTCTCTGAACAGTGTCTGGGAGGCTGTGGTTGCTGCTGCACGCAATGTTGATGGTGAACAGATCAAAACACTGACAGAATCCATGGATGGCAGGCTTTTGAGTGTCCTTGCAAAGAAAGGTGGCTATATTGGTCACTGATTTGTTTTTGTTTTGTTTTTGAATGTCAGAAATGTATATTTGTGAATGTTGAGATGTTATATTGGTTTCACTGTTAAAAATAAATAATTGAAATGGGTATATATTTGTTTTTTGTTAAGTTGCCTAATAATTATGCACAGTAATAGTCACCTACACACACAGATATCCCCTTAAAATAGCTATAACTAAAAACAAACTAAAAACTACTTCCAAAACTATTCAGCTTTGATATTAATGAGTTTTTTTGGGTTCATTGAGAACATGGTTGTTGTTCAATAATAAAATTAATCCTCAAAAATACAACTTGCCTAATAATTCTGCACTCCCTGTAATAGTTATATTGTAGCTATCTTAGGTTTTATTTTTATTTTCACTAGCCAAAATATTCAAGCGCCTAAGAAGAGGTATAGAACAAACTTAATTTATTAAAAATCTGTACATACAAATAGATAACCAATAATAAAACTATGTGGTGATAACTCACGTTATTTAATGCCTTAAAACCTTCCAAATATGGTAAAATGCTGTATATTATAATAAAAACCATATACTTAATGCCCGCCCAAACGGGTCAGCCTAAAAAACTAGGTGCACCTAGACTGTAAAAATGTTGTTGTCGAATCCAAGTTGGATATGAAACTTACATAAATAACAATAGTTCACATCCAAGTATATCACATTCAAATAAATCACATTCAAATAAATGTCTTAACGGTTGCCCAGAAGTCCAAACGGTATAGTCCAAAATTCAATATTCTGGTGTGTATTATAAAAATTAGGGAGAGCTGTTTTTCAAGGAATAGGCTTTATTTCCCTGTAAATGCAAGAATTAATAATGCATTACTTTATGAAATATAAGCAATCCTAGATTGAGAAGATAATAATTCAATTGGAAAATAACTTTAAACAGTGGTTCCAATGATGTTCAATAACATCATTGGAACCAATGTTTAAAGTTATTTTCCAATGTAATGTAGGTGGCGGCGATGTTAAGGGTGGCAGATTAGGGGTTAATAGTTTTATTTAGGTGGCGGCGATGTTAAGGGCAGGAAACTAGGGATTAATAACATTATGTGTGTTGCGGCAATGTCGGGGGCGGCAGATTAGGGGTGTTTAGACGTAGTTTTATGTTAGGATGTTAGGTTTAAACATAACTTTTTCTTTCCCCATAGACATCAATGGGGCTGCGTTACGGAGCTTTTGTTTCCGCGATCGCAGGTGTTAGGCTTCTTTTTTGCCAGCTCTCCCCATTGATGTCTATGGGGAAATCGTGCACGAGCACGTCAAATCAGCGCTTGTATTTCGGTGCGGTATGGAGCTCAACGCCACCATATCGCCCGCACAAGCCTGCTTTTTACAAACTTGTAATAGCAGAGCTATAGGGAGGTGAATTAACGCCGCTTTTGTGGTCGTTAATTTCCCTATAGCGCTCAAAACTCGTAATCTAGCTGACTGTTAATAGGAGGACTAGACTCCAAAAAGCTATAAATAACAAAATTTCCTTAACAAAGAGCAAAAAATGTTCAAATGAAAAATAAGGAGAATTTTTAACAAACTGATACAGGATCCTTTAAAACCAAAGAAACCTTCATCAGTAGAATAAACTTAAGTATGCTGTCGGTCAGAACAAAATTAATTAAATCTTAACAATTTTGAAAAGACCTTGTACGTTTACTTAAAGGCATAATAGCAGTTATAACCTTTAATGATATAAGCAACAACGTGATGTTTGCAGATGAAATCAAGTACATGAACTGAATATGTAAAAAACAGTAAATGTCATTGTACATGTAGAAACATTGCTAGCATAAAACATGATAAATAAATGCCACATAATTGAGCTGAAGAAATAACAACTTAATAATGAAAAGAACACACTTAGCTTTGTAGAATTGTGTTCCAGGGCATCATAGTTTCTACACTAACATCAGAGTCAGGAACAGAATGAGACATCTCGCAAAATGTAACAGAAAAAGAAAAATAACATTAGGCAAAACATAGAATTTCCACAATTTAACAGTTTCAGTAGAGAAAAGCAGGCATAATAGCTTTCAAAGTTCATGAAAACAGCGAGCAATAGTGGGAGAGGGGTAAAATAACAAAATTTTGGCTCCAAGAATGACGTATTACGCAAAAAGAAGTTAAAATTATTTGGCGTAAATCTAACACCAGGAAATGACACAACTTGCGTCATAACAAATGCGATTTTGCGACAAAACTAGCGTCAACAAAGACGCAGGAAATGACGAAATTTGCGCCATGTAAGGCGCAACTTCGTAGCAAAAAAGTTTGCGGCAAGAATGACGCAATGAACAGCATTTTGCGCCCTCGCGAGCCTAGATTTGCACGCAAAAAAATGAAAGTCAAATAAGAAAAAGACTGAACCCCAGGTAAGAAAAAAGTTTAAATAAACTTCCCAAACATGATTCCTATACTGAAACTGTTTAGACTGCAAAGGGAAATACACATAGACCTGACTCATGGCAAATATAAGTAAAATACATATATTTAAAACTTTATATTAATACATAAAGCGCCAAACGATAGCTGAGAGTGTCTTAAATAATGATACATACTTACCGAAAGACTCCCATCCACATATAGCAGATAGCCAAACCAGTACTGAAAACTATCAGCAGAGGTAATGGTATATAAGAGTATATCGTCGATCTGAAAAGGGAGGTAGGAGATGAATCCCTTCGACCGATAACAGAGAACCCTTGAAAAGATTTCCCGTGAAAGAAACCATAAAATCAGTAGGTGATACTCTCTTCACATCCCTCTGACAAACACTGTACTCAGAGGAATTGGGCTTCAGAATGCTTAGAAGCGCTTATCATAGAAGAAATCATAAAAATCAAGCACAAACTTACTTCACCACCTTTGTAAAACTAAGTTGTGGGTGTGGTGGAAGGTGTATTTATAGGCATTTGAGGTTTGGGAAACATTGCCCCCTCCTGGTAGGAATGTATATCCCATACGTCACTAGCTCATGGACTCTTGCCAATTACATGAAATATATATATATATATATATATATATATATATACACACACACCTATACCTGTATATCTATTCCTACATACTGTAAAATATTCTAAATAATCCATAGAATATATCTATATTTTTTAATAATTATTAATATTTTATAATTAAAGGGGAACCCAATTTTTTTCTTTTGTGATTCAGATAGAACATGCAATTTTTTTTTTTTTTTAACTTTTATTTATAAACCAAGACATTATCCAAGAATGAATATGAACAGCATTGAACACATAATCATAATCCATAAATTATACATATGTTCATTCATATAATACTGTATTTAATTATGCATACAGATATATATAACCAATCAGCATATTAATATAACATAATCAACTTTGCTTATTAACATTACTTGGGATTTTTTTGTTTTCCAACCCCCCCTAAACCCTTCCCTCCCTCCCTCCCCCCGTGCGGAGAGGCAATCCAACTAAACCAGAGTCGCAACACAAGAAAAAAAAAAAAAAATTTAAGGGAAAAATCACTTTCTACCGCTACCTCTCTCTTGTTGCTTACCAGTTCCCTAGTAAAACAATTTCTGTATTCCTAAAGGGGAAGATTATATGATTCATTTCTTCCGAAGGGAATATTTTTAAGAAGGCTGCCCATTTGTCAAAAAATATTTTAATGTCCTGATCGTTATTTATGTCCGAATCTCTCTGTTCTAGAATGCATTGTTTTTTCATGCAGTTTTTAATCTCGGAGATGCTTGGAATTGCACGACTTTTCCATTTTTTACAGATTAAATATCTGGTAGCAAGTATAGTAGATATTACTATTCTTTCATTATTTTGTCTACCAGGTTCTTTCTTAAGACAGAATATTATCTGATATAATGTTAATGAAGGCCATGTTATCTTTAGCACATTCTTGAGCCAATATTCAACCTTAGCCCATAGATTTTTAATCTTTGGACAATGCCAAAACATATGCATTAAATCAGCTGCCTGAAGCGAACTTTTAGGACACTTATTAAACCCTGCATTGGTACATTTGAAGCCTCTCCCAGGGGTAAAGTATGCCCCGTGCAAGAGTTTGACATGTGCCTCTCTCCAGGTTGCAGATAGTGTTACTTGAGCAATTTTCTTAATTGATAATTGAATCGTTTTTATATCCATATTACTCTGAGGGATTGATATGTTCCAATAGGCAACCAAATTTGCCAATACCGTGGCCCCTTTTTTTGTACTCAGAAGATAATAGCACGGTGTAATTGACATATGGCCATTTCTTGTTAAAACCAACCAATTATCCAGTATACCCAATCCCCATTCCCAGCCCTCTTTCCTAACTAGGTCCTGGGTAAAATGTCTTAGTTGCAAATATGCAAAAAAAATCTTTGTTGGACAGATCGAAGTCCATTTTTAATTTCTGAAATGTTTTAATACATTTCCCTTCTTGATCTGTAATTTGAATTACCTTTGTTAGTCCAGCAGCATGCCATTTTCTAAAAACCTCCGAGTCCAAGCCTGCTTGAAAAGTGGGGTTACCTATTATAGGTAAAAGATAAGAAACTCTATTATTGATTGATAGAAAAGATGTTATTTTATGCCAAGCTTTAAGTGGGTTGAGAATGGTTTTAAGTCTTTTAATTTCTGCTGGAATTTTTTTAGGTTCTAAATGTATTAATGCAGCTAAGGAATACAGATAGCAGACATTAGACTCAAGATTGTTATTCAATACATAATTATTGGACGAGATCCAATCTGTTACAATCCGGGCTAGAAAGGAAAAGTTATAAAACCTTATATCAGGTAGAGAAAGACCTCCGCTTTCTCTTGGTACCGCCAGTTTCATGAGGGATATCTTTGACCTTTTATTCTGCCATAGGAAGTGAATAAGAGAGGTATTAATAGATCGAATATCCTTTCCCAAAAGAATTATTGGAGTATTTTGAAGTATGTACAATAATTTTGGGAGAAGGGCCATCTTGAAAAGGGCTATCCTTCCAGAAAGTGATAATGGAAGTTTTTGCCACATCAGGAGCTTTTCCTTGATCGTTTTTATTACCGGGGGAATATTCAGAGCATATAAATCCGAAGTTCTTATCGGAATGTGGATCCCTAAATATTTAAAAGAGTTTGTCACTTGGTGAAAGGGGGTTTCCAGCAAGGAAGTGTTATCTTTCCTTAGCCAAAGTATCTCCGATTTAGCCATATTTACTTTGTATCCAGAGAATGAGCCAAATTGTTCCAATATCTGAAAAAGTTTTGGTAGATTCAATTTGGTGTTTGCCATATAAAGCAGCAGGTCATCTGCATACAGGCCTATTTTTATTTCAGTGTTGCGAATTTTTATACCATCTAAGAGATGGCGAATTTTAATTGCCAGAGGCTCAATCGAGATGTTGAATAAAAGCGGGGAGAGAGGACAACCCTGCCTCGTCCCTCTACCTAAAGAGATGGAAGAGGACATGGTGTTATTCACTATCAATTTTGTAAATGGTTGTTTATATAGATTCCCGATAAATTCGAGAAAATTGCCACCGATACCAAACCGCCTAAATGATGTTTTAATATGTTCATTAAATATTGAATCGAAGGCTTTTTCAGCATCGATGGAGATAATGGCAAGGTCAGGTGTGTCCTCCCCCCTGCTGCTAGGCATAACCTCAAAATATTCTGTCACTAAGAGTGCTTCTCTAATTTTTGCAGCTGAATTACGATTATTTAAAAAGCCTGACTGATCAGTATGGATGATTTCTGGAAGGATCCCTTGAAGTCTGGATGCTAAAATTGCAGTGAGAATTTTATAGTCGGAGTTTAATAGAGCGATTGGTCTGTAAGATTCTTTACAGCATGCGTCCTTTCCGCCCTTTAATATCAAAGTTGTATACGAGCTAGAAAATGAAGAAGGGATCCAATTACCCTTTGTATAAAAACTGTTAAAAAGGGTGGAAAGATGTGGGGTGGCTTCACTAGACAAAATTTTATAGAATTCACTAGGAAGACCATCAGGACCTGCTGCCTTATTTAGGGAGAGCTCAGATATTGTCTTCTCTATTTCTTCTATGGAGATAGGAGCGTTTAGACTATTGGACATCTCTAATGTAATTGTAGGATATGTGATGTCCCTCCAAAAATCTATAGATTCCTGTACATCACTTGTTTTGGATGAGTAGAGCTCCTGATAATATTCATAGAATGTATTTAAAATATCCTCAGGTTTTGAGATATGTAGCCCTTTATTATACAGTTTGTCTATTACCGGTTGTTTCTTCTCATTTTGAAAGTGAAAGTAAACTTAGCTCTTCAGCTCTGCAGATTTACATAAATCCTTAAAAAACAACAGCACTTTCATTCATGATATTTTTTAATTGTGTACATAAATACCCTTTTCGCCGCATTTAACCGCATATTTTTGGCATCTTCAATTCAGCCCGTTGCAGATGAGTCAGTTTATTTCCTGGTCACGTTTTTTGCAGTTACCAATTGACTTTCTGGCCGATCGGCGGCCAGAAAGCTACGTCACAGCCTGCTCGCATCGAATGCGCATGCGCGGAGTCCAATATAAGCACGGTGATGTCAGTCGCGCGTTCACAATTCGCGCATGCGCATTCCTGACGATCATTTGCTGCCAAGATTTTCAGCGTCCTAGCCAAACAGTTTGACGCATGCGCGTTTTCAATAGGGGATGAGAAAGTTTGCATGCGCATTTGTACGCCGATCGCCGATTAGCGCATGCGCAATAGATCACAAAATCGTGAACGAGCTTTCAAGCCTACGTGTAGAGCGGGTGGGACCGCTCTATACGTAATGAATACAAAATCCAGGAAGAGGAGGGTGGGAGGAGTAAAGCCAAGAACGGTAGGGAAATAAATAATAGAAATATAAACAATTAGATTGAAGTAAACGGAAAAAAAAACATGCGAAAATGTTATATTTCCCCTATAGATTATTATGATATATTGCAATGAGGAATAATTTACTTTCACTTTAATTAATTTGGCCAACATCTTGCCCGATTTATTCCCGTATCTATATAGCTTAGCCTGCATTCTTAATTCTCTTTGTGTTTTTTGTGACAGTACAAAGGTATCTCTTTCATTTTTTGCCTTAACATATTTCGCCCAATTTAATGGTGTTTTGTCAAGCAGATACCGGTTATAAGTATTAGTCAAACATTGACATGACTCTCTTTCTCTGGATCTAATTTTCTTTTGTAAGGCGATACTATATGAGAGTATTTCCCCTCTCATCACCGCTTTCGCAGTGTCCCAAAATAACTCAGGACAACTCAAATGTTCTTTATTAAAATATACATATTCCTTATATTTGTTTACAAGCCAGTTCTTAAATTTTACCTCTGACATCAAGTAATAGGGAAAAAAGAAACGCGATGAGGCAGGGCGTGCATCTGAGAGCTGGAACTCAAGAATAATTGGTGCATGATCTGAGAGAAGAATTGGAAGTATGTCTGATTTAACCCCATTCATTAACATGCGCTCATCAATCAGAAATATATCTATTCTAGAGAGTGTTTTGTGCGCCTTAGAAAGGCAAGTAAAGCTCTGAATAGAAGGATTTTGATGTCTCCAAACGTCTCGCACCGCTAGGTTTTGTATGATTTTTTAAAACATTTTGCACTCTAGATTATCTTTTTTTTGTTTCAGCTGTTTGACATCCCGTCTTAACCTATCAATTGGGCTTTGTGGTGCCATATTGAAATCTCCGCCCATAATCAAACACCCTTCCGTGTAAGCTAAAAGTTTAGACTGAAGAGAGATCCAATATTTTGGATCAAATACATTAGGGCCATATGTATTGCACAGCGTATACATCTTCAGAGAAATTTTTACTTTCAACATGACATACCTCCCTCCTGGATCAGCCTCAAAGTGCACCACTTCAGTTTCAATTCTTTTCCCTATTAATATTGCTACCCCCCTCTTTCTCTTAACACTGGGTGCAAAATATATTTCCTTTACCCAAGCTGTCTTAAGTTTTAAAGATTCTTCTGCAGATAGATGAGTTTCTTGGATGAAACCTATATCAGTCTGGGTTTTTCTAAGCTGAGTAAGAATTGCCTTTCTCTTAATAGGGGTAGATATACCACCTACATTCCATGAAACTATTTTACATTTGTCACTACACATATTCATTTATATATCAGGAGATAAGGAGCAAGAGAGATAGAGGGAGGAAAAAAAAAAAAAAAAAATTAAAAAGGAAGTTCCCCTTCCTTTCTTTCCCTTTATGTATATAAAAATAAGCCCTCTCCACACAGGGGTAAATTAAACACTGAGACCCATGTCTAAACAGAGACCAATTTACCTTAGAAAAAAGAAAAAAGAAGAAAAAGAAAAAAGCCTGCATATTTTACCATCTCTAGGATCTTAGTATTAAATTTATCATCGGACCGGGGAATTCAGTGTTTTATATAAGCTTTCAGCTAAATGGGCTTCCTCAAAGAAGTGTACAACATCATTAACTTTAACCTTTAATTTATGAGGGAATATTATAGTTGCCTGGTATCCTTTTTGTATAAACCTGGTACAAATAGGAGCAAGCTCCCTTCTTTTTGCTGCGGTGTCCGCTGAAAAATCCTGAAACATAAGGATTGTAATACCTCCAACTTTGACTGGCTGTTGTTTACGATAATACTGAAATAAAGTAAGTTTGTCTTGGAAGTTTAACAGTTTAGCTATAACAGGTCTAGGCTTGGTTCTGGCTTTATTTTCTATACGGAATGAACCTATCCTGTGCGCTCTCTCCACTGGAATGGGATATAGAGTAGGTGGCAATTTTAAGATTTTAGGCAGTGTTTCTGATATGAAATTAACAAGATTATCATATTGATGTTCTTCTGGGAGTCCTATGATTCTTATATTATTTCTTCTAGAACGATTTTCTAGGTCCTCTAATCTATTTTGTATTTTTTGTAAGTTGGTGTTTACATCTTCCAGGTTGGAACTATGTACTATTGTTAGGTCTTCCAGGTCCAAGACTCTCTGCTCGGCTTCCTGCAGCCTGTTAGAGAACTGGCGGACTTCCTGGGTTAATGAACAAAAGTCTTGTTTAATTTCAGCTCTAAGAGCCTCAAAATTGAGCGAGAGCGCATCAGATATGCTAGCAACAAGATTGTGAATATTAGTAGGTTCTTGAACTACTGACATGTTTAACAGAGCTGATTGTGTATCCATGACTGTCTCTTGATTGCCTTTCATTTTTCTATCCCTCTGCCTCGCTGCCATGGCTGGAGAGGGAATCTTGGGTGAACCGTGAAGGAATTTATCCATGTGCCAGTGAACAGAAAATTACAGAGAAAAAAAAAAAAAAAGAAGTGATTGAAGCGAAAATACGTGAAAAGTGGTGCAAGGCCAGAAGTGGATGTGAATTTAGTTGAGAGTGAAAAAATGCTCTCAGATCGACCAGTGGGAGTGTATAAGTGATGATTAAGTGAGGGAAGGAAGAAAAAAAAAAAAGGGGGGAAGCCCCACGCCTAGGGGGGAAAAAAAGAAGTGAGAAGACCAGTGATACTTAGTTAATTAAGTGAAGATGTCCAACCACGGACGCGAAAACCAGAGGGAAATACAAATGCAAGACTATGTCAGGTCAGTTTACCAAGGCTAGTAGCAATAAATCTTTCGAGGAATCGCCCTGATTTAATATCTATGTCACAGGCTAACAAAAAAATAAAAATAAATTACTGATGAAATCAGCAGGAATAACCTTAATTAATCTAATTCAAATGACACTCTAATGTTGTATAAAGGGAAAAAAAGAGTATACCTTAGTACCAATAACTATATAGAAGTGCGACCTAGGGAAAAAAGTCCCAGGAATTATTTCAATTATTTGTGTATTTAAATCATACTTCTATAAACTTTGCCTCTGCCCCTTTGTACCTTCCTCCCAAAACTTTACTTGCCCTATCACACCCCCTGTCTAGATCAGTATAATTCTACCAATAGGTTATATCAAGCTTTAATTCTCACATACCATAAGCAAATATTAAACTGATACCTTTAAATCCTTCAACAGGCAAGTATATAATCTTGCAATTTAACAGCCACAAAATATGAAGAGCAGATATTTTGTTTTAAGAGCTTAAATTCTAATGTAGGAATATTAAAGAACAATCTGAGTACTTGAGATTCCCCTGTCTAGTCCTCACAATTAAAATTCAACAAATTAAATAGTGTTTCTTTTCCTTTTGTAAAAAAAGACAGTATTTTAGAAAAATAACATTCTTAACATAGGGGAAAAAAAAAAAGGGAGAGAAAAAAAAAGAAAAGAAAGAAAAAGAACATTTATACAAAAGAGCAGTTTCTATATAACATTGCAACACATGCAATTTTAAGCAACTTTCTAATTTACTCCTATTATAATTTTTCGTTCTCTTGCTATCTTTATTTGAAAAAGAAGCCATCTTAGCTAAGGAGCCTGCCAATTTGTGGTTCAGTACCCTGGACAGCACTTGTTTATTGGTGGGTCAATTTATCCACCAATCAGCAAGAACAACCCAGGTTGTTCACCAAAAATTGGTCGGCATCTAAACTTACATTCTTGCTTTTAGATGCCAACCCATTTTTGGTGAACAACCTGGGTTGTTCTTGCTGATTGGTGGATAAATTGACACACCAATAAACAAGTGCTGTCCAGTGTACTGAACCACAAATTGGCTGGCTCCTTAGCTTAGATGCCTTCTTTTTCAAATAAAAATACCAAGAGAATGAAAAAAAATTGATAAAAGGAGTAAATTAGAAAGTTGCTTAAAATTGCATGCTCTATCTGAATCCCGGAAGAAAAAAATTGGGTCCAGTGTCCCTTTAACATTTCTAAAATGCTCATTGAAAGGAACAGTAAAGTAAAAATTAAACATTCATGATTTAGATAGAGCATGCAATTTTAAACAACTTTTAATTTAATTCTGTTAGCAAATTTGCTTTGTTTTTTTGATATCTTTTATTGAAGAGTAAAACTAGGTTGGCTCATGAGAGCTCAAGAAAGAGAATGTACGTGTCTTTAGTACTCTTTGGCAGCAGTGTTTTGCAACATTATTTGTAGCTTTGTTATTCAATGTTGCAAAACACTGCTGCCAAAGAGTACTAAAGACACGTGCACCAAGAGAACAAAGCAAATTTGATAACAGAACTACATTGGAAAGTTGTTTAAAATTGCATGCTCTATCCGAATTATAAAAGTTTAATTTTGACTTTAGTTAGTAATTCTTCATGTGCACCAACCCGACCGCGTTAGACCTAAATCACTAATACTAATGCGCATATTTTTTATTCCTGTGTTCTTCACATAGAAAATAATGTAATTTTTATTATTAAATTTATATTTCTAAATATACAGTATATGATAATGTAAAATGGATATGTATACCATTACCTATACATCTATAGGAATAGATAAACAGGTATATACATACATACACAGGTATGTATGTACCTATATGTATTCAGTTTGTGAAAAAGTTAATTTTTTTTATTTGATCGCATACATACACAGTATCTAACAAAAGTGAGTACAACCCTCACATTTTTGTAAATATCTTATTATATATTTTCATGTGACAACACTGAAGAAATGACACTTTGCTACAATGAAAAGTAGTGAGTGTACAGCCTGTATAACAGTGTAAATTTGCTGTCCCCTCAAAATAACTCAACACACAGCCATTAATGTCTAAACCATTGGCAACAAAAGTGAGTACACCCCTAAGTGGAAATGTCCAAATTGGGCCCAAAGTGTCAATATTGTGTGTGGCCACTGTTATTTTCCAGCACTGCCTTAACCCTCTTGAGCATGGAGTTAACCAGAGCTTCACAGGTTGCCACTGAAGTCCTCTTCCACTCCTCCATGACGACATCACGGAGCTGGTGGAGACCTTGCGCTGCCCCACCTTCCATTTGAGGATGCCCCACAGATGCTCAATAGTGTTTAGGGTCTGGAGACATGCTTGGCCAGTCCATCACCTTTACCCTCAGCTTCTTTAGCAAGGCAGTGGTCGTCTTGGAGGTGTGTTTGGGGTCGTTATCATGTTGGAATACTGCCCTGCAGCCCAGTCTCTGAAGGGAGGGGATCATGCTCTGCTTCAGTATGTCACAGTACATGTTGGCATTCATGGTTCCCTCAATGAACTGTAGCTCCCCAGTGCCGGCAGCACTCATGCAGACACTCCCACCACCATGCTTGACTGTAGGCAAGACACACTTGTCTTTGTACTCCTCACCTGGTTGCCGTCACACACTATTGACACCATCTGAACAAAATAAGTTTATCTTGGTCTCATCGGACCACAGGACATGGTTCCAGTAATCCATGTCCTTAGTCTGCTTGTCTTCAGCAAACTGTGGGCTTTCTTGTGCATCATCTTTAGAAGAGGCTTCTTTCTGGGACGACAGTCATGCAGACCAATTTGATGCAATGTGCGGCGTATGGTCTGAGCACTGACAGGCTGACCCCCCACCACTTCAACCTCTGCAGCAATGCTGGCAGCACTCATACGTCTATTTCCCAAAGACAACCTCTGGATATGACGCTGAGCATGTGCACTCAACTTCTTTGGTCGACCATGGCGAGGCCTGTTCTGAGTGGAACCTGTCCTGTGAAACCGCTGTATGGTCTTGCCCACCATGCTGTAGCTCAGTTTCAGGGTCTTGGCAATCATCTTATAGCCTAGACCATCTTTATGTAGAGCAACAATTCTTTTTTTTCAGATCCTCAGAGAGTTCTTTGCCATGAGGTGTCATGTTGAACCTACAGTGACCAGTATGAGAAACTGTGTGAGCGATAACACCAAATTTAACACACCTGCTCCCCATTCACACCTGAGACCTTGTAACACTAACAAGTCACATGACACCAGGGAGGGAAAATGGCTAATTGGGCCCAATTTGGACATTTCCACTTAGGGGTGTACTCACTTTTGTTGCCAACGGTTTAGACATTAATGGCTGTGTGTTGAGTTATTTTGAGGGGACAGCAAATTTACACTGTTATACAGGCTGTACACTCACTACTTTACATTGTAGCAAAGTGTCATTTCTTCAGTGTTGTCACATAAGATATAATAAAATATTTACAAAAATGTGAGGGGTGTACTCACTTTTGTTAGATACTGTAAATATTTACAATAATTATTACATTAACCTGTAAGTGAAGGACATTGGAATGTTAAATTTGTACAGTAAATATATAGTGAAACACAAATACATATGTACACACACATATATGCATATATTGAAGAAAAAACTGGCAGACACTCAAAAGGTTAGGGCAAATCCAAAAGCTTTACTTTTCTGATCAGGGCAGCAGTACAACAGAGCAACGTTTCAGGGCTAACACCTTCTCCTCAGGCTCAATGTAAATGGACACATAATTCAACCCTTAAAAAGCCATAAACCACGCCCCTGACATCATAGTAGCCCATATATAGTCTATACACCAAAGTTGCCATGTAACAAATAAGCAACATTATAACAATCAATTGTTCTCTATGTGAAAAAATAAGAAGGGCCATCACCTAACAAATAATCTTTAGACAAAGAGAACATCTCAATCCCATATATTTTAATTTTGTAATATATGCATACACAGCTTTAGACATGTCTAGGCATGCATATATGTTAAAGCCCTTTGCAGCCCTTCTTTTGTCTAACACCTTATACCATAAATCTTTAAGCCCTTAAAAATGATTTAAAAAATAAAATAAAAAAGTTACATCACAGTGTTTATATGACTATAACTGTACTATTAAGTGTATTTATGTTGTGTGTAATGCAACTTTTTTCTTCTCTTACCCTTTACACAAGCTCTCTAGTAGTGCTAATTAGTTAAGCGTAAATTGTGATTGTGCTCGAGTGAACAAATTTACTTTCAGTTTGTAATGCGCGTGCTAATTCTGACTTGCGCAAAAAGCCTAGCACTTCTCTCCCTATATATATATATATATATATATATATATATATATATATATATATATATATATATACACACATACTCTTTTTTTTTTTTTTTTTGCAGAATTTACCTTTTGCTATTGTACTAGCATCCCATGAGGTTTCATGCACTATAGAACAAAGGGCATCTAGATTCTTCAAACTGGAACAGTTTCTGCACCTAAAATGGTAAATGTTGGTATATTAGTATAGAACATTTAGGTACATGTGCAACCCTCACAGTTACTGACAACATTCTGATGTTAGTAGGTATTTAACAATGAGAAAGAAGGCACTAGTTTTGTTTTCGTTAAACCATGCTATTTTGCAACTAAATGTGTCAGGACCATACTGTGTGCTTTTTTTGGAAATGACAGATCACACAACTATACCTCAGTCTATAGACCACAAACTACTATTAATATTTATTAAACCGAGTGATTCAATTATTTAAAAAAATATTCATATGCTATAATGGAGGCATTGGGTACTCTTTCAAATGAGAGGTATTATGATATATTTCTGTATGGCGGGTGATATGGGCTTCTTTAGAATCACTAGACAAAAACAGAACAAATGCATAGTATTTGCTACTTATATTGTAGCTGAATGAGCACATTGATTTCAACAATGAGAACTGCCTCTTAAATAAAGGGCCTCATATCCCTCTATGAATTGTGGGCAAGAGGCTAAGCCTATGATTTTGTTCCATATGCTTATACTTAAAGGCTACATTATTTAATTGTTGTTGATGATCCTTGAAAGTCACCCTGGATATGGATGGTGTCACATGTTACATGGTATCTCAATTGCCTGTTACTTAGAGGTTCATAAAACTTCTAATTTTTTTTACATGATTAAGATAGAACATGAATCTTAAGTATCTTTCTAACCTACTTCTGTTATCAAATTTGCTTTGTTCTGTTGGTATCCTTTGTTGAAGGAACAATTCACAACTGGGAGCTAGCTGAAAACATTGGGTGTGCCAATGACAAGAGGCATATATGTACAGCCACTAATCAGCAGTTAGCTCCCAGTAGAGCAATGCTTCTTCTAATCCTGCCTAGGTATGCTTTTTAACAAAGAATACCAAGAGAACGAAGCAATTTAGAAAACAGACATAAATTGATTTTTTCTTTTTAAATAACATGCTCTATCCGAATAGTGAAAGTTAACTGGCTTTACTGTCCCTTTAAGTTAAAGATACTTCCTTGGCTTCAGGTAAATGTAATTTAATCACCTATCCATTAAAGGGTGTAAAAGAAGTAGGGTAAAAACAACCTCATTGTGTGTTATATGGAAAAGATTGTGGGCTAGATTACTAGTGGAGCTCTATCTTAACGTGCGCCCGTAAAGGGGCAAACTTGCTTGTTTAAGGTTGCACGTTAAATAATAAGCCATTATACGTGGCTGGTTAATGCTCCCGCTAGCTAACGGTTTCACTTTGCGCACAGCAGAATTAACCAGAGGTCAAACCACTGGTTGATGAAAAAATTGTGCCCCAATTGCCCCCAAAATAAAGAGTACATTAGTTAAAGGGACAGTCTACACCAGAATTTTTATTGTTTAAAAAAAGATAGATAATCCCTTTATTACCCATTCCCTAATTTTTCATAACAGCCTCCAAGAGCTAAAAAATTAGCATATGAGCCTACCTAGGTTTCGCTTTCAACTAAGAATACCAAAGAACAAAGTAAATTGGAAAGTTGTTTAAAATGACATTGCCTATCTGAATCATGAACATTTATTTTATACTAGACCTTCCCTTTAACATTAGAAAATAGAGATGAGCATTTTTTTTTAAAAAAAATGTAAAAAGTGAGGGGATGTGCCTTTACATTGATGTAAATAGGGGACTGTAGTTCTATGTATATATTCATAGACATATATATTTCTTTATTGCTGCCCAACGCTGACCAAATTGCCCCTTGCGCTGTGATAGGTGGTTCACCTATCTTGCGGAATGAGGCTCCCATTGGAGCCTATGGAAGCGTACTCTCGTGAGTGCAAGTCTTCCAGGCAATGCAAACACAAGGTCACGCATTGCACCTGACTTGACCTGACATGTAATACCAGCGCACATTTATGTGATAGAGAGATATCTTTTAGTCCATGTTATTGTGGATACTCCTAAATAACTATGATATTCTATTCATGTATTCCTGTTTCTATCTATACTGTGAAATGTAACTGTTTAGTTCCCTTGATGGGTAGAGGAGTGATTTGTATTAGCCAAAAGAAATAAGACTTTCCAAGAAAGCAGTTTAATATCCACTTTATGCATAGGTTCAAAAGGAGGAGACTGTAATACTCTTAACACCAAGTTAAGATTCCATGGAGGAGAAATTACAGGTTTAGGGGACTAATTATCAAAGCATCAACTATGTTGCATTCACCTGCGTCAATACGCTCGCCAGACATCGCTGATGCGGACCTGAATACGATCTCCTTATTTAACAAAAAAGACATCAAAAACATGCTCGTCAAGTACGGTGCGAAGAGCATCGGACTGGTGTTAACTAACAGTCATCAATGTTGCGGTTATTCGGGTTTTTCCCAACTTTATTTATACCATTTCATTACTGTCCATGAACAAACACATTTCTCTAAAGCTAATCTTTTATTTTTAATCTGTTAATGTCCAAGAAATAGATTGATTTATACCTCAACAAACAATATCTCATAGAAAGTTTTTTTATATTTATTTGTTATATGATACCTTCACAGAAATTAATGTGTATTTGTATTTCTAGGAGTCATATTTTTTATTTATTTTTTAAATAATTATTAATGCTAGAATTTGTACATATATCCTTGCACATACTTGTGTGTATAACATAGTAACATAGTAGATAAGGTTGAAAAAAGACTGAAGTCCATCAAGTTCAACCTATACAAATCTAAAATACTTACAAAAAGCTCCAGTTAAGCTTAAATAACCCCATTAAAATATGACCTATTTAATACTAGCAATCATATCCATTAATTTTGTTTATATACAGAAATTTATCCAGACTATTTTTAAATGTATCTATGGTATTGGCATTCACTACCTCCTTTGGTAATGAGTTCCACAATTTTATTGCTCTTACAGTGAAAAAACGTTTCTGTTGCAGGAGATTAAATCTCCTTTCCTCCAACCTTAAATTATGACCTCTTGTCAGAAACTATTTTCTTGGAATAAACAGAGCTTCTGCAATCTCTGTATATGGGCTTTGAATATATTTATATAAAGTAATCATGTCACCTCTCAAGCGCCTTTTTTCTAAAGAAAACAGACCCAGTTTGGCTAGCCTCTCCTCATAGGTTAATTTCTCCAATCCCCTTATTAGCTTTGTGGCCCTTCTCTGAACTTTTTATAGTTCTGCAATATCTTTTTTAGCAATTGGTCCCCAGAACTGCACTCCAAACTCAAGGTGAGGTCTTACCAGGGATTTATATAATGACAGAATTATGCTTTCCTCCCTTGAATCAATGCCTCTTTTAATACATGCTAGTATCTAATTAGCCTTTGAAGCCGCTGCCCTGCATTGTGCACCCATCTTTAGCTTGTTATCTATTACTACTCCCAAATCCCTTTCCTCCTGTGTTTGGCTAAGTCTTGTCCCATTTAAAAAATACATAGCCTGCTTATTTTTACTTCCAAAATGTAGAACCTTGCATTTTTCCGTATTAAATCTCATTTTCCATTCACTTGCCCATAGTTCTAATTTTAGCAAATCCCTTTGTAAAGAGAGTTCGTCCTGCTCTGACCTAATGACCTTACTTAACTTAGTATCATCTGCAAAAATAGAGATGTCGCTATTTAATCCTTGCTCCAAGTCATTTATAAAAATATTAAAAAAACAGGGCCCAGTACTGATCCCTGGGGGATGCCACTGATTACCTTTGTCCAATCTGAGTATGATCCATTTACTACTACTCGTTGCTCCCTATCTTTTATCCAGTTATTTATCCATGAGCTAACATTTTCAGCTATTCCCAGTCCCTTAATTTTGTGCATTAATCTCTCATGTGGCACTGTATCAAATGCCTTTGCAAAATCTAAGTATATCACATCAACTGATTCCCCTTTATTTATATTTTTAATTACTTCCTCGTAGAATCTAATTAGATTAGTTTGACATGATCTATTTCTCCTAAAGCCATGCTGATTAGAACTCATAATCTTGTTTACACGAATATGCTCATCAATATAATCCCTTATAAACCCTTCAAATATCTTCCCCACTATTGATGTCAGACTAACTGGTCTATAGCTTCCTGGATCCCTGCTTCCCTTTTTGAAGAGTGGCACCACATCAGCTTTACGCCAATCCTGGGGTACCATGCCTGAGGATAATGAGTCTTGAAAAATTAAGAGTAAAGGTTTGTCTATAACAGTGCTAAGTTCCCTTAACACCCTTGGGTGTATTCCATCTGGGCCTGGAGTTTTATTTACCTTAATATTTTCCAGTTTTTTCCTGATATCCTCTAAACAAAACCCAGTTAGTGGTATAGACTGGCGTGTTCTATTCTGTTTCAAAGTATCATTCAATGGTTCCTCTCTTGTGTATACTGAAGAAAAAAATGATTTAGTACCTCAGCCTTCTCCCTGTCATTATTTATCATGCTACCCTCCACGCATTTTAATGTACCTATATTATCCTTCTTAGATTTTTTGCTTTTTATGTACTTAAAGAACCTTTTAGGGTTAGACTTAGAATCCTTGGCAATTAATTTTTCATTTTCAATTTTGGCTAATTTGATTGCTTTTTTGCATGCTTTGTTACATTCCTTATAAATATTGTATGTTGAGTCTGTACTATTTTCTTTTAATAATTTAAATGCGCTACGTTTTTTCCTAATTTCTCTTAACACATTTTTATTTAGCCATAACGGTTTTTGTTTTTTTATTTTTATAAATATATGTGTGTGTGTGTGTGTATATATATATATATATATATATATATATATATATATATATGTGTCTGTGTGTGTGTGTTATGTCAGAAATATTTTGCAAACATATTAACATGTCCCTAAGTTCCTTTTTTTGTTCTAAACAATGTTGTCTTTCATATATCTGTGTTTATACCACTATATGTATATATTGTAAATGTATTATTATTCTGAGCAGGAATAATTGCAAATATAACATGCAATCAGAGTATCATATGTGCTTATTTGCAATCAATAGATATTTTAAAGGGATAGGAAAGTAAACATTTAAGTTGCAGGATACAAATAGAGCATGTAATTTTAAAACACTATAAATTCACTTCTATTTTCAAATGTGCTTTGTTCTCTTGGTATCCCTTGTTGGAAAAGAATACGCACATATCCTACACTAGTAGGAACTAGCTGCTAATTGGTGCCTGAACACATTTGTCTCTTGTGATTGGCTAAATAGATGTGTTCAGCTAGCTGCCAGTAGTGCAATGCTGTTTCTTCAGCAAAGGATAACAAGAGAATGATGCAAAGTTGATAATAGAAGTCAATTGGAAAGTTGTTTAAAATTGTATGTTCTATCCAAATCATGAAATATTTTGGGGTTTCCTGTCCCTTTAAGAGCTGGGCCAGGTTTCTCTCTGCACCTGTCTAACCCCTCCAGATTGCAATCTATTTTTACAAACCATCCCTTCACAGGTGTTATAAAATGGGCTGGCATATAAGATGACATTTCTTACTGAAGAAGAAATTCAAGAGAGGGAAGAAATACACTGAAAATAGCATGCCAGTAAAGAGGTGATTTTAATTTCTGCTGTATCTGAATCATGACAGTTTAATGTTAGGTGGGCTATCCCTTTGAGCTATCAGAGATGCTACTGAATCAAACATCAATTTGAATTTTAAAATCCTTGTCTAAAATATTACACTGTGTGTCCTAATGCCAGCATCAATGTTTATCTTTAATACTAATTTCACATATACATACTTTCAAAGTATAATGCACAATGTAACAAATTGACCTTACAAGTTCTGATGAGTGATCAATGACACAAGTATCAAGCAATTTGATTCATTAGTGATAGTTTATAATGTGTATTTGAATCAAATTGGCTGATGTCATAAATCAAGTGGTGGAAAAATTCACTAGTGTGTGGGTTGTTTAGGAGTTTGCATCATAATTGGTCCGAAAAGTGTTGAGTCAAATATGGCGTGAAGTGGAGCGGGGGACATGTATTACAATGGCTTAAACATGGTGCACATAGATTTTTCCAAAAAATAAAAAGGAAGTTAGCTATATTATGTTGTGTATATATTTCATTTCTAGCTCTATATCTATTAGTGCAACAAGTTTGGGGCAAAACTTTGCACCAAATATGTAGAAATAATATTGTCCCCTTGCTTTGCAATGAGAGACAAAGTTGTATCATAATCCATAAGTAGTAATGTATTTTTCATTTTTATCCCTCTATCTACTAGTAGTGCACCAAATGTGTAGCAATAATATTGTTTGATTTATAAAGGGTATACGACTTTAATAAAGTTTCTAATTTACTTTTTTTTTTTAATTTCAATACTTTTTATTGATGCATAACAAAATACATATATGCAGGTATTGTAATACATTTTCCTTCATATTAATCAGATTAAACAAATTGAACGGGTCTAACAATTTGAACCTATTGAACAGAGTGAACAATGACAATATACAAATAGTTTCACTCATAACTAAACCTTTCAGATTGCAGCAAGAAATGAACTCATTCATGAGTGCAATATATCACATGTTATTGAAACAATGGAGAGAAGGGAAGAAAGAAAAGTGGGTGTGAGGGTAAACAGAAAGGAGGGCGGTGGGTAAAGGGAAGAGCATAAACTGTCTCATCTCTTTGACTAAGAAATTAGTTTTGCATTCATATGTTAGCTTATAGTATTGAGTTTTGACTCCACAGGAAGAGGATGTTACTGAAATTATCTGATTTACTATAATAATTATAGTATAGCTCCTCTAAGGTCAAGACATGTTTGACTTCATCCAGCCTTTGTTGTAGGGAGGGGATTTGTGTTTTCTTCCACATACGTGGTATCAATCTTTTAGCACTATTGATCATTATTTGTAGTAATTCCATTCTATTTTGACAATGTAAGCGAGGAAGAATGTTGAGTAAGATTGTCTGTGAGTCTAGTACTATTGTTTGATTAAGTTTGTGACTAATGTGTATTTCCATCTGCTCCCAAAAAGGTCTAATTAATGGACAATCCCACCAAATATGAGATAACGTACCTTGTACACCACATTTTCTCCAACACTGTGGGGATGCAGTTGGATATATCCTGTGCAGTCGTGTTGGTGTAAGATACCATCTGGTTAACAGCTTATAGTCTCAACAATGGAGGTCGAAACTGAAGACTTTTTAACTGGTTTAAAACATTGTGTCCAGGAAGAATCACTAATCTGTACATTTAGTTCTTTTTCCCAGAGAGACTTAAAAGAGGGTGGTTTTGATAACGTTGCATGCAATAGGGATTTGTAAATTAAGGAGATTAAGTGTTTAGGAGTGTTGGGTAGAAGACAAAGCATTTCAAATGGGGTGCAGGACCTAATAAATTGTCTTTTATCTGGATGACTAGTTAGGAAGTGTCTAATCTGGAAGTAAGAGAACCATGTATCAAGTGGTGATCCCACTTCCTCTTTTATTTCTGAAAATGTTTTAATATGACCACCTCTTATAAATATGATTAATGTGTTTTCCTTATCTGATGGTTTACTGAGGGTCAGGCCAGGGAATATACTTGTTTGCAGAACGGAGGTGAGTGGCGATTAATGTGTTGAGATTTTATCGGAAACTTGTAATATTTTATCCCATACCCGTAACGTCTCCTTATTTGGTATCCAGCATATATCTTGTATCGAGTTACTTGTGAGGTTTTGATCGTCAATAAAGACCCATTTTTTGGGGTTGGATGATTGGTTCCAGGATACTATGTGTGACAGATGTATCGCCATGTAATAATTTAGGATATTCGGAACTCCCATACCACCTTCCTCCTTAGGCAGATATATGGTGTGCTTTGTAATTCTCGGTTTTGTATAAGACCATATAAATTTGTTTAGACTGTTTTGGAGGCTATTTATATATGAGATTGATGGGGTTAGGGTTAACGCTTGCATAAGATATAAAATTTTTGGCAAAATAGTCATCTTTATCGCATTAACTCGCCCTACCCAGGGTAAGTGGTTGGTTCTATGCCATGAGTTGAGCTTTATATCTATCTGATGCTTCAATTTTTGATAACTTGTTAAGATTGTTTCTGGTATAGAGGGTTTTATTATTATTCCATGTTAATAGAAAAATTTGAATATAATTTATATTCATCTAGGATATTAATAAGGGCCGGAACAGATTCTCTTGTATGCGATAGTGTAAAAAGTATGTTGTCTGCAAATAAAAGGCATTTGGTAGTATAAGATCCAATCTGAACACCCCTCACCTCTTGTGTAGTACGGACCTTAGTGGCAAGCACCTCCACTGACAAGGCAAATAGTAGGGGAGATAAGGGGCACCCTTGGCGTGTGCCATTACTAATTGTGAAAGGGTTTGAGAAAGAATTGTTTACTTTTACTTTTGCATTAGGAGCGGCATATATAGCCAAAATCTTATCTATAAAGCTTTGTGGGATGCCAAACTTAAGGAGTGTTAGCCATAGAAAATGCCAATTGACCCTATCAAAGGCTTTTTCAGCATCTGTTGATAGAATTGTAAGCGGTAAGCCTTTGATGGATAATTTGAATCAGCCTAGTAGTGTTATCCTTGGCTTCTCGAGTGGGGATAAAGCCAACTTGATCTTCATGAACTAAATATGGAAGATAGTGTTTAAGTCTATTTGCTAATATTTTGGAGTACAATTTCAAATCTACATTTAAGAGAGAGATTGGTCTGTAACTTTCTGTCTTTGTGGGATCTTTACCTGCCCTCAGAAAAACAACTGTTATATTTGCTTCTAACATCTGCTTAGAGAAGACAGAATTTTTACTTATGGAGTTAAAGAGAAAGAGGATATGTGATTCAATATAAGATAACATCAGTTTATAAAATTTGGGCGTAAAGCCGTCAGGACCTGGGGCTTTGCCAGGTGTCAGTTGCTTAACCACCTCCTGTAATTCAGTTTTGGATAGGGGGGACTCTAGGGTTGCTCTATCGCTATCTGTTAATGTTGGTAATGTGACATGTGAGAGATATTTTTCTATGTCTTCTTTCATACTCAGGGAGTTACAAGTTTCCAAATTATACAGTTTACCATAGTATTCAGAGAAAGTATTTGCAATTTCATTGTTAGTGTGTGAGGTGCCTCCGTCTTTGTTTTGAATCGATCTAATAAATGATTTAAAAGTTTTTTTCTTAAGGGATCTGGCCATTAGTTTACCGGCTTTATTTTTTTCCACAAAATATTTAGCATTTAGGGTTAAAGCCAGTCTATGTGCGTTTTTAATCAGATGTTGATGTAAATTTTCCCTAGCCTGGCTCACTTTTTGTATAAGGTCTAGTGATTTCGAGTCTCGCTTATGTTCTTCTTCAACTTTTTTTAGTGTACTAAGCAATTCAGAGTATTCCTGCTCCAATTGCCTATGATGTTTTGTGGATTGTTTAATGATCTCACCCCTAATGAAACATTTATATGTCTCCCAATTGTTAATCTGAGATGTGTTGTTGGGGTTGTTTTGTCTGCAATTTCTTTAAAAATTAGGGGATCAGTAAATATCGTGTCATTAAGCTTCCATGAGTTCCTTAGCCCAGATTTTGGGGGCCATGCAAAGGAGCTAATAACCATGGCATGATCCGACCAAGGAGGATGCGAGAACGTATAATCCTTCGTAGTACTATGGGTGAATCTCCATGTGTCAAAAGTGGGAATGGTTTGGAGTGCAAGAGAATTAGCTTTAATAATTTTATTTGCGATATATGATTTCCCTGAGGAGACATCTATAGAGGGATTAAGAGGGAAATTCAGATCTCCTGCAATAAATATAGGACCCTTCGCAGCATCAGATTCATCACTTTTTTTTAAAAATAGGGTGATAGGTCTACCATAGCAGAGCCCCACCAAAAGAAGAAACCTTCCGTCGGTATCCTGACTGATGTGTATCAGGTCAAAAGGTAGATTTTTCTTGAAAAGAATAAAGACCCCATTTTTCTTTGAAATATTGGAACAGGTGTAATATTTATCATAATAATGAGTGGGAAATCATGGCTCGTGTTTTTTTCTTGAAGTGAGTCTCCTGAATGAAGACTATGTCTAATTGATTTTTGTGGAAGTCGTGAAGGGCTATTGAACGTTTTTGAGCTGATAGAAAGCCCTTTACATTCTGAGTGGCTATGATAAGGTTATTGGATACCATTTTACGTGCCTTGTATATGAGTTCTAGTCTTTATGTATTTAGATTAGTTAGAATAGGTGTAGTCAAGGAGTTGTTTACAGACAAAATTTTGTAGGGGAAATGTAGGGTGGGATCAGTGAATGAAAGGTTCTTTTGAATGAATAGTCTTAGAAGGGAACACTTAGGGGTAGAGATAAGAGCTTAGATAGGTGTGTAAGATTTAAAGGGGGTTATAAAAGAGGGTCTCTTAGTGGATTGTGTGAGGCATTATCTAATTTGTGTGAAGTATGGGTATAAAACATATGTCCGCAACACAGATCAAAAAAGATATATTAGCATGACTGTCACTTATATAGAACATGGTCAAGTGTGCAAGAGTCAAGATTATGATGCTAACTGTATTAATTAAGTGACCAGCATAATGTTTGTAGATAGCAGATTCACAGGTAGGTATGGGGAAGGCCTGTCTCCCAAAGCAATAGTGGTCTATCTGATGTGTCACTTATTGTAAAGTAAGTTTCTAATAAATAGTATGTAATTCAGTATGCTGATAGTAGAGCTGTTATCAGTACAAGTAAAATAAATTTTAACATAATATTTGACAAAAATCACTGCTTACTAGGGCTGAGTATATTCATTGAAATATAGCAGCCATTTAGACAAAGCGGATTGCCATCGATAACCAAACATTGTTTACTAATAGTGTACCTGTGGAAAAAGAAATTTAGCACCTTACACATAAGGTTGTACAATACCTTTAAATACTAAGTATCATTCTAAGCTGTAAGGTCTATCTAGAAGGGTTAATCAAGACATAGCTATAAACAACAAGGCTATTTCTTTAAACTAAGGATAAAAGACAGGGTCGAGACAGCCACATTTAAACATATTCAACAATTACCTCCTACAGGGTTTCATAGGAACTTGGGCAAAATATTGCAACAACTTTAATTACCTGCTAAAAATATGTCTAGTATTTCTAGAAAAAGCGGTTTGTCAATCATGTGTGAACTCGTCTCAATAACAATGTACTCTCAAGAGATAATGTCTTTTACTTTGTTCGTAAAGTTAACTATTATAGTTAGTTAGTTGGCATTCTCAATCTGCAAGGCCTGGCTAAAATGGTTAAACAAAATGTAACTATAGGCTGACAAGATTGTTATCTTAAACTAAGAAGAGAAGAGAAAACTCAAACCATAAAACATCAATAGGCTCACCAAGTGTCTTTTTTATAGGTTATATGCAAGTTCAGGTGAGTAAAAACTGACAGTGTACAACGTCCATCACTGTGGGAACTGGGAGCTTAAAGGGATAGTAAAGTCAAAATAAATCTTTCATGTTTTAAATAGGGCATGTAATTTTAAACAACTTTCCATTTTACTTTTATTACCAATTTTGCTTTGTTCTCTTGGTATTCTTAGTTGAAAGCTAAATCTAGGAGGTTCATTTGCTAATTTCTTAGACCTTGAAGATTGCCTCTAATCGGAAAGCATTTTGACAGTTTTTCACCACTAGAGGGCGTTAGTTCATGTGTTTCATATAGATAACATTGAGCTCCGGCACGTGAAGCTCCTAAGAGCAAGCACTGATTGGCTAAAAATGCATGTCTGTCAAAAGAACTGAAATAAGGGGGCAGTTTGCAGAGGCATGGATACAAGGTAATCACAGAGGTAAAAAGTATATTATTATAACTGTGTTGGTTATGCAAAATTGGGGAATGGGTAATGAAGGGAGTATCTATCTTTTAAAACAACAACAATTCTCGCGTTTACTGTCCCTTTAAGGAAAGCTGCTGTTTCAGGATGGATCATATAAAGATATAACTTTGTGAGAGCTTCAAATAGTGTAGATTAGGAGGGTGGATGAACATGATTTCGCTCGAATACCACGGGTTTCAATTTGCATCCATCTGTGTCGGATCGTATTTTACGTCACAAATTTCAACATTTGCCGTTCTTGACGCTTTGATAACTACATCGGCTCAATCTCGGGACAATTACGACACAGAATTCCAGCGCATTTTCAGTTGACGCTTTGATAAATAGGCCCCTTAATGCGCATGAAAGCCTGAACAAAACCATGACTATCAGGAAGATTAGCAATCTTCCTATAAACTAAACTGAAAGAGCAGAAAATTGGCCCTTCAGTCAACTGGCAGATAGGCCATTATCCACACCATCTTGTAAGAACTGCAAAATCCTAGAAATTCTGAAACAATGCCAGGAAAAAACATGATCTATACACCAAGAAATAAAGGACTTCCAGACCTTATGATATATTTCCCTAGTTACAGGCTCATGAGCCTGTATTAAGGTTTCACAAAATCAGAGAAATTCCTATGTCTAAGGACTAAACGTTTAATTTCCATGCCATTTAGTTCAGAGTCTTGAGATCCCGATGGAAAAATGGATCTTTGGACAGAAGATCTGACCACAGAGGAAGAGACCAAGGAGGACAGTTGAACATCTTAACTAGATCTGCATTCCAAATCCTGCGAGGCCAAGCTGGGGCAATCAATATTACTAAAGATTTCTCTAAGATTATCTTGGAAATCACTCTGGGTAGAAGTACCAAAGGAGGAAATAGATAAGCAAACTGAAATGACCAATGAACTACTAGAGCATCCACTAACTCTACTTCAGGATCCCTGAACCTCGCAAAGAACCTGGGAAGTTTGTTGTTCAAATGAAAGGCTATCAGATCTATCTCTGGGAGACCCAAAGATCCACAATGTGATTGAACACATCCTGGTGAAGAGACCACTCCCCTGGATACAGAGAATGACGACTGAGAATGTCCGCTTAACAGTTGTTCACCCCTGGAATATGAGTCGCAGAGACTAGACAGGAATTGATTTCTGCCCATGGGAGAGTTTAAGACACTTTCCTCATGGCTAAGGAAGCCTGAGTTCCCCCCTGATGGATGATATAAGCCACTGCTGTGACATTGTCTGTCTGTAAACAGAAATGAGACTCTCCTTTCAACAGGGCCTAGCTTGAAGAGCCTTGAAAATTGTATGGAGTTCTAGAACATTTATTTGTAACCTCACCTCCTGAGGATCCCAAACTCCCTGTGCTCTCTAAGACCCCAAAACAGCTCCCCAACCTGAGAGACTTGCATCTGTAGTGATCACACCCCAGGTAGGATGAGCAAAAGTAGCCCCCTGAAAAATTAACAGATGATCCATCCATTTGGAATCCAAAAATATCCATTGTAACAGCTGAGTATAATCTCTGCACCACAGGCAAAGCAAACAAAGCTGAAAAAGTCTTGTGAAAATGAGCAAATGGAATTGTACCTGAAGCTGCAATCATAAGACCTAGAACTTACATACAAAGAGCAACCAAGGGGAAAGAGAAAGACTGAGAGTTTAGACAGCCTGCCACCAATCTTAACCATCTCTGCTTTGTTAATAAAAGACTGAATCTATTTGAAGACCCAAAAAGTTATCCTCATTTGAGGAATCAAAGCAATCTTTGGAAAATTGATCCTCCAACCATGTTGTAGAAGAAACAAGAGTCGATTGGTGTGAGATTCTGCTAAAGAAAAAGTTGGAGCTTGAACCAAGATGTCATCCAGATATGGAAACATTGTGATACCCTGATCAGACAAAAGGGCACCCAGATATTGTCAATATTCTTGGAGCTGTAGCCAGACCAAATGGTGGAGCAACAAAATAAAATTGCCTGTCCAGAAAGGCAAACCTCAGAAATAGGAAATGTTTTCTATCTATCGGGTACTTATAGAGCGCAAACTAATCACCCGTGAGGGTCTCAAGGCGCTAAGGGAAAGCAGATAGGAGGAGGGGGGGAGGGGATGGGCGTTCAGTCCATGAATTGGAACATGAAGGTAAGCTTCTTTTAAATATATTGTTGACATATACTGATCTTGCTGAACAAAAGTCAGAATAGTCCGAATAATTTCCATTTTGAAAGATGAAATCCTACCAAACTATTTCAGATCCAGAACTTGTCTGAAAGTAACTTACTTTTTTGGAACAATGAAGAGATTTGAATAGAATCCCATCCCCTGTTCCTGTAAAGGAACTGGTACAATCACTCCCATAGCTTTCAGATTTGAGAATGACTAGAAAAAAAGCTTATGCTTTAACAGGATTTCTTGGAACATTGGAAAGAAAAAAACATCCTCTGTGAGGCCTTGTTCTGAATCCTATTCAATATCCTTGAGAGACTATATTCAAAACCCAGGGATCTAGAACAGACTTAACCAAGCCTCATAAAAGAGGCTTAACCTGTTCCCTACCAGAACCTGTGGATTGAGGGCCACAAGTGCATGCACTTTTGGCAGTAGGGATAGACTTCTTACTCTGCTTTGACTTGTTCCAGGTAGCAGTAGGTCTCCAGACTGAGCGAGAGGTGCCTTGCTTCTGAGCACAGGAGTCAACCTTTTGTTCCTTACCAAACTATTTATTTCTCTGAAAGGAAAGAGATACTAATCTGAATTTTGACACCATATCAGCAGACCAGCATTTAAGCCATAAGGGCTCTGCTAGCAAGGACTGCGAAAGACATGCTTTCGACAATAATCTTCACAATATCAAAGACAGCATAAAAAATTAAAGAATTGGCACTTTTTACTAAACCTAAAACTAGCAGTGTCATCAGAACACTGTTCTGAAAGACTAGATAACTAGTTTCCCACGTATCAATATTAGCAGCAAGTAAAGGATATAACTTTTTAAACCTTGCAGAAAGATTAAAGGGACAGGAAACCCCCAAATTCTAATTTTATGATTTGGATAGAACAAACAATTTTAAACAACTTTCAAATGTACTTTTATTAACCAGTTTGCTTCATTCTCTTGTTAACCTTTGCTGAATGAATAGCATTGCACTACTGGCAGCTAGTTGAGCACATTTATTTAGCCAATCACAAGAGACAAATGTGTGCAGACACCAATCATAAGCAAGTTTTCTTCTAGTGTAGGATATGTGCATATTCTTTTTAAAAAAAGAGGCAGCAGGTGACAGCAAAAATTCTTGAATTTGTTAATAATAAGACAGATAAATTGGCGACGTTTCGGGTATTATCCCTTATTCATGCCAGCGATATTCTTTTTCAACAAGGGATACCAAGAGAATGAAGCACATTTAAAAATAGAAGTGAATTTAAAAGTGTCCTAAAATTACATGCACTATTGGAATCAAAAAGACAAGAAAAAAAATCCAGCGAGTTTCTTCAAAAAACTATTGGAATCAAGCAAGTTTAATTTTGACTTTCCTGTCCTTTTAAATGAATTCCCTAGAAATCCTGTCAGAGACAGCATCAAGAATAGGGAAAACTTCAGGGAGATTAACAAGTCTTAAAAACTAAATTTAAACAATTACACGGCTTATCTTCAGAAATTTTAGGATCTTTAACCCCTAAAGTAATTAAGACCTCTTTTAAAAGAGAACGAATATGTTAAATTTTAAACAAAAAAGAGGAAATATTAGGTTCAACATCAGTTGAAGATTCCTCCTCACCAGAGGAAACTTCACCATCTGAAGACATACAGTCATGTGAAAAAAGTACACCCTCTTTGAATTCTATGGTTTTATGTATCAGGACATAATAACAATCATCTGGTTCTTAGCAGGTCTTAAAATTAGGCAAATACAACCTCAGATGAACAACACGTGTTATGTCTTACTTTAAAGACTTTGTTAATAAGATTCTGTAACTTGATATGAAATAAAGGTTGTGTTGCTCTTTTTTGATCTAAGCAGAAAATAAAGTTTTAAATTATCTGCTTAGGCAATATGAGCAAATTATTATAAAATCTTATTACAGACCATAAGTATAAGTTCAGATTGGAGTTTGAATCTGTATAGGTAGAATGCTTATGCAGTAAAGCATATGTTAATCTCAGGAACAGAGTCAAAGTTTTAAGGATTCCACTTCCTGTCTTCACGCACACACACACTCAAACTAAAATATATACAAATCCAGTCAAATCACTCAATCCAAGTAAAGCAGTATCTGTAAGGTAAATCTTAAAGTAAGAATTTTAGCAAGCTGTGATACGATACTGAGATTGGTAACAGGTACTGCTGTATGAGAGATAACGAAAGTTCAAAGCAGGTCCGGTCTTATGAATTAAATATGCGTATTGACAGAGGTAAGTATGACAAACTAACCTCAGTCTTTGTAATAGATATGGTGTTCGGGTTGTACCCATAAGTGGCAAAAAAGGGTGTCATCTTAATGGAAGCTGAAAGAGAATTGTTGTACGAGAATTCTGCCATTGGAAGATAAGTTATCCAATCATCTTGTAAGTGGGTAATGAAACATCTTAGGTATTGTTCTAACGTTTGATTTACTCTTTCAGTTAATCCATTGGTCTGTGGGTGAAATGCTGTGGAATATCTAGAGTCAACTTTGATTAGTTTGCATAGAGATTTCCAAAAAGAAGAGGTAAACTGTGTCCCTCTGTCAGTGATGATTATATTGGGTAACCCATGTAATTTTACTATATAATCCAGAAATGTTTTAGCAGTTATTAATGCTGAAGGTAAACCTTTCAAAGGTATGAAATGTGCAAAACGTGTTAAATGATCAATTACCACTAAAATTGTGGTAAAATGTTGTGAATTTGGGAGGTCGACAATAAAATCCATGGAAATGGTACTCCATGGCTTATCTGGAATTGGCAGAGGTGATAAGAGGCCTATAGGTCTTTTATGTTCAACTTTATTTCTTGCACACACGTCACAATTAGATACATAATTGTAAATAGTGTGATTAATCTCTGGCCACCAGAAAGTTCTTCTGGTTATTTCAATGGTTTTTTGAATACCAGGATGACCAGATAGGGTTCCATCATGGGTTTGTTTCAAGATGGATCTTCTGAGTGTTAAGGGTATAAATAGTTGAGAGTTATGATAATATAATCCAGTTTTTGTATCCTTGTTACAGGACGGGGGTATCTCAATTTTAGTGTTTAAGACCTCACTTATTTCTCTTTCTAGAGTAGTCAAAACTCCTATGAATCTTTCTTCAGGTATTATAGAATCATGTTTTATACAAAGGTTATTGTCATATATTCTGGATAAGGCATCTGCCTTTGTATTTAAATTTCCGGGTTTGTAGCTAATAAGAAAATTAAATCGGTCTAAGAATATAGACCAGCGGGCTTGTCTTGAAGTAAGAGTTTTGCTCATCTATAGATATTCAAGATTTTTGTGGTCTGTATAAATAATAAATGGGAGACTAGATCCTTCAAGTAGGTGTCTCCATTGTTCTAAGGAACATTTTATTGCAAGGAGTTCTTTATCTCCTATACTATAGTTGTTTTCGGCTTGCGTTAACATCCTTGAGTAGAAAGCGATAGGATGAGTCTCTGTATTTTCTTTATTCTTCTGTGAAAGAATAGCTCCTATTCCAGTATTAGAAGCATCGACTTTGAGTATAAACTGAGATTCGAAGTCTGGGATTGCAAGTACTGGAGCTGTTGTAAATTGTTTCTTTAGGGAATCAAAAGATAACTGTGCTTCATCTGTCCATTTATATTTTTGTTTTTTACTAGTTAGTGTTGTAAGTGGTTTAACAATAGTTGAGAAATTATTTATAAACTTTCGGTAAAAATTTGAGAAACCGATGAATCTTTGTAAAGCCTTTACAGTAGTTGGAACTGGCCAATTAAGTATAGAAGTTACCTTTTCTGGGTCCATTTGTATCTTATTCGGTGTTATGATATAACCTAAAATTTTTATCTCCTGAACATGGAAAGAACATTTTTCCATTTTAGCATACAATTTATGTTCCTTTAACCTAGTGAGCACCCAGCGTACATGTTTTACATGCTCATCCAAATTCTTAGAATAAATGAGTATGTCATCTAAGTATATTATAACGCATACATCAGTTAGATCACGGAAAATTTCATTAATGAAATGTTGGAAGGTTGCTGGTGCGTTACTTAACCCAAATGGCATTACATTGTATTGATAAAGGCCATATCTTGTTCGGAAAGCAGTTTTCCATTCGTCACCTTGTTTGATTCTTATAAGATTATAAGCCCCTTTTAAATCTAGTTTGGAATAAATGGTGGCTCCATGTAACCGTTTAAGGAGTTCCGATATTAGTGGAAGGGGGTATCTGTTTTTAACCGTTATGTTGTTTAGAGCTCTATAATCTATGATTGGACATATAGTACCGTCCTTGTTTCTAACTAGAAACATACCTGCTGCTGCAGGAGAGGTTGAATAAGAGATGAACCCTTTACGTAGGTTTTCATCTAGATATGATCTTACGAAAGTTAATTTGTTTTGAGAAAGGGGATATATCTTTCCATGAGGTATCTGACTGCCAGGTATTAAATCAATTGGGCAGTCAAATTCCCTATGTGGAGGTAGACTCTCTGCCTCTTTCATGTCGAAAACCTCTGCCAGATCCTGATAAGGTCTGGGTAGAGCATTCTCCAATGAAGCTAGAATACAATGTGGATAGCATGTCTTTAAACAGTATGGAGAATTTAGCTTTATTTCGTTTACCGTCCAGTCAATGCTGGGATTATGTTTTTGTAGCCATATGTAACCAAGAATAAAAGTGTGTAATGAAATGGGAATTAGATCAAATGTGATATACTCAGTATGCCCATCTTTTGTGGTTATGAGTAGTGGAATAGTGTGATGGGTGATCGGTCCATGTTGTGTAAGTGAACCATCTATCAATTTAACAAAAACAGGTTTTGCTTTGCACACAATCGGAATTTTATTATTTTTAACAAAAGTTGTATCAATATAGTTTCCTAATGCCCCTGAATCAATCAAGGCTTTGGATTGGATGTTTTTCTGATCCCACTGTAATGAGAAAGATAAAGTCATTTGGGTATCTAATGTTAAATTGTATAATTGAATTTTTTGAAAATGCTTACCCTTCTTTTGTTTGAGAAGTAGAGGGCATGTAGCAACTGTATGCTCCTTGTGAGCGCAATAGAGACACAATTTCTCTAGTCTTCTCCTGGATTTCTCCTCTGGAGTGAGAGGGCCTTTGATGACTCCTATTTCCATGGGAGTACTGGAGACAGAAGGTTTTTCATATGAAGGAGAGTAGACAGGGTATCTTTTAGGTGTGGTCTCATATCCGGCTCTTTCTGCTTTTCTTTCGCGGAGTCTGCGGTCCAACGTAGTACTCAGCTTTATAAGGGCTGAAAGAGTATCAGGGATCTCTAAACGTGAGAGTTCATCCTTTAATCCTTCCGAGAGTCCCAAACGAAATTGATTTCTGAGGCTGATTTCATTCCATTGTGAATCATTTGACCACATCTGAAATTCGGTTATATATTCCTCAACCGTGCGTTTCCCTTGCTTTAGTGAGCGTAGCTTGGTTTCTGCAGTAATTTGTGTGTTTGAATCTTCATATAAATTTGCCATAGCAAAAAAGAAATCCTGTAATGAGTCTAGAATGGGATTGTTATTTTCAAAAAACCTGTTAGCCCAAGTTCTGGGTTCTCCTTGTACAAAAGAGATAGTTGTACACACTTTAATTCTTTCTGAATGGTACGTGCGGGGCCTTAAGGAAAAAAGCAGATGACATGCATTTTTAAAATCCCTAAACTCATTACGTTTTCCAGAAAATGGTTGTGGATATTGAATATGAGGTTCTGGATATTCTGTGGTTTTTGTAGGAAAGCATTCTTTTATTAAAGCTTTTAGTGAAACCATTTCAGCTTGTACTTCTGTTAAACCTTTATTTAAGTAATCAAGTTTTTGGTAGACATTGGTTAATTCAGTTTTTACCTCCTGAGGATTCATTTTGCAGGTAATACAGAATTATCCCTGATGACTACTTTCTATGTCTTTTACAGGCCTGAAAATTATGTTATGTCTTACTTTAAAGACTTTGTTAATAAGATTCTGTAACTTGATATGAAATAAAGGTTGTGTTGCTCTTTTATGATCTAAGCAGAAAATAAAGTTTTAAATTATCTGCTTAGGCAATATGAGCAAATTATTATAAAATCTTATTACAGACCATAAGTATAAATTCAGATTGGAGTTTGAATCTGTATAGGTAGAATGCTTATGCAGTAAAGCATATGTTAATCTCAGGAACAGAGTCAAAGGTTTAAGGATTCCACTTCCTGTCTTCACGCACACTCAAACTAAAATATATACAAATCCAGTCAAATCACTCAATCCAAGTAAAGCAGTATCTGTAAGGTAAATCTTAAAGTAAGAATTTTAGCAAGCTGTGATACGATACTGAGATTGGTAACAGGTACTGAAGTATGAGAGATAACGAAAGTTTAAAGCAGGTCCGGTCTTATGAATTAAATATGCGTATTGACAGAGGTAAGTATGACAAGCATAAATATATAAATGTTCCCAGTTGTTAACTTGTATTGTATACGATACCCAATAACTTTGAAGAGGAGCCCTGAGAGTTCACAGCCGTTTGCGGTCAGAGGCTGTGTGTGTGTGCGGCTTAGTTCCGGGACGCGGAGAAAGAAGATCCGGCGGCGTAGTGATAAGGTTCAAAAATAGAAAGTTCAGAAAGAACTGTAGTTGAATCCAATGAATCCTAAGAGTTACAAGCTATGAACTTGTTGAGGTATGACCTGAAGGATACAGACTAGTAACTAACAAGTGTTAGCAAACAAGACACTTCAATTTTCAGGCAAGGAATGATAGTAAATGCCGCCTTATAAAGGGAGGAGAATAAGCTGGGAGGGGATAGCCCTTAAAGGGATATCACAACACGTGACATATTACATTGTGCCATGATTTATTTAACAAACATAAAGCCATCACCTTATGATTCACATTGGTTTCTGTATACATAACTAAGCTCCATTATAGCATTTTACAAAGCAATGCAATAAACACTATAACCCCATTAAAAAGCTCTTGAGGAGTGGAAACTCACAGGCAGTGGTGTAGCGTGGGTTGTCAGCGCCCAGGGCAAGGTAAGAATTGCGCCCCCCTAACCCATTAGCACCAGTACAGTAGGGATTGGCAAATTTGCTTTGAATCTAGGAGCCAGCTCAACAACTTAGGAGACAGGTTTTTGTTTTAATTACATATAAAACAAATTAAACTTGTTACAATTTCCAATATTCATTAAACTTTTTTTTTTTCCCTGAGGGTTCCAACTGATCTGCAGGAAATTTAAAGGTCAATATCAAAGAAGAGTAGTAAAGATACAGTGCTAAGATTTTTCATACAAAAGTAAAACTTTATAGATGGTAAAGGATATTTTTTGTGCACATTCCATATAACTATTATTGTTCATACAGGGGTTGAGCTCATAGTTAACCATGTGTTTAACCCCTTTGTAGGGCTTAAACACAGAAACATGAAATAGTGTAATGAAATTATATAGCACTGTTATGTCCCTTTAAGCTAACTTTTTTTTTTTTTTTTTAAAACTGCAATTATTTGTAAAAATATTTTATATGCAAAAAACATTAATGGTGCCATACCCCTTTTATTGCTACCTTGGTATAAAATACAGTTGTAAATGACATATGATGATGTACAACTAACTTTGCTGGCATTATGTACATCCTATTTGAAGCAAGATGCTGTCTGTTTTGAAAAAATCCCAAAAGTTCAGAAAATGTTACCTTTTGTTAAGTCATTGGCTCCTTTATCTTTCACTGCTGAGTATTTCTAACTTATTGATATATTGCTGCAGATAGACATTGCTGTAAGCCATGTATCTGTATTTCCTCTCTAATGCAAATGCACAAGTGTACCACCCCCTTCTCACACACAATCTAGAGCCCAGGAATGAAGTGGTTTCTCATGCAGGGGGTAGCATGTGGTAGATGACCTGAGAGCAGGACTTTTATGGAAACTCACAGCGGCCAGCCTGAGACGTAACTGCAGCCAAACTGCATCCAGACTGATGAGAGGAGCAGGAGCAGAGCTCAGCAGGACAGGATTACAGACAGATTATTCCTACCCAGGCCCAAGAGAACACTGAGCTCACCTTTACACCCCAGCCTCCCAACAGTTAACATTCCTCTCAGTCCTCTGAGTCCTGACAATTTGTAGTCAAGAAATATATAGCCACTAAGGCTAAGCCGCTGCCACAACCGACATCCCTTTCCTCTCCTCCCCAAATTACTTACCGGTCCAGGCTTCAATATACAGTCACGGGCAGGGCAGGCACCAGGCACGACGCGCTAGAGACAGTCCTCAGGCTCAGGCTCTTCCCCCACTTATTGCTCCCTCAGTCCCTCCTGACCTGCGCGCTGGGAGTGGGAAGAGTTAGGACCCGCCTGCGCCGTGCTAGTGGTGTAAACTGTAGAGTCGGATAAACAGTAGATTACATTTACACAAACTTACAGGAGGCGCCGGCGGCACAGACTGAGACTCACAGACCGTGACGACTCAGACGACACTGACAAAGTGACAAACAATGGAAGTTCACACTTGCATTGATTGAGACTGAGAGTGACTCAAGACAGAACAGCAGGGTTGCTAAAATCGCCGCTGGAGTCTGGGACTGTCACAACAGTCTACTGTCTGGTGGAGGCTTTTGCGCCCCCTATAATTTTGCGCCCGGGGCAACCGCCCCTGTGGCCCCCCCCCCCACGCTACGCCACTGCTCACAGGTACAATGTTTGCTAAGACGAACTGCAAAACAAAGCAGGAGAAATGAACATCACATCCGATGGTTAGATAGCGCTCATCAGTATGAAGAAATGCGTGTGAAAAAAAAAAAACTGTCAGCTATAAGGGATTTAGAGCCAGATTACAAGCGGAGCGCAAAATATCGCTTTCGCTAAAGTGATATTTGCTCTACACTTTTAATACCAGCAAACGTAAATGTGCGCTTGTATTACTAGTTAGGTGCACTTACATAGGCTCCAATTGGAGCCTCGTTCTCATGCCATCAGACACGGCATGAGAACTAGTCCAGCGAAGGGGGTAAGTCACACAGCGATGAGCAGCAGATCTTAAATATATGTATATAAATAAATACATAATATTTATGTGTTAATATGTGTATATACACATATTAACACATAAATATACTGTATATGTATATAAGCATATACATATATATTTACAGGGAACACACAGTTCCCCATAGACCGCAATGTAGAGGCACTTTTCTGTGCCGTTTTTTTTCTAACAACCCACAACCGCCACTTTTATCTCCTAAAAACTGCTTTATGCAGTTTTTAAAAAAGAAAATAAAAATGCTACAATTTTTCTTTTTATAACATGAACCTCATACTTTTTTGGGGGGCTATTGGGGGACATTTAGAAAATCAACTAGAGATCTGAACTCTAGACGGTTAATTTTCGAAGTGCTAATTGCTAGCATTAACTCGTGCAAGGGAAATAATGTAAAGTAGTCTGTCCCAAGGCCATATATATTATCAAATTATATATTATCAAATTATATATATATATATATATATATATATACACACCAAAAAATGCACATAACAGCTATAGTGTGTCTAAATGTTTATAAATGAAACTTACCAATAGACACTCATCCACCAGCAAATAAGCAGCAGACAGCCAAACAAACCAGTACTGAAACATATCAGCAAAGGTTATGGAATAAGAATATATTGTAGATCCATAGAGGGAGGCAAAAGATAAGTCCCTGCGACCAGTTATGGAAGGTTTATGAAAAACTTCCCATGAGATGAAAAGAGAATCACAAACCACACTCCAAATAAATCCCTCTGACAAGCACTTTACTCTTAGGGGAAACCAGACCTAACTAAATACTGAAAAACCCTCTCTCTGAAGAATGCATATCTTCATTCTTCAACCACCTCCAGTGAAGGCAAAGTAAAGACTGGAGGTATGTGTGAGGTGGGAGGGGTTTTAGAGGGCTCTTGGAGTAATGGATCATGGATGCGCATCACCTGTATGAAACAGGAGTAATGGATCATGGATGCGCATCACCTGTATGAAACAGAAGAGCAGGAAGAACAAAGCAGGGTAAATGAGGTGCATGCCAGAACCTTTGGTTGAATAGAAAATTAGGGGGTCTGATGGACTCTCAACACCATGAAACAAATTAATTTATCAGGTAAGCATAACTTTTGTTTTCTTTCATAAGGTGGTGAGAGTCTACAAGCCTTGACATATGTGATCTTATACCTATGCTGTGAAGTCCATGATACCATAAAAGGGTGGGACCAGACACTGTGGCCTAAAGAACCTTCCTACCAAATGCAGCCTCTGAAGAAGCAAAAACATTAAAATGATAACATTTTGTAAAATTATGTATTTTGAGAGTGCTGCTTTGATCAGTTTTAGGCTCCAATTGGAGCCTTGTTCTCATGCCATCAGACACGGCATGAGAACTAGTCCAGCAAAGGGTTAAGTCACCTGTTAACTCACTCCAACTTTCTTGTTTAACTGCACGTATAGGTTAGGGCTAGCATGTGCGCAAAAAAGGCTGAAAGTTATATTAAAAGGACCAGTAAATACAGTAGATTTGCATAATTGACAAATGCATGATAAAAAGACAATGCAATAGAAAATAGTCTAAATGTCAAATGAGTAGTAGATTTTTTTTTGTTGTTTCCAAATTTCAGTTATTTCCACTCCCACTGTATAATGTGACAGCCATCAGCCAATCACAAATGCATATTCTGTTAAGAAAAAGCAACAAGAAAGAGGCGCCAATGGTGCAGATCAATGGAGATTTTTAGTATACCAAAACGTATGTGAACACTAAGTACTCACAATATGAGAAGGCACTCAGTTGTACCGGTAGACACAGGCTGGGTTTTAACAGCAATCCAGCTGGCTGAACAAGGAAGCAGCTCTCTATCAGCATCCAGTAGGAGGAGATCTAAAAAGTATAAGCAGGGATAGAGGCGCCAATGGTGCAGGTAAATGGTGGTACAGATGGTAGTAATAGCCCAGTATACACAGGGTACTCACATTTATTGAAGGCACTCACTTGTACCTATAGAGACGGGCTGGATTTTAGCAGCAATCCAGCTGGCTGATCCAGGGTGAACTGGCTGGTTCGTGGGTGTTAGAGTGCAGATACTCTAAAGTAGCATAGCAAGGCAGTACCATATATAACACTGAGAGTGGGTTTATATAAAAAAATGGATTTATTTAAAACATATAAAAAGGTTTACCACTCATCATAGTGTTAAAAAAGTAATTGGTACATCAGGAATACATGCAACGCGTTTCTCAGTCCTGAGTACTGAGAAACGCGTCGCATGTATTCCTGATGTACCAATTACTTTTTTAACACTATGATGAGTGGTAAACCTTTTTATATGTTTTAAATAAATCCATTTTTTTATATAAACCCACTCTCAGTGTTATATATGGTACTGCCTTGCTATGCTACTTTAGAGTATCTGCACTCTAACACCCACGAACCAGCCAGTTCACCCTGGATCAGCCAGCTGGATTGCTGCTAAAATCCAGCCCGTCTCTATAGGTACAAGCGAGTGCCTTCAATAAATGTGAGTACCCTGTGAATACTGGGCTATTACTACCATCTGTACCACCATTTACCTGCACCATTGGCGCCTCTATCCCTGCTTATACTTTTTACAAATGCATATTCGTATATTCTGTGAATTCTAGCACATGCTCAGTAGGAGCTGGTGACTCAAAAATTGTAAATATAAAAATACTCAGCACATTTTGTTAGCGGAAGTAAATTGGAAAGTTGTTTCAAATTGCATGCTCTATCTGAATCATGAAAGTTTAATTTTGACTTGAGTGTCCCTTTAACCCCTTAATGACCGGACCATTTTTCAATTTTCTTACCCTTAATGACAATGGCTATTTTTACATTTCTGCAGTGTTTGTGTTTAGCTGTAATTTCCCTCTTACTCATTTACTGTACCCACACATATTATATACCGTTTTTCTCGCAATTAAATGGACTTTCTAAAGATACCATTATTTTCATCATGTCTTATAATTTATTAAAAAAAAAAAAAAAAAATATGAGAAAAAAATGGAAAAAAACCCACACTTTTTCTAACTTTGACCCCCAAAATATGTTACACATCTACAATCACCAAAAAACACCCATGCTAAATAGTTTCAAAATTTTGTCCTGAGTTTAGAAATACCCAATGTTTACATGTTCTTTGCTTTTTTTGCAATTTATGGGGCAATAAATACAAGTAGCACTTCGCTATTTCCAAACCACTTTTTTTCAAAATTAGCGCTAGTTACATTGGAACCCTGATATCTGTCAGGAATACCTGAATATCCCTTGACATGTATATATTTTTTTTTAGAAGACATCCCAAAGTATTGATCTAGGCCCATTTTGGTATATTTCATGCCACCATTTCACCGCCAAATGAGATAAAAAAAAAAAAGTTCACTTTTTCACAAAATTTGTCACAAACTTTAGGTTTCCCACTGAAAAAATTTACAAACAGCTTCTGCAATTATGGCACAAATGGTTGTAAATGCTTCTCTGGGATCCCCTTTTTTCAGAAATAGCAGACTTATATGGCTTTGGGGTTGCTTTTTGGTAATTAGAAGGCCGCTAAATGCCGCACCACACATGTTTTATGCCCAGGAGTGAAGGGGTTAATTAGGGAGCTTTTAGGTTTAATTTTAGCTTTAGTGTAGTGTAGTAGACAACCCCAAGTATTGATCTAGGCCCATTTTGGTATATTTTATGCCACCATTTCACCGCCAAATGCGAGCAAATAAAAAAAAAAAACTTTACATTATTCACAATTTTAGGTTTCTCACTGAAATTATTTACAAACAGCTTGTGCAATTATGGCAGAAATTGGTGTAAAAGCTTCTCTGGGATCCCCTTTGTTCAGAAATAGCAGACTTATATGGCTTTGGCGTTGCTTTTTGGTAATTAGAAGGCCGCTAAATGCTGCTGCGCACCACATGTTAATTATGCCCAGCAGTGAAGGGGTTAAATTAGGTAGCTTGTAGGGAGCTTGCAGGGTTAATTTTAGAGATCAGCCTCCCACCTGACACATCCCACCCCCTGATCCCTCCCAAACAGCTCTCTTCCCTCCCCCACCCCACAATTGTTCCCGTCATCTTAAGTACTGGCAGAAAGTCTGCCAGTACTAAATAAAAGAGGTTTTTGTTTTTTTTAAATAAAAATAATAAAGTATTTTAGCTGTGATGGACCCCTGCCTTAGCCCCAACCTCCCTGATCCCCCCTCCAGCTCTCTAACCCTCTCCCCTACCTAATTATCACCATCTTGGGTACTGGCAGCTGTCTGCCAGTACCCAGTTTGGCCCCCAAACCCCCCCAAAAAGTATTTTTATTTTATTTTTACTTAAAAAACTATTTCTGTAGTGTAGCAGCCCCCCACAATACCCCCACCCCCTCCCAGATCCTTTTATATTTTTTTTTTAAAAAAATCCCTTTTTTTTCCCCTTTCTGCATCATTCATTGGTGTCAGTGTGGCTAATGGGTGCACGTGCACGCGCGCGCATCGTGCACACGCACCCTCACACCCGGCACTATCGCTACCGGTGCAGAGAGGGCCACAGAGTGGCTCTCTCTGCATCGGGGGCTTGTAAAGTGGTATTGCAGGATGCCTCCATAGCGAGGCATCACTGCAATACCCTCAGAGCTGCTGGAAGCATTTGTGATCGCTTCCAGCACTCTGTTTGACAACTGACGTACCAGGTACGTCCATTGTCATTAACTGCTTGTTAATGCATGACGTACCTGGTACGTCAGTTGTCATTAAGGGGTTAACTATGGCGAAGGAGTCTTTTTTTTTTTTTTTTTTTTGACAAACATTTTTTATTGAGGTTGAAAGGAAAAATAACATGTGATTGTGAATCCACACAGGTTACATACAATATAACATGATACAATAGGAGTTTATAACAGTTAATGTAGATTGTCCTATTCAATATCTAAAGTTACCTACTAGAGGAGAAACAATTAGGACATAGATAAACAACCTGTGTAGAGAGAGTAGAAACCTCATTTTCATTAAACCGGACACCACATGGTATGGCGAATCTTAGTACAATATAGGTATGTAAGTATGGAGAACTCATGATTGAGGTGTGCGAAATATAGGAATCTCAACGTTCAAGAGTACTCAACGGGTTAGGTTTATAAAGCATGCATCCATAAATTACAATGGGTAATGGTGTGGTTTAAGTGTTTTAAGGGAGAGATCAGTGGGCCAGAGCCACTTTTAATTTAGGTGGAGGGGGGGAGGCGGGTCCATTTGATAGAAGTATATACTGGGATCCAATTTAACTCCAAATGTCATAATAACTTTGCTGAGACAAGGGAGCCAAGTTAAAGCTAGAGAACATGAGGATTGTAGTGGGACCCTCATATACAGAACCATATGGTATATATCAACTTAGATCACTTAGCCACTAACCCAAGATAGCATTAAAGGATTGACAATATAAACATTTTAAAGGTTACAATTAGTTTCATAATTATAGAGGATAAAGAACATTAAATGCTAATTTCTCTTGGTGTCATACTGTATACTATTACCCCGCAGGCAAGCAATAAGAACACAACAACATGGAGCAGCTAAGGAACATCATGACATGTAAAATACAGATCTTAAGGTTATGTGGAAGAAAGAATGAAAACACCTGGTCCCTACCTATATGTTGAAGCTGTTGAAGTTTTAAGTTGAATGAGGGAGATTAATAGTAGACTTGGGCAATATGTAATCTGATATGAAATAAGTTGTAGCTTCTTAAAGAAGCCTAAGATAGTATCTCAGCAAGTGAAAATGGTAAAAGGAATGGTTGCAGATATGTTTATTAGCATATTAATCACCTGGCTGGGCTTTAGCAGACATAAGTTGATATAAAAGCAAGACTCAGAGCCCTATACTAGAGTCTTGGTCAGATGCATATAATCAACTTAGGGATATTTCCCGAGATGTAATAATATAGTTGTTCTGCTTTATTAATGAGAGACAATATGGCTATGTTTTAAATGTATGGGCTGCCTAAAAGTCCAAACATGGTAAATGTGAGATCTGAGCTGTGTTCCAGACTAAATGTTGGCAAAGCCAAATAAAACAGTCCTCAGTTAAGGGTGTAGTGCCCCAGGATAATTATAATAAGACCTAGATGCAAGTACATACTTAGGTGTTTGGTCAGCGATAATACGTTAGTAACTTAGTTAAGTCTCCTCAGCTGAGAGAGGGAGTGCCCGATATCATTCATATACTGTATAAATGTAAGGAAATACTGCAGCTAACTTTAGGCTTAAGCTTCATGTGAAAAAACAATTAAATACTATCTGAGCAAGCCACTACAGAACATATGGAATCAAATAAGGCATTCTAAGTAAATCTTTTTATGTTCTGCTAACACTGAATTATATGCTCTTCTGGGCAGGAGATACTAACTATATAGTGTGGTTTTATTTTCAGACTAACGGATACAGCATGTCTGGCAATATCAGTAGGCTTAGTAGTCATAAGTATACCATTAGATAGTTTATGAGTCTAATCTTTAGCTGCATGCAATATTAGTACCCGGTTCCAAGTAAGAGCATAGTTTATCAGGACTTCAGCATACAGAGCCTCTAATCATAGGAATATTAGTATAACATAAACAACTATAGGTATATATCAGTGCAGGCCGTATAATGTAATAGTATACTGTGTTGAACTAAATAACTTTTAACTGTAATAGGAATTTCTTCAGTAAAATGTACACACCAACCAATACCTTTCATAGCCTGTACATATAGGAGGAACTAGAATCTATAAACAAATGACTCAGCAGCAAAAATATAAATATGCTCCGTGCAAGTGGCATTAGATCATATTCATTGTGATACATAAAGCAAATAGTAATGAACATGTTGTAAAACTAAAACGTTTACCTTATATAATATTTAATAATGAACAGGGATATAGCAAATTCTAAAAGAGATAAACAAAGCCTCCAAATAGAGCAGAGTAACTAGTATAAAGCATAATGAAGGGTATAGTATGTGTAAGGGCCTATAAACTAGACTTTAGCCCTAAAACACCAGGGGCTAGGTAGTATGAGGCAGACAGTAATGTTGAATAATAGCCCGCTGTAAATGCTCTCATGCCCTCCCGAAATTACCCCACACCTATTCTTGCAGAGTTCAATTTACAGGCAGTCTAAGATGTAAGAAGAGAATATGCTGGCTCAAGCGGTGTGTAGCAGTCTGGGCATTTAATAAAAGGGAGCCAAGATGGACAAATTCGGTATTGAGATACCTGATGCACCAAGGGTGCAATTTTGGCAAAAGTCAGAAGGTTTTAATATTCTTTTAGGTATCTTCCATTGCGCTCAGCTGAATCTTCTTTAGCGGCAAATGTCAGAACTACTGAGGCCGGTATAGTCGCATTGTCCTCTCCTCCCAGAAGGCATATTGCGGTCTCATTTGGACAGCCGAGGTTTGGTGCGGAGGTATTTTCTAGGGTCTGTGAATCATCGTGGGTCTCCTCCTTTCCATGCGCTTCATCGGATCTCTCAGACCAGCCGTGACTGCTGTAGTTGCCGTCTGGTATACCATCATGTTGGCTATGAGTGTCAAACAGAGGGAGCAAACCCTCTAAAAGTTGCTGTCTGAGGTTGCAAAAGTGATCGTTAAGGAGCTGTAGCATCCGTGCCTCCCATTGATCCACCAGCCGCACTGTATCCATGATACTCCGTTATTATGGGTTTAATCCAGAGCAGCCAGGGGTAACAAAATGTCCATAGAAGCACTATGATCTATTATCATTCAGACGACTCCCCCACTGTAGATGTGCAGCGTTAATATCTGTGCAAGTAAAAAGTGCAAGATGATTGGCACTATTTATAACTCATATCCTTGTTGCCAGCATATCATGCCTGATTGCGCACTTACAATGTCCAGTGAGGCCTAACGTGATAGCGGTCGGGCGCTCAAATCATTTGCTAGACGAGGTCTGGTTTAAATCTTTCTCATGTCAGACATCTCTGTCAGTTTCCTGAATAGCAAGTAGCTTTTCAACTAGCCGTTTTGCAGGGATTAAAGCCAATAAATACTTCAATTCTATAGTAATAAGTGGGCATTTGTGCGGAGCTCTGGAGCTACACAACCACCATGTTCAATGTCGGCTCCGCCCCCCCATGAAGGAGTCTTTGATCATATCCCCAGTGATGAATAATCTCACTAAGAGAGTGTAGCTGTAAGCAGGGATTGGTATCAACATCTTTGGCTACCATTGATTCAACGCTAGGCTTGCAAATGGAGTAATGCTAAAGGCAAATATCCCATATATGTTGGCTCCTTGATGTGCAGAAATGACCTGGGAGACACAATAGGTGCTATCCACTATTTGCGTTTTTATCTTCAGCGTTAATGGGGACTTTGTGCTGCACAGTCGTGCTTCTCTCGCTGCATGTTGGGCCTGAGCAATTACTAGTAGCAAGCTCCATTTCACAGGATCTATCACTCACACAAGATGTTTGTTGTTCTGGTTCTTGTGCTTCCAACAAGCATCTAGGAGGCACACTCTCAAAGCCTTCCAATTTTAAGAAGTGGTCATCTAGGATATGCAAAATTTTCTCTTCCCACATTCGCTATTGAAACCTCCTCTATAAAAATAAGACAAGCTTGAATATGTAGATAACTATTCACCACTATGATAAAATCAGTATAAAAAGATGGTGTAGTATGGCTCAGAAGAAATTGACAGACCCAAGCTGGATGTTTTACCTGGGTTACCAGTGGGGGTACCGAGGCTCTATGAAAGGCTGTGGCTTCAAGCCTCGACAGTTTGGTCCAGAGCACTGGGGTCATAATCACGGCTAAAATGATATTGATCAAATCTACACTATGTAGACCAGCTGCAGATAGAAAGTTCATCAGCAGATTACAGGATTCTCCTCAGAAGCACTTGGAATTGCGACCAGCTAGCGTTGTTTTCCGGACACGCCCCCTGAACAATTGAATTTTATTGTGCAGCCCCACAATTGTCTGTTACATGAGGGATTCCGACATATAGATATAGGTCTAGACTACTACTCAAGCAATAAAAGTGTTATTGAATCCTCAAGTCATGTTGAAGCACAATGGCAACAACATTCTTGTGCTACACTTGCAATCTAGGCCTAAATGAGGAGAATGTATTGATTTCCTTGTTTGTATATGTGTTATTAAATGAATAACTATTCGATTATTACAAAATAATAATTAGCACCTACATGCTGGTATAAAACAGATTTAGGGCTGGCTGGATGAAATTGTTATATTTATCTACATAGCTTAAACCTTTTAATTTTGATATAGATATATATTTTTCTCCCATTTTCCGGCTCCCTTGTATCATGTGACAGACATCAGCCAATCACAGCCTAGTATACTTATACCCTGTGAGCTTGTTCACATGCTCAGTAAGATCTTGTTCCCCGGAAAGTGTAAATATAAAGACAGTGCAAAATGTGACAGTGTGACACTGCCCTCTCCTGGATTCACTCTTATCTCTCTAACAGATCCTTCTCAGTCTCTTTTGCTGGTGACTCCTCCTCTCTATTGCCCCTGTCTGTTGGAGTACCTCAAGGCTCTGTCCTGGGTCCTCTACTCTTCTCTATTTACACTTCTTCACTGGATAAACTTGTCAACAGCTATGGCTTCAGCTATCACCTCTATGCTGATGATACCCAGATCTACCTTTCCACCCCTGCACTCTCTCCTTCTGTCAACTCTCACATCAGCGACTGCTTATCTGGCATTTCTTCCTGGATGGCCTCTCACCACCTAAAAATAAATATGTCCAAGACCGAACTACTTCTAATGCCCCCCTCTAGCTCCACTCCCGTCTCTAATTTCTCTATCACTGTTGGCGGCACCACTATCTCCCCATCACCCCAAGTCCGCTGCCTCGGAGTCACGCTTGACTCAAATCTGTCCTTCATTCCCCACATCCAACTGCTCTCTTCATCCTGCCGCAACCACCTACGCAATATCTCCAAAATTCACCCGTTTCTGAGTGCTGAAACTACCAAACAGCTCATCCACTCCCTGGTAATTTCCCGACTTGACTACTGTAACAACTTACTAACTGGCCTCCCTCTCTCCCGCCTCTCTCCCCTCCAATCCGTCCTAAATGCATCCGCCAGACTAATCCACCTCTCTCAACGCTCTGTTTCTGCTGCGCCTCTCTGTGAGTCCCTTCACTGGCTCCCCATTCACAACAGAGTTAAATTCAAAATTCTCACCCTGACCTACAAAGCCCTCACCAATGCTGCCCCATCCTACCTGTCCTCACTCATCAACAAATATACTCCTGCCCGTCCCCTAAGATCCAACAACGACCTGCTTCTTGCATCCTCTACCATCACCTCCTCTCATTCTAGACTACAGGACTTCTCTCGTGCGGCACCAACCCTCTGGAACGCACTTCCTCGAGATGTCAGACTTGCCCCTAACCTCTCCTCCTTTAAACGTTCCCTAAAGACCTTTCTGTTCAGGGAAGCTTATCACCCGACTTATTAACAAACTAACCAACTAACTAACAGTTGCCCTCTATCTCCTCACTAATATCATTCTCACCTCTGCAGTCCCCACCTCCTGTTTCCAATCCTCCTACCCATCTAGATTGTAAGTTCCCACGGGAACAGGGCCCTCAACTCCCCCTGTATTTGTCTGTAAAATTTGGTGTCTTATCGTATTGTTTCTCCACTGTACTGTTATCCTTGTACCCATGGGCAGCGCTGCGGAATCTGTTGGTGCTTTATAAATAAAGAATAATAATAATAATAACAATAATAATAGAAGTAAACTGGAAAGAGTCTTAAAACTACATGTTCTTTCTGAATCATAAAAGTTTATTTTGACGAGTGTCCCTTTAAGACAGCAGCAACTTTTTTTATTTAAATTTCAAGTCAAATAATTCCCAAATTTACAAAGTAAGTACAACGGAGTTTACATTAGGCAATTAAAAAAAAAAAAAAATAATTAAAGGAAACACCCCTTCTGAAAAGAACTCATAACATGTATAAATTAAAACATGATAAAAAAACAGAGATATGGTAGAACACAATTTACCTGAATAGCGTACATAACTTGAATCAAATAAAGTAAAAAAGCATGCCAAAAAGCAGGCCCGAAAGTACTAGTGTGCATCAAAAAATAATTTGCAACCCCCCCCCCCCAAAAAAAACCAGTGTGCATTTAAAAATATACACACACAAAAGCTGTTTACCGTACAAAAATGTATGTGGTCAAAAAAACATGATGCAAAATTATAAGTACTTAATAATAAAGCAAACAAATAGAAAATGTCCACAGCACCAATGCTCATATAAACTTCTGCTTTATTAGGACATGGCCTTCAAGGGCTTATAAATTAGTATATGAACCTCCTAGGTTTAGCTTTCAACTAAGAATACCAAGAGAACAAAGCAAAATTGGTGATAAAAGTAAATTGAAAAATTATTTAAAATGACATTATCTGAATCATGAAAGTTTATTTTGGACTAGACTGTCCCTTTAAGCCTTCGGCTGGGGTGTATTTGCCTCCTCCTGGTGGCCATGTGTTGTATTTCCCAACAGTAAGGAATTAAGCTGTGGACTCTCCCCATCTTAGGAAGGAAATAAAGTACTTACCAATAGGAACTCTGCTGCTGGAGGAAACCAGTAGCAAGCCAAAACCGGTGCTGAAACATAACAACAGAGTATCCGGAATAGGAGTATATCGACAAACCAACAGAAGGAGTCAAAGTACAAGTCCCTGCGACATCCGTGGAAAGGCTTGTGACTAAATCCCAATAGGTGAAATATATGCCACTACCAATACTCCAGATACATCCCTCTAGCAATCACTATACTTTGAGGGGAAATGTGCCTCAACTCATGCTGAGAACCCCTCTCACTGAAGAATCAAATGCACATCTTCATTCTTCACCCTTCTCCAGCGGAGGCAAAGACAAGACTGAGTTTCCAGTGAGGTAGGAGGGATTTTAAAGAGTTCCTGGGGTTTGTGGTTATTTGCCTTCTCCTAGTGGTAGGGACTAGTAATTGCGAGGAGTAATGAATCAGACTCTCACCACCTGTATGAAAGTAAACAGTAATTACAGACAAAATAAATAGCCCAAAAACAGTCATTTCCTTGTGCATTGAATTAGATTAAATAACTGTATTTATTATGAAAATGGAGATTAGAATCTCGGCCTAAAATGCAAGAAGTAGGCACCATTTGGCTTTAGTTTGAGATAATGGAGGGCTACCTCAGGGCGCATAGTTCCTACTAGGTCAATAAGTGACCAGAGATTGTTGATTTTGGTCGACAGTGGTTGAATAGCAGGGCATTCCCCACAAATGCGGTAGGTATCACCAATCTAATTACATCCTCTCCAGCAGAGTGGGGAGGAAGCTGGCAATATTTATTTATTTTTTAATTAAATTTTATTTGTTTTAACAAGTATAACAATAATTGGGGACTCGCAGGGCCCCAACACATTATAGTACATATCATATCATAAAGTACTAGAGTAGAAAAATAGAAAAAGTACAACTGAAGCGTTGAAGTATCAAAAGTAGAAGTCGGTACATTTCTGAGAAATTATCAAAAGAGGGGTGGGGAGGGGGGGGTGGGGAAGGGGGGGCTCATCTATATGGGTGGGGAAGGTGGGGGGGGGGGACGTTCCTATCGGGAATCTTCTGAGGCAGATGAAGCGTGCGTTTTTATACTCTGACCTGGGGGAGCCATGTGATGTCATGTGTGTCCGTCCAGTCAGCCCAAACCAACTCAAAAAGGTCACTTCTGTCCAGACTATAGAAAATGTCTCTTTCCATAGCGTGTAAGTAAGCCATATTTCTAAGAATATCAAGCCAGCTAGGGGGAGAAGCCTTCTTCCAGCATCTAGCAATACTAGTTTTAACCGAGGACAGGAGATAAACACAAAAGATCTGCTGATGTTTAGGGAGGACGTGCAAGTTTAGATGTAGAAGTGCTGTGGCAGGGTTTTTAGGTAAGTGAATCTTGAGAGTAGATAGAGTGCGGAAGCATATGTTCCACAGAGGAGACAACCTTGGGCATTCCCACCAAATGTGGAGCATGCTTCCCTGGGCCCCGCAGTCCCTCCAGCATTGTGGAGAAGACGTCGGAAACATCTTAGATAACCGCACTGGGACCAGATACCATTGAGAGATGACTTTATAGTGTGTTTCGAACATTGTCACACAATGCAAATATTTTTTGGTTAGGGTGAGGGATCCCTGCCAAGCGTTAGCCGAAATTCGAGTGTGAAGGATAGTATCCCACTTATGCAAGTGTGGAGCCAGGTCTGGGGGCACCGTACCCTCCAGCAGACAATAATGTCTCGAAAGGGGCTTGTGGAGTCTACGCCCACCTCTCCACACAGATTCCCAAGGGGTAAGTTGACGCGGAGTGGAGGGGGAGAATCCCCAGCTAGAGAGGAAACTCTTAATCCTAGTGAGTTCGAAGTGGAGGTAGGGCTGGATATCTTCACAGGGTCTGTCCTTAGACAGCGAGAGATAACCGTCTCCACTGGTCTCAGACCAAAAGTCTGAAACTTGCTTCACACCTAACCTAGCCCACGCGTTGGGGTGTGTTTCAGGGAGGCCGGTGAAGAGGCCTGGAATAGAAGTGATCGGGGAAGGATGCGGCGCAATCAGGTTGCGGTGCCGGATCTTATCCCAAATAGCCAGGCACTCCACGACTACATAATTAAGTATGTTCAAGGTTCTACGGCTATGGGCCGGGGTCCAGATTAGGTCCTTTAAGTATATATCGAAGGGCAGTGAAGCTTGTTCGATATCTCTCCACCTATCTTGTGAGTTAAGTACTCCCCACTGAGAGATATGCGTGAGCATGGCTCCCTCGTAGTACTTCACTATGGATGGGGAGGCGAGTCCCCCCATCTGGACCGGGAACTGGAGGGTTTTATGTGCTATTCTGGGGGTTTTGTTCTGCTAGATAAATTTGGTGCACTCGCTTTGGAATTGTAGCAGAAGGTGGGTGGGTATTCTGATTGAGAGGCATCTAAACAGATAGGTGAGCCGCGGGAGGAACGACATCTTAAGGGAGGCTATGCGGCGCATCCAAGAAATACTCTGGTGATCCCAGACATTTTTTAACGCTCGCAGATCTGCCAGCAGGGGTAGAAAGTTATCCTTGACCATCTGCTTCAGGTCATTAGATATTTTAACTCCAAGATGGGTGATCCATTTACTAGACCATTTGAAGTCGAATTGCCTTTGGAGGGCTGAAACATAGCTTTGGGGGAAACCCCACCAGTAGATTTCTGTTTTGGGGGCGTTAAGTTTGTAGAAGGAAAGAGAGTCAAAGGACTTTAGGATTTCCAGAAGTCTAGGGATTGTGCGAAGTGGGTCTGCAGAGAACACAGTCACATCGTCAGCAAACAAGGCGATGTTATGTTTGGAGCCCGAGAGTGTGATACCCACCAAATCCTTGTTAGTGCGTATTGTTTCTGCTAGTGGCTCAATTGCCAGGGCGAACAGGAGTGGAGAGAGGGGGCAGCCTTGTGCCATTATGGATGGGGAATGAAGTTGAATGGAACCCCATCCCCCTGACCGTTGCCGTGGGGTTGGAATATAGAGCTTGAATCGCGAGGCTTATGTCAGAGGGGAATTTGAAAGCGTCAAGAGTCTCCCAGAGGTAGCTCCATCTGACTCTATCAAAGGCCTTCTCGGCATCAAGAGAGATAACCGAGAAAGGCTTGTTCATTCTCGTCGATTCGCAAACAATGTTGATGAGGTGCCTAGTGTTATCTGGGCCCTCACGATTATGTATAAACCCTACTTGGTCTGGGTTGATTAGGGTAGGCAGGAGTTTGCAGATTCGATTAGCGATAAGCTTGGAGTAGATTTTTATGTCCACATTTATAAGCGAAATAGGCCTATAGTTGGGGCAATAACAGGGGTCTTTGTTTGGCTTAGGGATCATAATGATCTCAGCCTCCAAGAATTCCCTTTTAAAACTGCCTTCTTGTCTGGCAGTGTTAAAGAACCTAAGGAGCAACGGCATCAGTTCTTGGCTATAAGTTTTGTAGAACTGTGCGGGAAATCCATCTGGGCCAGGGGCCTTAAGGGCTTTGAGGCGCTGGATAACCTGCTTAACTTCCAGCTGAGTGAACGGGTTAGTCAAAGACTCTTGTTGTTCCGTCGATAGGGACGGTAGGTTTAGAGAATCAAGAAATTTTCTGATCTGTTGTGTGGAGGCGGGGGTCTTAATCTCAGTACTCTCAAGGTTGTAGAGCTTGGAGTAGTAATCTGAAAAGCAGTTCCCTATCTGTGAGGGGAGTTTGTGGGTCTTATTGTTATAAGAGATTTGGTGTATGCGAGACGTGCTGTTCCGCTGGCGCAATTTATTTGCTAACAGTGTATCTGCCCTGTTGCCTTTATAATAAAATAACTGTTTAAGTCTTGTGAGATTCTCTTTGGTACGTCGCAGTTCTAGATGGTTAATATGCGAGCGCACTGCTAAGATCTGGGATGACAGAGCTTCCGTAATGTTGGTTCTATTAGCAGATTCGAGTAGCCTAAGTTTGCAATGGGCTTGGGCTAGGGATAATCCAGCCAGTTTCCTAAGGCGGGCTTGCTTGCGGATGATATAGCCTCTGGATACTGCCTTAATGGCTCCCCAGAGTGTATCATCCGCTGTCTGACCATTATCATTGAGTTGGATGAGATCAATAAGATCTCTTCGTAGCTCCTCCCTGAAGGGAATGTCTGCTAGAATATTGCGCGGAAGAGACCATCTGTTTTTATGAAGACATGGGTCACTAGTTTGTAAGTCCGCAAGTACTGGGTCGTGGTCAGACCATGGACATAGGGGGATGCTGGATTGGAGCACTGAGTCCAAAGTCCCCGCCGAGCAGAAAATGTGGTCTAACCTAAAGTAGGTTTTGTGTGCCTGGGAGAAGTGGGTGAAATCCCTATCTGTGGCATGTATGGAACGCCAAATGTCATAGTACACAAATTCAGACATGATTGATTTAAAGCGTGTGGAGAGGAGAGTTAGTTGGGAGGAGGACTTAATTGGGGTTAGCCTTTTGCGGTCTAGTTCAGTGTCCCAGATCATGTTATAGTCCCCTGCTATTATGACTCTGCCCTGTTTATGTTGGTCAAGTAATCTCAGAATATTCCTAAGGCAAGCAGGCTGGTGAGAATTGGGTAAGTAAACTGAGACTAGGGTATGTGTGACATGGTCAAGCTTACAAACTACTATAGTGAATCTGGCCTGTGGGTCCCTTAGTACCTGGATTTCCTCATAAGCTATCCTCCTGTGAATCATGACAGTAGTCCCTCGAGCCTTTTTTGTGAATGAGGAGCACTCAATGGTCGTGTATGAGCGAGAATGGAATCTATTGGGAGCATCTATCAACCAGTGCGTTTCTTGTAGAAACACTACATCTGGGTTGTGATGGTGAAGCATACGGGAGAGTAAGCTCCTCTTGTAGGGAGAATTTAAGCCTCTGGAGTTATGTGTGCAGACTCGTAAACGGGACATTCTCTACCTCCAGCTCAGGGGAATGGGTGGACAGGAGAAATATCTGGGAGACTTAGGCCGTATTCCTGGTGAGAGGTGGGTGAGGGTTGGGGAGAAAAGGGATTAATCAGCACGTAGGGAAGGAATGTACCGACAGCTCAGATGGAAATAGTCCACCTAGGTGGAACCCTGGCGTGGGTTAACCGGTGTGGGGGGGGAGCTAAGGGCGAATGTATGGAGAGAGGAGCTGGAAGGACCAGCCCCACTCCACTAACTAGATGAATAGGTAATGGGAGGGTAAACCAAAGTGCAAATAAATATCAACCTGTGGGCCCGATAAGGGCATAACCCAAACATAGTAAACCAGGTGAACATAGGAACCTGACAAGAAACAGTAAATGTAATAAACAGTCTAAATACATAAGCATAGCATGAGAGAATAGAATGAAGTTGCATATGGGCAAAAAGTTGCATATTTCAGTCAATGCAGGCCCCACTCCATGTCACATTAGTGCATCAACAAAAGATAAGGGGAGTAGGGATGAGAACATTCTATCATGTCATGTCTATGGCACACAAAACATAGTGAGCACAGAGGCCTGGCAGAAAACGTTAAGGTGCAAAGAACATTGTAAGCACATAAGCCCGACATGCGATAATAGGATGTGGTCATATACGATCAGAAGGTTACAGTTTTCCAAACAATACATACCCTACTCCGTAACCCAATAGCATAACAACAAAAGGTGATGGTGAGGTAGACATTTTATCTCGTCAGGCCTGTGAAATATAGTGGGCACATAGGTCTGACAGAAAACAGTAGTTGTAATTAATATACTAAATACATAAACCTAACATGCATGAGACAATAGAATGCGGACCTAAATGATCAAAGGGTTACATATTTCAAACAATACAGGCCCCACTCCTTAACACGGTTGTATAACACCTAGAGGTAAAGTGAAATACATAAGCATAGCATGAGAGAATAGAATGAAGTTGCATATGGGCAAAAAGTTGCATATTTCAGTCAATGCAGGCCCCACTCCATGTCACATTAGTGCATCAACAAAAGATAAGGGGAGTAGGGATGAGAACATTCTATCATGTCATGTCTATGGCACACAAAACATAGTGAGCACAGAGGCCTGGCAGAAAACGTTAAGGTGCAAAGAACATTGTAAGCACATAAGCCCGACATGCGATAATAGGATGTGGTCATATACGATCAGAAGGTTACAGTTTTCCAAACAATACATACCCTACTCCGTAACCCAATAGCATAACAACAAAAGGTGATGGTGAGGTAGACATATTTTATCTCGTCAGGCCTGTGAAATATAGTGGGCACATAGGTCTGACAGAAAACAGTAGTTGTAATTAATATACTAAATACATAAACCTAACATGCATGAGACAATAGAATGCGGACCTAAATGATCAAAGGGTTACATATTTCAAACAATACAGGCCCCACTCCTTAACACGGTTGTATAACACCTAGAGGTAAAGTGAAATACATAAGCATAGCATGAGAGAATAGAATGAAGTTGCATATGGGCAAAAAGTTGCATATTTCAGTCAATGCAGGCCCCACTCCATGTCACATTAGTGCATCAACAAAAGATAAGGGGAGTAGGGATGAGAACATTCTATCATGTCATGTTTATGGCACACAAAACATAGTGAGCACAGAGGCCTGGCAGAAAACGTTAAGGTGCAAAGAACATTGTAAGCACATAAGCCCGACATGCGATAATAAGATGTGGTCATATACGATCAGAAGGTTACAGTTTTCCAAACAATACATACCCTACTCCGTAACCCAAAAGCATAACAACAAAAGGTGATGAGGGGTGAGGTAGGCATATTTTATCTCGTCAGGCCTGTGAAATATAGTGGGCACATAGGTCTGACAGAAAACAGTAGTTGTAATTAATATACTAAATACATAAACCTAACATGCATGAGACAATAGAATGCAGACCTAAATGATCAAAGGGTTACATATTTCAAACAATACAGGCCCCACTCCTTAACACGGTTGTATAACACCTAGAGGTAAAGTGAGTAGAGGTGTGCATATTGTATCTTGTCAGGTCCCTGAAATATAGCAGAAGTAAGTGCTACTTCTCAGGAGGACAGAGACTCCGAATGGATTGGATCCAGAGGCTGCTGTGTTTTCATTCTCTTCGGTCTTTGTTCCTTGACCGACCACTCGGGGGCCGAGACTCTCAGCTTAGATTGGGTCCCGGGGGGTCCCCTGGGGTCTACTGCCATGAGGCCCCATTGGCCCAGGAGAGAAGTCCCTTGAGAAAGAGAGGTCACCGTGAATGTTTTGTTGTCCTTTGTAATTATTAGTTTAGTGGGGTAACCCCATCTATATTTAATGTTTTCCCTGCGGAGGATCTGTGTAACTGGCTGAAAGTATCTGCGGTGCTGTAGAGTGTGTGCAGATAGGTCGGGCAGCAGCTGTATGTCCTTGAATCTGATCTCTGTGGTTTCCGAAAGGCCGCCTGCATGAGCCTGTCCTTGAATAGAAAGCTATGGAAACAGACTATGACGTCTCTCGGTTTCTCCTGTGAGACAGTTCTAGGTCGCAAGGCTCTATGAGCTCTTTCCATGGTATCATTTAGCCCTTCCATTGGACCCAGCAGGTCTTTGAAGAGATCTTTTAGAATGGTTTGAATCTCAGCAGGTTGGATGTCCTCAGAAATTCCTCTGAATCTTACGTTGTTTCTGCGTGCTCTGTCCTCCACGTCAGCAAGTTTAAACTCCAGCTGACTGATCTGGTCCGCCAGAGATTCCGAGTATGCCAGCAAGTTAGTGTGGTCGGTAGCAAGGTCATCCTGTTTTCTTTCCAGAGAGTCCACCCTGTCACCAATCTCGGAAATGTCCTTGCGAAGCATGATTGCGCTGAATTTCCTTGGTAATGGAGATAGTTTGGTTTGCAAGCATTTTTTTAAGGGTTTCTTCCGTAATTAGGTTTTGTGATCTGACATGAGGCGTGAGATCAGGTTGGGAGCCATCCCCTAGAGATTCAGAGTCACTCTGGCCCTCGTGAAAATCTTCAATCTGGTCTTTAGTTGGTTGCGTGAAATGGTCCCGAACCGTTTTTTTAACTGGACCTGGTGTTTTCAAATGCCTCCTGGCGTTATGGGGCATTTTCAAATGAGAGGAGAATATCCTACACTAAACAGATGAACCTAGGTTAGAGATTATTAAGGAGGCTTGTGGGCCCTACAGGTTGACAAAATGAAAGGAAGAAGATACACATGCACATTGGTATTACATAACGGAGTGGGGCCAGCTGTCCACTTGTGACCTCTATCTCCCCATGATGGTGTTTATGGGCAGAATACTGCCCTACAACAATGTATGTTTATCCAAAGACGCCAACACACGTGGAGAAAGGGGCCAAGTGGCTCCTACTGTAAATTACCTTTGACTTAAAATGAGACGCTTCAATAAATCCTAAAAGAGGTATTCCCCTCGGACTCAGGGAGGGAGGGATGCGACCCGAAGGAAGGGGAAAAGGAAAGTGGAAGTGACCAGCCTGCGTGAGCAGGCCGGAAAGGAGGAATCCGAAGGGGGGGGTTCAATAAGAGCAAAAATAGGTAACACCCAAGGGCTTATCAGCATGTACTACCAGAGTCAGTGACTCCCGCCAATCTATGCACAGAGCGAGACGCTAAGTTTGACTTCTCTATTGACTGACAATCAGCATAAGTGCAGCAGACAGGCAGGAGGGACCGAGGTCTAGATAGTGTGGTGCCCCACGTCCTGTAAAGAAGAAATGCAAGTTATGCAATGTCACGACACTCAAGCAAAATAAAACACTCCACTCTGAGCTAGGGCCGCAGAGGAACAGAAGCTGGCGCAGCAGCAAAATAAATCACAATTCTTAAGACTACACTATGATGATCTGCCCTTAACCTGTATGGGATAAAAGTTGTTAGACAGACAGAAGAATTATACAACACTTCACTTTTAGTCAGGGCTCAAAGGCACATAGGCTGACGTAGTAGCGTTTAATGAACAGTACAGTGAGGCCCACTGATAGAATAAAGTCAGACCAATCAGCACAGGGTCTAGGAATGATGTTGCGGTATGACAACAATGGTAGATAACAGACTAGGGTGCCTATATGAACTGTACAGGCTGCAGGGCCTCGTTAAACCAAATGGAGGTCAGTGTATGGGGCCTGATAGGCGCTAGGTTCCCCGACTAATTGGGGTAGGTTGCTGGGACTTCCCGTCTGCAGCTGATCCTCAGTGAACATAGATGTAAATCTCTTTTACAGGAATGCCTCTGTGTGGTCGTCTGTGGTATGGGTGGGTTAGTTCTCTATAGGAGGGTAAATCTACACAGTTTGCAGTGGGTATAATCGCAGGGGAGTTAAAGGCTCTGCAGCATCTGGAGTGATCCTAGGCGTGGCGTGCAGAATAAGGCATAATGAATCAAAATTTTGTACCAGCCTAGTATAAACAGCCACACTCGTCTTTTAACAGGTTGTAAGAGCCCTCAATAACCTTATTTTGAACACTTTTCAGGAGACCTAGTAGAGATATTAAAGTAGTGGTGCTGTTTTATTACTGCTGGCATTTACTTGAACTTTGCTTCCCACTTAAGTCCTTTCCCTATAGAGTTCAAACAGTAAGGTTGTTCCCTGAGAATAACAGGGCAGATCTTGCCTTTTGTTTTTATCCTCTGCCCCCTAGGTTTCCGTGTTGCAAGGGGAAGGATTCACTTGTGCGACAGCAGCACAACTCACAGGCTATTAGGGGCTAGTATGTTCTGTAGAGCTATGGGAAATAAAATATGTCAAGTCTGTTCCCTTATTTTTTCCCCTTGTTAATACAGGCTGGTGGTGGATGGACGACCCCCTTTACATTGTGTCCCAGAGTTAACACTTGCTAGGAGGCTAGATGGAATGCGGCCTGGCTAATGGCCGCACCGCAATGCGGATCTGAGGTAATTAGTTACTGGTCACTGTTGGGGGAGAGGTGTTATACATCGACCCTTTCACTGCTCTCTTACCTCCCTTCTTCTATTCCTGCCGGGGTTCGGCGGTGACCAGAGCAGATGCAGATCGCTGGTGGCTGGGGTGCGCTGCAGGGGCGGTGTGTGGTCACAGGCCCCAAGATGGCGGAGGTTTGCGCCAATGGATACGTGGCACAGCTCCGCTTTTGATGTGTCCTTAAGGCCGCTCGCTTAACAGTCCAGATCCGGCCACAGCCGGGACGATCTCCGACACCGAGTGTCAGTGTAGGGCCTTCAGCTAGGGGTGATGTACTCGCCGGAGGTGTCAGGCCTCTTCCTTGTCGCTGGTGTCCACAAGGTGTTAAGCTGCTGCTGCACCGGAGCGGAGCCCCGACCCTCCGTGCAGCAGGGGTAAGTGGACAGGGATATAGCTTGAGAATAGTCCAGGACAGTGCAGTCAGCTGGAGTAGATGAGTCGCACCTCCGGTGGATGAAAGATCCCTCCTCAGGCGGCAAAGCGGAGTGTGTAGGTAACGGCACAGCTGTCTTCAGTAGTGTGCTCCAAAAGCCTCCCTCCTCCTCAGCCAGTCTTAGGGATCAGATTAGAGCGTAATCTGGGGTGAAATAAAATACTTTTTTTCTGCAGTTGGTCACCTAATTTAAGGTTTAAATCCCTTAGCTAAGGGAGAGCTCCTGCAGATCACGTCTCTCCAGTTAGGCGGTTAGCTCCGCCCCCCCAAGCTGGCAATATTTTATGGAGTTTGAGAGTAACAAAAAGGTCATCCAGTTAAAAAATGTATAGAATAATTCATATAGTGTTACACAGTGAATAGTGGTTTTGGTATATATAATAGTTTCTCTCCATTGCTTCGGGTGGAAATCCGATATCCAGTCTGCTTTCCAGGCTCTGATGGCTCTCGTTTTGATGAGGTGGGTAGAGTTCAGAAGGCAACTGTAGTGTGCAGTGAATGGAGAAATCATCTGGAAGCAAGCAACCCAATCCTTCAAGGGGTTTAGCAGTGGGGAGGCACTGACAGAAAGCCCCACTCTTTTATTAAAGCTCTGAGGCATAATAGGTCAAAATGGTATCTATGTGGGAGGGTAGTGGCTTGGGGGATCTCCAGAGTGTCAGGGCATTAAGGCCTCGAAAAAATCCCTTACAGTGACACCAGAGACTTCGCTCCAAGGCTTTATTCTCGTTTTAGGCCATATGACAAATGGGATGTATCAGTGATGGGTACGGTGCCACCTGTATATGGTGGCATAGTTTATACCACATATTCCTACATTGCCAAATAATTTTTTTGTTAAGAGAAACAATGGTCAAACAATGAGGAGGTATCCAGAGTAGATCTTCAAGTGTGACATAGGGTGGGAGTAAAGCTTGACCAAACTCATACTATCGAGTTTGAGGTAAGGAGGTGGTTCAGGCTGTAATATGAGTGAGCATAGCCGCCTCATAATAAAGCCAAATGTTGGTTAAGATAAGGCCTCCTGTTTCTATGGTACATTGCAACAAGTTCGCTGTGATCCTTGGTCTCCTTCCATTTCAAATATATCTATTTACTAAAGATTGAAATTTGTTTATTAAAGGACCACTAAATACAGTCAAATTGCATAATTAATAAGTGCATAATAACAAGGCAATAACACTCTGAATTACTTAAAAGTAGTATATTTTTTCTGGCAAATTATTTTTTCTCCCATTTGCCAGCCCCATGTATCATGTGACAGACATCAGCCAATCAAAGACTAGTATAGTATACCCTGTGAGCTTTTGCACATTCTCAGTAGGAGTTGGTGCCTAAAAAAGTTTGCATATATAAAGCTTTGCAAAATTTGATAAATGAAGTAAAATGGAAAAATTCTTAAAATTGTGTGCTCTTTCTGAATCATGAAAGATTAATTTTGCCTGAAGTGTCCCTTTAAAGACATGGGGAGTTTAATTGGCAGGCATCTAAAGAGATAAGTTAGTTTTGGAAGTTGCATCATCTTTATCGCCGCTATCCTTCAAAACCACAAGACCTCATCATATCTCTTGGACACAAGATTCCTGTGAATCTGACCATATACTTAATTGTAGTTCTTAGCTATAACAATAGATAGATCATAGGATAGGATGGTTCTCAAGGACAGCTGCTACTTTAACCTCTTCGCAACCTGAAGCGTGGCAGAGTTAAAGGGACAGTATACACCAATTTTCATATAACTGCATGTAATAAACACTACTATAAAGAAGAATATACACAGATACTGATCTAAAAATCCAGTATAAAACATTTTAAAAACTTACTTAGAAGCTCCCATTTTAGCACTGTTGAAAAGGTTAGGCTGAGACGCCCATTGAAATGGGCTGGAAAGCAAAACAAGCAGACACTACCCCTCCCCTGCATATGAAAATACCCTTTACACAAACAGGAGCAAGCTGGAGTAGGTAGACAAAAAAGTCTACTTCTAAAACTTTGGGGCTTGGTTAGGAGTCTGAAAATCATCACAAAGTTATTTAAAAAAAAAAACACACACAAAACCCCCACAAAAAATTCCCTGTAAAGGCTATATAAATGGATCATCTACAAAACATTTATGCAAAGAAAAACCTATTGTAAAATGTCCTAACCATCCTGGTCAGTTCAAACTGGAATTATAGACAAGAGCTGTCCCTATAGCAAAGGATTGCTTAAAAATACTGGCCTCCATTACATATGCAGCGTCGCCCGCAAAATCCTCCGCCGCCAGATTTTACGCGATTTTGGTATTACATATACGGCGTAGCATACAAGTTACGCGCGTATATTTCACCCTTTGGACGTATTTTTTTTACCCATAGACTAACATAGAACAGTCGCGCAATTTGGTATCCAATATACAGCGTAAGGACTTACGCGTTCAGATTTCAGAAAATCTACTCCATTCTCATCTCGCCACAAATTGAAGGCGCAGCAACCCTTGCACTGACTAAAAAAGCAACGTAACTCGCTGGAAGCCTTAACAAACACATACATTTAAGCAGCATCTCAAGGTTAAAGGGACAGTATACTAAGATATTGCTTTTTTAAGGTTTATTTGTGTATTTGAAATAGTTTGAAGCCACAACATAATCAAATGGATTGAGCTTGTAGGTAGAATCAGATCTCATCACTTTATCACATTGTGTACATAGACTTGCTTATTTACTTTAAATTTGTTCTCAAAACAATCAACAATACTTGGAGGAGAGAACAATGGGAAATCATAATTGTATTACCTTCATCTCTTTAGAACCCACTGGAGTGTAATTTATTCTAATGTTAACACAGCTTATGTATAAAGGGGCAGTCAAGTCCAAAGAAAACCTTCTTGTTTTAAATAGGGCATGTTATTTCAAACTACTTTCAGATTTAATTCTAACACTTGCTTTGTTCTCTTGGTATTCTTAGTTGAAAGCTAAACCTAGGATGACTCATATGATAATTTCTAAGACCTTCTTGAAGGCTGCCTCTTGCAATTGTGTCAAACCAATCACAGACAACCCAACCTCTCACCTGCAGTCTTAAAACATCTGATAATGCCCACCCTATCAGTAACATCACTACTATATATACCAATGTGTCAATTTATATTGGATGTGAGATACAATGATTTACATCTTAGAAGTGAATATTACTATATGTACCCTTCATAAACAACTATTGTGGATGTGAGTTATAGTACAAGAATATGTCATAAACAGGATAATATTACCTTTTTTTGCCATTTCCACACAGGTCTTATTATATGTTTTAACAATATTAGTGTACTAAAAGACACCTCACATGGATGTGGATGACACGTATATAGTAAATAACAGAGGACAAGATTTATGGTGAACTATAAGAATATATTTATTTCTTTTTTGGCTTCTTGGATGAGGGAGCTGAGGTGACTGTAGTGGATTTCCTTGTTCTCCTGGTTTGAGAAGATTCTGATGTTTCTGCTGGTGTGCTGGCCACAGATGATAGGCTGGAGGCAGTGTCCTGCTGGTGTGTAAAGTGCTCAACCAACACACCCAAGAGTTGATTTTGTTCTCGCCATCTATTGTCCATCTGCATATCAGACAGAATTTGCATCATCTGTGACTGGTTTTGAACACTTCCACTTAATGATGCTGCCATGTCCCTCTGCAGCTCTATGCTACATTTGTGTAACCTCTCTTGGCTCCTGAAGAACCTCTCTTGGCTCCTGTAGAACCTCTCTTGGCCTCTTTGTCTGCTCTCTGAGCTTGTTATGAGCCTCCTCTGGAGTGCAATGTATTCCTCACCCAGGGGAGAATACAATGTTTGAGCAGCAGGGCTTCTAGTTGCTTGAGGTGCAGGTTCAGCTGCATCTGATGTTTATGGTAGGGCAGGTTCAGCTGCATCTGATGTTTCTGGTGGGGCAGGTTCAGCTGCATCTGATGTTTCTGGTGGGGCAGGTTCAGCTGCATCTGATGTTTCTGGTGGGCAGGTTCAGCTGCATCTGCTGGTGCTTGAGAACTTTCAGCTATATTTTCATCTGCAGATGGTGGAGCTCGCCCAAGTGATGAGGATGGTGGAGGTCGCCCAAGTGATAAGGATGGTGGAGCTCTCAGGGTTGATTGATAGTCCCACTGATGACCAGTGTGTGACCACTCAGCCTGTCCAGTTGGCACTTCTTGTGACATAGTCTGTGGGTAAAAGCCATGACTGCCCTGAGATTGTGTTGCGAGGGAGGTTGGTAAATACATGGACCCTTTGTGGCTGTCTTGGATCCCCCTCAAAGCCAAAAGAAGAATATTCCTCTGGCCAGGAATCTTGCCAGGGGTCATATGGCAATGGTGGTGGCATGACTCCCGGGTCCTCAACTGAAGCCATCCAACCATGCTCATGCCTGGGAGCATACTGTTCATGTGGCTGCCTGAAGACTGGTGGTGGTGGCGGAATGCCTGTGACTAGTGGTGGTGGCGGCATGCCTGTTTGTATCCTCGTGACAGGAGGTTCTGTGGAGGAGTCAAATGATGAGAGGGATTAGTACTGTCAGATATTTGTCCATGTGGGCATACAATGTACATTGATACATGCTAGGGCCTATACTGATTCTCATTTCAAACTCTATAACATGCATGTGCACTTTGTGATTTATGCTATGAGGGATTTGAATATGCGCTGTATACAGGCATGTGTTTCATACAATAGTTATGTGTACATGTCAATGATGGAAAAAATGTGTTCTTTAAGTGACACTATGGTCACACAATTTACTTTAGCCTGATGTAGGCACAGAACCTGCTTTATTGAGCTAAAAGTATTGTGATGGCTATGGTGTCCATTTACTGAAAACTCTACATGTGGCTTGTGGTCTGTGTTACTCTGAGACATGTTAGTATTGCACTATTCCACCTCATATCATGAATTGCATTGTGTTAAGTAGCATTAATGTCAAATATAATTGTAGATGTTTTTGTTAGTAGGCCAAATACCATTCTCCTCATTGTGTACATGAATGTGTGATATTAAAGGATGTTATATCTCAAATACATATAATACTGGTGTGTGGGATGTTACTCACCAGCATGATGTGCTGTGGTTGCAGCCCCTGAGTCACAAGCCCCTGGAAGTCCACGGACTGCTGTGATACTCAGGGACCTGCGTATCATCTCCTGCCAGGTGTTATACTCTATGTCCAGGGATGGACCACCGCCTGTTCCCCTCTGGTGCATAGCTTCCTGCCCCATCTATTCTTTGGCCTGCCTATTGCAGTCATTCCACCGCTTTTTCCGGCCCTCAACAGTCCTCCTCTGCGGGCCACACTGTTAACGGCATCCTCTACCGCCAGCCATGCCGTTTTTCGCCTTTTGGCACTGCCTTTGCCCTTCTCCTGCTCGAAGAGGGCACTGTAATTGTCCATGATGGCCTGGACTAGGGCAATATTTTCATCAAATGAGAAGTTGGGACATCTCAGCCTCTCATCCTCCATGGACACCTGGCTTGCTCTCTGTGATGTCCCTGGTGTGGGTTCCTCCCTATCCTCTCCCTCCTCCCCCTTCTGTCCACATGTGCACCCTCTGTTCCTCTCCTAGATGTGCCTGGTCTCTGGGGCATCTCCCCTCCCATCATCCCTTCTAGCTCTCCCTCTCCCCACTCCACTTACTCCCTGACAGGGACCCCACTACTCCTCCTTTCCTCTCCAATACTCCTCTCTCTGCCACTCCTCTCCCCTCCTCCCCTCCCTGCCATCCTCACACTAAATCACACTACACACACTCACACTCACTCCCAGTTCAATCACACACAATCACAACCAAACACTCAGCCTATCACACTGTAAAATTCAAATAAAATGTGTGAGGTGTTATAAAAAAAGTGTGGTGTATTTGTATATGTATGTATGCAAAATGTGTGCAATATGTAAAAATATGTGTAAGTGTACAAGCTTAATCAAACAACAATGCGACCTAACTAACTCCTCTGTTTGCCCCTCTCTCTCTCTACTCTCACTAATCCTCCACTCCAGTGTAGTGTGCTGTAGCTCAAAGAACAATCCAAACACACTGAAGAAAATGGCGGCTGCTCATGGGTTTATATATGAATTTTGAATAGCGTAATTACGTTTCGCATTTATATTTGAAATCGCGGTTCATTTTTACGAGTGTTAGCCTAATTTGCATAAAACTACTCTTTATTGACACTTTCCGTGGACAAAATACTGGCGTAAGTTACTTGCGATGACTAAAATGTGTATTTGCGCACATTTCAGAAGATCGCCAGTTTGTCCTACTTATGCCAGTTTAGCATCTAACGGCGCAGTATATGTAATACCCCGATGTGCGAGGTGAAATTACGGGCGGCGCAGGTTACCACGCTTGCGCCGAAACCTGCGCCATATATGTGATCGCGCCCACTATCTGAAGTACCTAGAGGTAGGAAAGCTAGATGCCATGCAATGTGACGTGCAGAACCTCCACCCCTTAACTCCTTCCAAGTCAGTCCTAGAACAGCAAGAGTGCAAATATAGCAGTTTCATACAAAAATACAAACAAACAAACAGGAAACACCTACTCTCCTGGAATAACACTATTACCATGTGTGGTAGCCAGATATCCAACTAACCACTCACCATAAAACTTAATCAACTGAAATTTCACATTTTAAATAAGAATGGAATATAAATAAGCCCTTAATTTCTGAGCCATTTCACTGAAAGTTTAAGATTCTTACAGAACAACTACAATACGGAAAACAATTTTCTCTTGGGTCAAACTTTAGCATATTGAATTGTATGCATAAAATGAGTAGGTATAAAAACGTTAACTTTGAATTGCTATTTAAGGTAAAAAAGATTGAAAACCAAAGAAGTGTATTACTTTCTTATTTATACCCTTCATGATATAATATAATTAAAAGGAAAAAAAAACACTTGTATATACAGATTTATGTTATAAGAAAAAATAATCATACCTTATTACATAGCTGTGGCATTCATGGGGAAAACTATATCACATTTAAATAGAATAAGGCAAGGGAAGCTAAATTTCTGCCTTACTTAATCTCATCCACATCTACATTTCCCTCATATACGTTGAAATGGGAACAGGAGATAGGAGATACCTTACAACAAAAAGACTCTATATATTTTCAAACATGAACAAATGGACCTCATCAATCCATACACTAGAGATGTATATTAAATTCCTTAGCAGGTGGTATTATACACGGCACGCCTATCTACTATTTTCCCGGCTACCCGGCAGAGTGCTGGAGAGGATGCCCTGAAATAGGTACATATACACATATCTGGTGGGACTGCCCAATAGCCCAAACCTTCTGGTCAATGCTGAAATCAGAAATTGACTAGGTGCTATCTATTTCTATCCCTTTAGATATATGGATTTTCCTCTTCCATAGGATTACCTAAAGTTAGATGTAAATTAAAAACCAAACTACTCATTCTCATGATAAATTCTACCAAGAGCCTAATCCCATTGAATTGGAAGAAACATACTCTCCCCCCAATCCTTGAGTAGAAGGACAGAGTATCACACTTTCTTCGTCTTAAAAAATACCACTTTACCCAGAACAAGAATCTAGAAGACTATTATAATATCTGTTTCATATGGGAAGAATACATAAACAGAAGACAAGAGGAAATAGACACATGAAAGATCTCCCATCCCAATACGCCTTAACTACCTTGGTAGAGTCATTTCACTACACCTGTCAATATCCTATCTACCCATAGAACTGAGTTATGCAAGATAATATATTCCAAAACTTACACAAGGAGGCCTATATAACAAATGTTTGTCGGACCTGGTCCGACAGACATCGCTGAATGCGGAGAGCAATACGCTCTCCATATTCAGCATTGCACCAGCAACTCACAAGAGCTGCTGGTGCAACGCCGCCCCCTGCAGACTCGCAGCCAATTGGCCGCCAGCAGGGGGTGTCAATCAACCCAATCGTACTCGAACGGGTTCAATTGCGGCGATTCCTGTCCGCCTCATCAGAGCAGGCGGACAGGGTTATGGAGCAGTGTTCTTTAAACCGCTGCTTCATAAATGGTGTTTCTGGAGAGCCTGGAGGCTTGCCAGAAACACGGGCCCTCAAGCTCCATACGAAGCTTGATAGATAGGCCCCTATGTCTTGAATGCTTTACCACAAGAAATACTAATAAACAGTCTCGAAATTGGTAACCTTCTACCCCTTACTACTATGATCTTACACTTCAGCAGAGGTAATGGTATATATAAGAGTATATCGTCGATCTGAAAAGGGAGGTAAGAGATGAATCTCTACGACCGATAACAGAGAACCTATGAAATAGACCCCTTAGAAGGAGATCACTGCATTCAAATAGGCAATACTCTCCTCACATCCCTCTGACATTCACTGCACGCTGAGAGGAAAACCGGGCTCCAACTTGCTGCGGAGCGCATATCAACGTAGAATCTAGCACAAACTTACTTCACCACCTCCATCGGAGGCAAAGTTTGTAAAACTGAATTGTGGGTGTGGTGAGGGGTGTATTTATAGGCATTTTAAGGTTTGGGAAACTTTGCCCCTCCTGGTAGGAATGTATATCCCATACGTCACTAGCTCATGGACTCTTGCTAATTACATGAAAGAAATACTAATAAACAGTCTCGAAATTGGTAACCTTCTACCCCTTACTACTATGATCTTACACTTAACACAAACTCGGAATCCCTACAGAACAAAAATAAAAAGTAATGGTACCACTTACTTCTCTCACTTATAAAATACTAAACGCATGAATGTTTATTTACTTTTAATATCATTACCAACTTATATGTTTGTTATGGTATTATGTTTAATTCTATGTTTATATAATTGCTACCCCCAAACTCTCAATGTTTATGGACTTGCTCAGAACCCATAATTCATAGGTGGACTTTATAAGCTCTTGAGAATCTGAAGCGAGCCTTTCTAAAAGACTATCCAACTCACTGGTAGTAATTAAGATACAATGTACTATCTTTCTGTTCATCTATGACTGTTATACAACTATCTTATTTATCTTATGTTTAACCAATAAAAAAGGTAAAAAAAATAACTAAAATTGTGCCTTACACCACTGTTTTTCAACCGCGGTCCTCAAGTACCCCCAAGAGGCCATGTTTTCATTATAGCTGGACTAGAGCACAGGTGAAATAATCAGCTGATTGGTGAAAGCAGGTTAGTTACCGTGGTACTGATCAGCAGATTATCTCACATGTGCTCAAGATCAGCGATAATGAAACCATGGCCTGTTGGGGGTACTTGAGGACTGTGGTTGAGAAACACCGCCTTACACAATATAGGCAGTGATAATAATAGTTGAGCTTTTCTTAGTGATTCACAGGGAAAATCTATTTCTTACCTACACGAGACTTCTATTCATGCACAAAAGTAAAATCTACAGAAGGAAAACACGTGTTAAGAAGCATACCCATAGTGCCATCTGTTGCCTTGAATGAGGAATGGAGTGGAAAGATCGAATTCTAATCCCTGTTCGCATGATTTTACAGGAATTATGCTGTTAAATTGTCTTGAAAGTTTGCAAATCTCTTGGACTGTTCCACCTAAAATATAAATAATCAGTCGTATTTAAAATTCGGAAAGTAAATAAAATTAATATACAATTTTTGCAAAACATACAGCGATAAAAAAATAATAAGATATCTATAGATATATATGTATTAAATAAGCATCATAGGCAAAACATACAGCATAAAGCAGCCAATTATATTATAGTCAAATCCAAACAACTCAATATAAGGAATTTATTATTCCAAATAAATCCAAAATAACTCCTAATAATTCAATTTAGAACTTCAAATATTTCCACCGGTGTCCCATTTTCTCTACATTAGTGAGGCTGCCATCCATATAGAGAGAGGATTACAGAGAGTTAATTTACACCTTTATGACCATGTACCATTTTACAAACTGATCAATGTTTCAGACAGTCATCCTGACTTGTACACATCAGATTTATCTGGGGTTTAGTCTATATTCAGCTGATATTACCCAGAGGATATTCTGGGACTCACCATTAAAGAGACAGTAAAGTTCTAGTTTCATGATACAGATACAGCATATCATTTTAACAACTTCAATTTACTTCTATAGTCTAATTTGCTTCATTATCTTGGTATCCTTTGTTAAAAAGCATACTTAGGTATGTTCAGGAGCAGCAATGCACTACTATGAGCACTCTGGTGATTGGTGCCTGCACATATATGCCTATGGTCAATTTCTCACAAAATGAGCTCAGGTAGCTCCCAGTAGTGCACTGCTGCTTCTTCAACAAAGCATACCAAGAGAATGATGCCATTCTGATAACAGAAGTAAACTGGAAAGTTGTTCAAACTGTAACCTCTATCTGAATCAAGAAATTAAAAAGTTTGGTTTCATGTCCCTTTTAATAACTCCTACTGAATGTTCCCTTTAACTGTGACTATTATTATAACCTATTATATTGACATCAGTAGGTCTGTGATAAGCTATTGTCTCCCCATACTCCTAACTAGTAGGGTGTGTGGTTCCATATTCATATATGAATTGTTTATGATAGAATTGATTCATTATCATTACATGCCGGGCAGATAGCTCAGCATGTGGCTGAGCTCTGTAGCAACCCAAGGGTTGCAGGTTCGATCCCCGGCGAGGTCCACTCAGCCTTTCATCTTTCTGAGGTCGATAAAATGAGCAGCGCCTTGAGACCCTTACAGGTGATTAACAACGCTTTACAAGTACCCAATACATACATACATTTATTTCTCACAATTAAATTATGCATGGTGTTCTATCTATGATCACCTGTGCAGTCTACAGTTAGCAGCAGACATTATTATTAACATAATTACATTTAAGGATGACACAAGGTTCTCAAGTTAAAGGGACACTGAACCCAAATGTTTTCTTTTGTGATTCAGATATAGCATGCAATTTTAAGCAACTTTCTAATTTACTTCTATTATCAAATTTTCTTCATTCTCTTGGTATCTTTATTTGAAATGCAAGAATGTAAGTTTAGATGCCGGACCATTTTTGGTAAACAACCTGGGTTGTTTTTGCCGATTGGTGGATAAATTCACTCACCAATAAACAAGTGCTGTCCATGGTTCTGAACCTAAAAAAACAGAATTTATGCTTACCTGATAAATTACTTTCTCTTGCGGTGTATCCAATCCACGGATTCATCCTTACTTGTGGGATATTCTCATTCCCTACAGGAAGTGGCAAAGAGAGCACACAGCAGAGCTGTCCATATAGCTCCCCCTCTGGCTCTGCCCCCCAGTCATTCGACCGACGGTTAGGAGAAAAAGGAGAAACCATAGGGTGCAGTGGTGACTGTAGTTTAAACAAGAAATTTTAACCTGACTTAATTGCCAGGGCGGGCCGTGGACTGGATACACCGCAAGAGAAAGTAATTTATCAGGTAAGCATAAATTCTGTTTTCTCTTTCAAGGTGTATCCAGTCCACAGATTCATCCTTACTTGTGGGATACCAATACCAAAGCTTTAGGACACGGATGAAGGTAGGGAACAAGACAGGTAACCTAAACGGAAGGCACCACTGCTTGCAAAACCTTTCTCCCAAAAATAGCCTCCAAAGAAGCAAAAGTATCGAATTTGTAAAATTTGGCAAAAGTATGCAGTGAAGACCAAGTCGCTGCCTTACAAATCTGTTCAACAAAGCTGCCCAGCAGTCTCATAAGCCAATCGGATGATGCTTTTCAACCAGAAGGAAAGAGAGGTAGCAGTCGCTTTCTAACCTCTCCTCTTACCGGAATAGACAACAAACAAAGATGATGTTTGTCTGAAATCCTTAGTTGCTTGTAAATAGAATTTCAAAGCACGAACCAGATCAAGATTGTGTAAAAGCCGTCCCTTCTTAGAAGCTGGATTAGGACACAGGGAAGGAACAATGATTTATTGGTTAATGTTCTTGTTAGAAACAACTTTAGGAAGAAAACCAGGTTTGGTACGCAAAGCTACCTTATCTGCATGGAACACCAGATAGGGTGAATTTTGCAAAGCAGACAATTCTGAAACTCTTCGAGCAGAAGATATAGCTACCAAAAACTTTCCAAGATAATAACTTAATATCTATGGAATGGAAAGGTTCAAACGGAACCCCTTGAAGAACTGAAAGAACTAAATTTAGACTCCATGGAGGAGCCACAGGTCTATAGACAGGCTTGATTCTGACTAAAGCCTGTGCAAACGCTTGAACATCTGGTATTTCTGCCAGACGCTTGTGTAAAAGGATAGACAAAGCGGATATCTGTCCCTTTAAGGAACTAGCTGACAAACCTTTCTCCAATCCTTCTTGGAGAAAAGACAATATCCTTGGAATCCTAATCTTACTCCACGAGTAACCCTTGGATTCACACCAAAAAAGATATTTCCGCCATATCTTATGGTAAATTTTCCTGGTGACATGCTTTCTAGCTTGGATCAGAGTATCTATGACTGATTCAGAGAACCCACGCTTGGATAGAATTAAGCGTTCAATCTCCAAGCAATCAGCTGCAGAGAAACTAGATTTGGATGCTTGAATGGACCCTGTATTAGAAGATCCTGCCTCGTTGGCAGTGTCCATGGTGGGACAGATGACATGTCCACTAGGTCTGCATACCAAGTCTTGCGTGGCCACGCAGGCGCTATCAGAATTACCGAGGCCTTCTCCTGTTTGATTCTGGCTACCAGCCGAGGGAGAAGGGGAAACGGTGGAAAGACATAAGCTAGACTGAAGGACCAAGGCGCTACTAGAGCATCTATCAATGCCGCCTTGGGGTCCCTGGACCTGGATCCGTAAAGAGGAAGTTTGGTGTTCTGACGGGACGCCATCAGATCCAACTCTGGAATGCCCCATAGCTGGGTCAGCTGAGCAAAAACCTCCGGGTGGAGTTCCCACTCCCCCGGGTGAAAAGTCTGACGACTTAGGAAATCCGCTTCCCAGTTGTCTACTCCTGGGATGTGAATTGCAGATAGATGGCAAGAGTGATCCTCCGCCCACCTGATTATTTTGGTTACTTCCTTCATCGCTAAGGAACTCTTTGTTCCCCCCTGATGATTGATGTATGCTACAGTCGTGATGTTGTCCGACTGAAATCTGATGAATTTGGCCGCCGCTAGCTGAGGCCATGCCTGGAGCGTGTTGAATATCGCTCTCAGTTCCAAAATGTTTATCGGGAGAAGAGACTCTTCCCGGACCATAGGCCCTGAGCTTTCAGGGAGCCCCAGCCTAACAGACTGGCGTCGGTCGTTACAATGACCCACTCCGGTCTGCGGAAGCACATTCCCTGAGACAGGTGATCCTGAGACAACCACCAGAGAAGAGAATCTCTGGTTTTCTGGTCCAGTTGGATTTGAGGAGACAAATCTGCATAATCCCCATTCCACTGTTTGAGCATGCACAATTGCAGTGGCCTTCTTTGATTGAAGATATAAAACTTCAAATCTAACACCACATTCACTTTACCCTCCCGTGGAGATGCTACTTGTTAGAGCGGCAAAGAGAATGACTGGGGGGCGGAGCCAGAGGGGGAGCTATATGGACAGCTCTGCTGTGTGCTCTCTTTGCCACTTCCTGTAGGGAATGAGAATATCCCACAAGTAAGGATGAATCCGTGGACTGGATACACCTTGCAAGAGAAAATAGCTTAAATGCCTTATTTTTCAAATAACAATAGCAAAAGAACAAAGAAAAATTAATAATAGGAGTAAATTAGAAAGTTGCTTAAACTTGCATGCTCTATCTGAATCATGAAAGAAAAAAATTGGGTTCAGTGTCCCTTTAATTATTCTGCATGTATACTATCTGGATCCATCGACAATCCTCTGTTTTGCCAATGTTTATCAACAGGAGGGGAATTTTTAATAGTGCAGTGTACTGGCTGACACTGCTGTATTTTGTTCATGCCTTGCTCACCTAATGCAACACCACTGGCTTTTAATTACACTGTACATTAATCTCTGCGAGTGATCCTTTTGCTCTGTTTAGTATTCTATTGTTAACTTACTCCATGGCCATGTTGAAAAATAGTTCAAATTTGTTGGATCTTAATTTATGGAGCATTCTGGCAGTGTGAATTTTACACATCTTCTAAGTCTCTAAGAGAATCAACAGTGGCTGATATGACACACATTAAGACTTCACAGACACAATACACACATCACTGCCAGCTCTCCGAGCTTGAATACTGGTGCATAGGCCCTCACCATATGTGTGCATGCCACAGAAAAACAGTAATAAGTTATGCTAGAAGAAAATTTTGCTAATGAAAGTATATAGCAAAAATGCTTCTTTTTAAAATTCTTCTCAATCGGAAACAGGTCAGGACTGCAGGCAGGCCATGCTAGCACACGCACTCTCTGCTTACGCAACAATGCGCTTGTAATCCGGGCAGAATGTGGTTTGGAGTTGTCCTGCAGGAACATGCAGGGACGTTATAGGAAAAGATGACGTCTGGATGGCACCATATGTTGCTCCAAAATGTATACATATCTTTCTGCATTTATGGTGCCCTCACAGATTTGCAAGTTACCCATGCCATGGGCAGTGACACACCCCCATACCACTACAGACGCTGGCTTTTGGACGTGACACTGATAACAGCTTGTATGGTCCTTTTCCTCTTTGGCCAGGAGAACACAATGGCTGTTTTTCTAAAAACTATTTGATATGTTGACTCATCGTACCACACGTAAACACGATTCCACTGTGCTACTGTTCATCTCAGATGAGACCGAGCCCAGAGAAGTCGGCGGCGCTTCTGTACAATGTTGATATATGGCTTCTGCTTTGCACAGTAAAGATTAAACTTGCATCTGTAGATGTAGCGGCAAATGGTGTTGACTGACAAAGGTTTACCAAAGTATTCCCAAGCCCATGTCAGGATATCCATTACAGACTCATGACAGTTTTGAGGCAGTGACGTCTGAGGGATCGGAGATGACGTGCTTTCAGAAGTGGTTTTCTGCCTTGCCCTTTACACATCAAGATTTTACCTTGAATCTTGTAATTATATTGTGCAGTATAGAAGGTGAAACGCTCCAAAATCCTACCAATTTGTCTTTGGGGAATATTCTCAAAGTGTTGGATTATTCGCTGATATATCTTTTGGCAGATTGGCGAGCCTCAACCCCTCCTTGCTCTTGAAGGACTAGGCCTTTTTTGGAGGCTCCTTATATACTTTGATTACACAATTGCCTCACCTGTTTCACATCACCTTCTTTTTTTCAACTTGTCACATCGCTATTAGTCCTAAATTGCCCATGTCCAAACTTTTTGAAACATGTTGCAGTCATCAGATTTTAAGTGTATTTTTCAAAAATACAGGAAATAAAACATCAAATAATGTGTTAATATGTTTTCAATATAGTACAGGGTGATTTGAATTTTCAAATGACTTTTTTTTTGTATTTTTCATACTGTCTCAACTTTTTCGGAATTGGGGTTGTATATATACTGTATGTATATATATATATATATATATATATATATATATATACATATATATAATATACATACATATACACACATACACCTTCTATAGTGCACAATATAATGAAATAATATATACACACATATATAGGTGTTTGTGTGTGTATAAATGCATACAGAAAGAAGCACTCTAATATGAATGAACAGCAGCTCAATAGGTTCTCTTTCTCTATGCATTTGTTTTATGACCCTGTGGTAGTCTCCCTAATGGTGATGGCGGAAATCAGACGTGGACTCCTTGCCCAATGTGCTCAGAGGAATGTGGCTGCACCTTACTGACGAGCCCCAAAGAAGGCGGAAACGATCATCTGGGGTTGCCATGTTACTAAGCAGGATTATACTGATGTACTTCAAGAAAGTTCTTCTGGGGCTAAAAGAGGCTGCTCCTAGGTGGTAACTTGCCATAGAACAAGCTACTAAGCTGCTGTGCGTTCATAGTAGAGTGCTTCTTTTTCTGCATGCATTTCTATTATGAACTTGGGGAAGCAGACATGGACTCTTTGCCCAATGTGCTAAGAGGAGTGTGGCCTCACCTCACTGATGAGGCCCAAAGAAGGCTGATGGATCACTCCCATGAGTTCTACATCCTGAACACATTAAAAAAAAAGTGGGGCCTTGATCTGAAGCATAGTCTGTATCCCTGGGAAATTATATTCCATATCCAGGGTTCTAAACAGTCCCAGCCCAGGCCTTTTGGTAAAGGTGCAATCTGCCCGCTACCAGAAGAGGATTCGGATCAGGGGCTGTACCCCAGACTTAGTATAAATGGAGGGCTTTGTTGACAACTTAGACTTGTTCCAAGAGGAGGAGGACTTCCAAGAGGTTCTTCAAGAGACATTCTTCTGTGAAGAAGAGGTAGTTTTTTTGGTTCCTAGATTGACAAAGATGAAAACAATTGGGAGTCCTGCTTTTTTAATTACATATTTTTGTTCTGAGGAATAAAAGCCCCTTACCTCCAGTTACTCTAGCTGTAACTGCATCTAAACCAGGACCAAATAAAACAATGTTCTTAAAAAGGGAAGATTCAAAGTTTGGACTTCGAAAACATGTAAACTGACCATGATTTCAGCCATAAGGACCTTCTGGTCAAAACAGATAGCACAATATTCTTTGCGTTAATCCTGATATTATCAACAATTGTATCACATATGAATGTATTGGCAGACCTACAGTAAGTTTTAGGCTATGTTTAAAATCCTCATCCATGGAGTCATCTGAAATTTGATCAGACAAATTGTCACACCACAGTAGAGGCAGCTGCAACACAGGCTATACTTACAGTTGGTCGAAATAAGAAACCTGCTTATTGAAATGCCTTTCTGTGAAAAGACTCTAATTTCCTGTCCTTGAAAGAAGTACTATCCTCTAAGGGAATAGTATTATGTTTGGCCAAGGTGGAAATGGCACTGTAAACTGGTAAACATTATCTTAAATTTTGCAGCTGGATTATAAGGAATAACATAATTTATGTAAGAACTTACCTGATAAATTCATTTCTTTCATATTGGCAAGAGTCCATGAGCTAGTGACTTATGAAATATACATTCTTACCAGGAGGGGCAAAGTTTCCCAAAACTCAAAATGCCTATAAATACACTCCCCACCACACCCACAATTCAGTTTAACGAATAGCCAAGAAGTGGGGCGATAAGAAAGGAATCAAAGTATCAACAAGGAATTGGAATAATTGTGCTTTATACAAAAAAATCATAACCACCACAAAAAGGGTGGGCTTCATGGACTCTTGCCAATATGAAAGAAATGAATTTATCAGGTAAGTTCTTACATAAATTATGTTTTCTTTCATGTAATTGGCAAGAGTCCATGAGCTAGTGACGTATGGGATAGCAAGTACCCAAGATGTGGAACTCCACTCAAGAGTCACTAGAGAGGGAGGGATAAAAATAAAGACAGCCAATTCCGCTGAAAAAAGAATCCACAACCCAAATCAAAAAGTTTAAATCTTATAATGAAAAAAACTGAAATTATAAGCAGAAGAATCAAACTGAAAAAGCTGCCTGAAGAACTTTTCTACCAAAAACTGCTTCTGAAGAAGAAAAAACATCAAAATGGTAGAATTTAGTAAAAGTATGCAAAGAAGACCAAGTTGCTGCGTTGCAAATCTGATCAACAGAAGCTTCATTCTTAATATAAAAATATACCAAACATCACAAGACAGAACAATGTGAAAATAAATGTGACGATTCAAAGAGAATCAAAAAACAAAAGTGAAAAATAAAAAGTTCATATAAGGATATGCGTATTCTTGTTGAGACTTCTGTTACTCTTTGTATCCTTGGAGTGTCTCAAAGAAAAGGAAAAAGAAATAGCAACATAGTGTAATTCTGTGATGATTTCCAGAAATGTATCAAACTTGTGGCCAAATGCCTACTCACATGAACTAGAGCTTACGACCAAGCTCAGGGAAATGCGCACACCCACTTTATACTGATGGGTAAACAGTACTCTCACGGCAATATAGTATATAAAAGGATTTATTTAAAATACAATAAAAAGCGTCACAAATGCTATACAAGACACCTTATACAAAGGTTAATAGAGCCATATGTGTGGATATTAGCTCACAAAAGTCAACTCCACTGCAGGATGCAAGCGGATACAGGCAGCAGAAACTTAACCGCTGCACAGATCAACCTGACCCCAAATCGGAGTGGCTCCTCCTACCGGTGTATCAGCAAGTGTACAGACGCACAGGAGAGTAAAAAGTTCTAAGAGTTCCGACGATCGTTTCGCTTAACAAGCTTTTTCAAGGAGATAAAGTGCGCATGTCTGTGTAGCCTTTTATATCGGTCTTTAGGTTTAGAACGGATATCCGGAATCTTCTGTTGCCATTTTGAAAGAGGGCATAGGTGGCCTCCAGTCTCTTAAATATCGTATGTAGATTTGTTATATGCTTATAGCCATTAAGGAAAATATTGCCAGAAACATTCTTACACATTAGGACTAATTTCTCATACTAGCCAATAGAGTTTAGAATTGAGATCTGTATTTTGATTTAGGAGTTAAGATAATAAGATCTGTGCTAACGAAATTAAGCATTAAAAGTATGTATTTACATACATTAAAATAAGAATATAGAGGCATATTTCCACGAATGGTTAAAGGAACAGACTATAATAATGTTTCAGATATAGCTATATATAGAATAAACAATGAAGCTATATTGTGATGCTAAAAATATTTATGACTATAAAGACACAATATTGTTATACTGTGATTTGTATATTCATCAAAATGCAACGTAATATATTAGTATGTATTTGAGACTAATTGTAAATTAATGAGAATGTGGCAATATTTTCCTTAAAAGCTATAAGCATATAACAAATCTACATACGATATTTAAGAGACTGGAGGCCACCTATGCCCTCTTTCAAAATGGCAACAGAAGATTCCGGATATCCGTTGTAAACCTAAAGACCGATATATAAGGCTACACGGACATGCACACTTTATCTCCTTGAAAAAGCTTGTTAAGCGAAACGATCGTCGGAACTCTTAGAACTTTTTACTCTCCTGTGCGTCTGTACACTTGCTGATACACCGGTAGGAGGAGCCACTCCCATTTGGGGTCAGGTTGATCTGTGCAGCGGTTAAGTTTCTGCTGCCTGTATCCGCTTGCATCCTGCAGTGGAGTTGACTTTTGTGAGCTAATATCCACACATATGACTCTATTAACCTTTGTATAAGGTGTCTTGTATAGCATTTGTGACGCTTTTTATTGTATTTTAAATAAATCCTTTTATATACTATATTGCCGTGAGAGTACTGTTTACCCATCAGTATAAAGTGGGTGTGTGCATTTCCCTGAGCTTGGTCGTAAGCTCTAGTTCATGTGAGTAGGCATTTGGCCACAAGTTTGATACATTTCTGGAAATCATCACAGAATTACACTATGTTGCTATTTCTTTTTCCTTTTCTTTGAGAGACTCCAAGGATACAAAGAGTCACAGAAGTCTCAACAAGAATACGCATATCCTTATAGAAGCTTCATTCTTAAAAGCCCAGGAAGCAGAAACTGACCTAGTAGAATGAGCCGTAATCCTCTGAGGCGGGGATTTACCCGACTCCACATAAGCATGATGAATCAAAAGTTTTAACCAAGAAGCCAAAGAAATAGCAGAAGCTTTCTGACCTTTCTAAGTCCAGAAAAGATAACAAATAGACTAGAAGTCTTTCTGAAATCTTTAGTAGCTTCAACATAATATTTCAAAGCTCTTACTACATCCAAAGAATGCAAAGATCTTTCCAAAGAATTCTTAGGATTAGGACACAACAAAGGAACAACAATTTCTCTACTAATGTTGTTGGAATACACAACCTTAGGTAAAAATTTAAATGAAGTCCGCAAAACCGCCTTATCCTGATGAAAAATCAGAAAAGGAGACTCACAAGAAAGAGCAGATAATTCAGAAACTCTTCTAGCAGAAGAGATAGCCAAAAGAAACAATACTTCCAAGAAAGTAACTTAATATCCAGAGAATGCATAGGCTCAAATGGAGGAGCCTGTAAAGCTCTCAAAACCAAATTAAGACTCCAAGGAGGAGAGATTGACTTAATGACAGGCTTGATATGAACCAAAGCCTGTACAAAACAACGAATGTCAGGAAGATTAGCAATTTTTCTGTGAAACAGAACAGAAAGAGCAGAGATTTGTCCTTTCAAGGAACTTGCAGACAAACCCTTATCCAAACCATCCTGAAGAAACTGTAAAATTCTAGGAATTCTAAAAGAATGCCAAGAGAACTTATGAGAGGAACACCATGAAATGTAAGTCTTCCAAACTCAGTAATAAATCTTTCTAGACACAGATTTACGAGCCTGCAACATAGTATTGATCACTGAGTCAGAGAAACCTCTAGGACTAAGCACTAAGCGTTCAATCTCCATACCTTCAAATTTAATGATTTGAGATCCTGATGGAAAAACGGACCTTGAGATAGAAGGTCTGACCTTAACGGAAGTGGCCAAGGTTGGCAACTGGACATCCGAACAAGATCTGCATACCAAAACCTGTGTGGCCATGCTGGAGCCACCAGCAGTACAAACGAACGTTCCATTATGATTTTGGAAATCACGCTTGGAAGAAGAACTAGAGGCGGAAAGATATAAGCAGGTTGATAATTCCAAGGAAGTGACAACGCATCCACTGCTTCCGCCTGAGGATCCCTGGATCTGGACAGATACCTGGGAAGTTTCCTGTTTAGATGGGAAGCCATCAGATCTATTTCTGGTAGCCCCCATATCTGAACAATCTGAAGAAACACATCTGGGTAAAGAGACCATTCTCCTGGATGTAAAGTCTGGCGACTGAGATAATCCGCTTCCCAATTGTCTATACCTGGGATATGAACCACAGAGATTAGACAGGAGCTGGATTCCACCCATGCAAGTATCCGAGATACTTCTTTCATAGCCTGAGGACTGTGAGTCCCACCTTGATGATTGACATACGCTACGGTTGTGACATTGTCTGTCTGAAAACAAATAAACTATTCTCTCTTCAGAAGAGGCCAAAACTGAAGAGCTCTGAAAATGAGTTCCAAAATATTAATTGGTAATCTCGCCTCTTGAGATTTCCAAACCCCCTGCGCTGTCAGAGATCCCCAGACAGCTCCCCAACCTGAAAGACTTGCATCTGTTGAAATCACAGTCAAGGTTGGACAAAGAAAAGAGGCCCCTTGAACTAAACGGTGGTGATTTAACAACCAAGTCAGAGATAGTCGAGTATTGGGATTTGAGGATATCAATTGTGATATCTTTGTATAATCCCTGCACCAAAGGTTCAGCATACAAAGCTGAAGAGGTCTCATGTGAAAACGAGCAAAGGGGATCGCGTCCGATGCTGCAGTCATGAGACCTAAAACTTCCATGCACATAGCTACTGAAGGAAATGACAAAGACTGAAGGTTCCGACAAGCTGAAACCAATTTCAGACGTCTTTTGTCTGTTAGAGACAAAGTCATGGATACTGAATCTATTTGGAATCCCAAAAAGGTTACTCTTGTCTGAGGAATCAAGGAACTTTTTGGTAAATTGATCCTCCAACCATGTTTTTGAAGAAACAACACAAGTTGATTCGTGTGAGATTCTGCAGAATGTAAAGACTGAGCAAGTTCCAAGATATCGTCCAAATAAGGAAACACCGCAATACCCCACTCTCTTATTACAGAGAGAAGGGCACCGAGAACCTTTGAGAAGATCCTTGGAGCTGTTGCTAGGTCAAAAGGAAGAGCAACAAATTGGTAATGCTTGTCTAGAAAAGAGAATCTCAGGAACTGATGGTGATCTGGATGAATTGGAATATGAAGATAAGCATCCTGTAAGTCTATTGTGGACATATAATGCCCTTGCAGAACAAAAGGCAAAATAGTCCTTATAGTCACCATTTTTAATGTTGGTATTCTTACATAACGATTAAAAATTTTTAGATCCAGAACTGGTCTGAAAGAATTCTCTTTCTTTGGTACAATGAACAGATTTGAATAAAACCCCAGATCCCGTTCCAGATATGGAACTGGCACAATTACCCCAGATGACTCCAGGTCTGAAACACATTTCAGGAAAGCCTGAGCCTTTACTGAGTTTACTGGAATGCGTGAGAGAAAGAACCTTCTCACAGGCGGTCTTACCTTGAAACCTATTCTGTACCCTTGAGAAACAATGTTCTGAATCCAATGATTTTGAATTGAATTGATCCAAACATCTTTGAAAAATCGTAATCTGCCCCCTACCAGCTGTGCTGGAATGAGGGCCGCACCTTCATGCGGACTTGGGGGCTGGTTTTGATTTTCTAAAAGGCTTGGATTTATTCCAGACTGGAGAAGGCTTCCAATTGGAAGCCGTTCCTTTAGGGGAAGGGTCAGGCTTCTGTTCCTTATTCTGACGAAAGGAAAGAAAACGGTTAGCAGCCCTAAATTTACTCTTAGATTTTTTATCCTGAGGCAAAAAAGCTCCCTTCCCCCCAGTGACAGTTGAAATTATAGAATCCAACTGAGAACCAAATAATGTATTACCTTGGAAAGAAAGATATAGCAACGTTGACTTAGAAGTCATATCTGCATTCCAAGATTTAAGCCATAAAGCTCTTCTAGCTAAAATAGCTAAAGACATATACCTGACATAAATTCTAATGATATCAAAAATGGCATCACAAATGAAATTATTAGCATGTTGAAGAAGTTTTACATTATGATCTGGTACTTGTTGCGCTAAAGCCTCCAACCAAAAAGTTGAAGCTGCAGCAACATCAGCCAAAGAAATAGCAGGCCTAAGAAGATTACCTGAACATAAATAAGCCTTCCTTAGAAAAGATTCAAGCTTCCTATCTAAAGAATCTTTAAAAGAAGTACTATCTGCCGTAGGAATAGTAGTACATTTAGCAAGAGTAGAGATAGCCCCATCAACTTTGGGGATTTTTTCCCAAAACTCCAATCTATCAGCCGGCAAAGGGTACAGTCTCTTAAACCTTAAAGAAGGAGTAAATGAAGTACCCAAACTATTCCATTCCCTAGAAATTACATCTGAAATAGCATCAGGAACTGGAAAAACCTCTGGAATAACTACATGAGGTTTAAAAACCGAATTTAAACGTTTACTGGTTTTAATATCAAGAGGACTAGTCTCCACCATATCTAATGCAATCAACACCTCTTTTAGTAAAGAACGAATAAACTCCATCTTAAATAAATATGAAGATTTGTCAGTGTCAATATATGAGGCAGAATCTTCTGAATCAGACAGATCCTCATCAGAGATAGATAAATCAGAATGTTGGCAGTCATTTAAAAATTCATCTGATTTATGAGAAGATTTAAAAGACCTTTTACGTTTATTAGAAGGTGGTATAACAGACAGGGCCTTCTAAATAGAATTAGAAACAAATTCTCTTACATTAACAGGAATATCCTGAACATTAGATGTTGAAGGAACAACAACAGGTAATGGACTACTACTAATGGAAATATTGTCTGCTTTTGAAAGTTTATCATGACAACTAACACAAACTACAGCCGGAGGAACAGTTACCACAAGTTTACAACAAATGCACTTAGCTTTGGTAGAACCGACATCAGACAGCAGCATTCCAGAAGCAGATTCTGATACAGGGTCAGATTGCGACATCTTGCAATATGTAATAGAAAAAACAATATATAAAGCAAAATTATCAAATTCCTTAAATGACAGTTTCAGGAATGGGAAAAACTGCAAACAGAATAAGCCTCTGGAAACCAGAAGCAAAAAGAAACAAAGACTTAAATAATGTAAAAAAAAACTGGCGCCAAGTATGACGCCCACAATTGAAAAAAAATTTTGGCGCCAAACACGAGCGTCATAGATGACGCAACCACGTGAAAACTCTCAGCGTCAACTACGACGCCGGAAATGACGTCATTAACGTCAACAAACGTAATTCTCTCGCCAAAAAAGTCTTGCGCCAAAAATGACGCAATCAATTCTAGAATTTTTTGCACCCGCGAGCCTAACAGCCCGCAATTTAGAAGAAAAGACAATTGAAAAATTTTCAGGTAAGAAAAAAATGTATTCATATGCATTTCCCAAAAATGAAACTGACAGTCTGTAAGAAGGAAATATACTGATTAACCTGAATCATGGCAAATCTAAGTATAAAACATATATTTAGAACTTTACATATAAAGTGCCAAACCATAGCTGAGAGTGTCATAAATAAAACAAAATTTATGCTTACCTGATAAATTTCTTTCTTTTGCGATGTACAGAGTCCACGGATTCATCCTAACTTGTGGGATATTGTCCTTCCTGAAAGGAAGTAGCAAAGAGAGCACCACAGCAGAGTTGTTTATATAGCTCCCCCCTTAACTCCACCCCCCAGTCATTCGACCGAAGGCCAAGGAAGAAAAGGAGAAACTATAAGGTGCAGAGGTGACTGAAGTTTACATAAAAAAATTCTGTCTGTCTTGAATAGACAGGACGGGCCGTGGACTCGGTACAGCGCAAAAGAAAGAAATTTATCAGGTAAGCATAAATTTGGTTTTCTTTGGCATGATGTACCGAGTCCACGGATTTATCCTAACTTGTGGGATACCAATACCAAAGCTTTAGGACATGGATGAAGGGAGGGACAAGACAGGAACCTAAACGGAAGGCACCACTGCTTGCAAAACCTTTCTCCCAAAAATAGCCTCCGAAGAAGCAAAAGTATCAAATTTATAAAATTTTGAAAAGGCATGAAGCGACGACCAAGTCGCAGCCTTACAAATCTGTTCAACAGAAGCATCATTTTTAAAAGCCCATGTGGAAGCTACCGCTCTAGAAGAATGAGCTGTAATCCTTTCAGGAGGCTGCTGTCCAGCAGTCTCATAAGCCAAACGGATGATGCTTTTCAGCCATAAGGAAAGAGAAGTCGCCGTAGCCTTTTGACCTCTACGCTTTCAATAATAGACAACAAACAAAGAAGATGTTTGACGAAAATCTTTGGTTGCCTGCAAATAAAATTTCAAAGCACGAACCAAGAAGGATTAGGACACAGAGAAGAAACAACAATTTCTTGATTGATACTCCTGTTAGTAACAACCTTAGGTAGGAACCCAGGCTTGGTACGCAAAACCACCTTATCAGCATGGAACACAAGATAAGGAGAGTCACATTGTAATGCAGATAGTTCAGAAACTCTTCGAGCTGAAGAGATAGCAACTAGGAACAAAACTGAACGGAACCACCTGAAGAACTCTAAGAACTAAATTTAGACTCCATGGCGGAGCAATAGGTTTAAACACAGGCTTAATTCTAACTAAAGCCTGACAAAAAGCCCAAACGTCTGGAACATCTGCCAGACGCTTGTGCAACAAAATAGACAGAGCAGATATCTGTCCCTTTAGGGAACTAGCTGATAATCCTTTCTCCAATCCCTCTTGGAGAAAAGACAAAATCCTAGGAATCCTGATTTTACTCCAGGAGAAGCCTTTGGATTTGCACCAAAAAAGACATTTACGCCATATCCTATGATAAATTTTCCTGGTAACAGGCTTTCGAGCCTGAATCAAGGTATTTATGACTGACTCAGAGAAACCCCCCTTTGATAGAATCAAGCGTTCAATCTCCAAGCAGTCAGTTGCAGAGAAATTAGATTTGGACGCTTGAATGGACCTTGAATCAGAAGGTCCTGTCTCAATGGCAGAGACCATGGTGGAAGGGATGACATGTCCACCAGGTCTGCATACCAAGTCCTGCGTGGCCACACAGGCGCTATCAAAATCACTGATGCTCTCTCCTGTTTGATTCTGGCAATCAGACGTGGAAGGAGAGGGAAAGGTGGAAACACATAAGCCAGGTTGAATGACCAGGGTACTGCTAGAGCATCTATCAGTACAGCCTGAGGATCCCTTGACCTGGAGCCGTAACGAGGAAGTTTGGCGTTCTGACGAGACGCCATCAGATCCAACTCTGGTGTGCCCCATAGCCGAACCAGCTGAGCAAACACCTCCGGATGGAGTTCCCACTCCCCCGGATGAAAAGTCTGACTTAGAAAATCTGCCTCCCAGTTCTCTACACCTGGGATATAGATCGCTGAAAGATGGCAAGACTGAGCCTCTGCCCATTGGATTATCCTTGAGACCTCTATCATCGCTAAGGAACTCTTTGTTCCGCCCTGATGATTGATATAAGCCAGTGTCGTGGTGATGTGCGACTGAAACCTGATGAATCTGGCCAAAGCCAGCTGAGGCCATGCCTGGAGAGCATTGAATATCGCTCTTAATTCCAGAATATTTATCGCTAGGAGAGCCTCCTCCAAGTCCACAAACCCTGAGCTTTCAGGGAATTCCAGACTGCACCCCAGTCACTATAACCCATTCTGGCCTGCGGAAACACATTCCCTGGGACAGATGATCCTGTGACAGCCACCAAAGAAGAGAGTCTCTGGTCTCTTGATCCAGATTTATCTGAGGAGATAAATCCACATAATCCCCATTCCACTGATTAAGCATGCATAGTTGGAGTGGTCTGAGATGCAAGCGAGCAAATGGAACTATGTCCATTGCCGCTACAATTAGTCCGATTACCTCCATACACTGAGCCACTGACAGCCGAGGAATGGAATGAAGAGCTCGGCAGGTGGACAAAATCTTTGATTTCCTGACCTCCGTCAGAAATATTTTCATGTCCACCGAGTCTATCAGAGTCCCTAGAAATGAAACTCTTGTGAGGGGGGAAAGAGAACTCTTTTTTACGTTCACTTTCCACCCGTGAGACCTTAGAAAGGCCAACACTAAGTCCATGTGAGACTTGGCTAGTTGGAAGGACGACGCTTGAATTAGAATGTCGTCTAGATAAGGCGCCACTGCTATGCCCCGTGGCTTTAGAACCGCCAGACGGGACCCTAGCACCTTTGTGAAGATTTGCGGCGCCGTGGCCAACCCGAAAGGAAGAGCCACAAACTGATAATGCTTGTCCAGAAAGGCGAACCTGAGGAACTGGTGATGATCTTTGAGGATAGGAATGTGCAGATACACACAAGTCCACGGTGGTCATATATTGACCCTCCTGGATCAATGGTAAGATAGTCTGAATGGTCTCCATCTTGTAAAGATGGAACTCTTAGGAATTGGTTTAGGATCTTGAGATCCAGAATTGGTCTGAAGGTTCCCTCCTTTTTGGGAACTATAAACAGATTGGAGTAGAACCCCTGCCCCTGTTCTGCTTTTGGAACTGGGCAGATCACTCCCATGGTAAAAAGGTCTTCTACACAGCGTAAGAATGCCCCTCTTTTTGTCGGGTTTACAGACAATTGAGAAAGATGGAACCTCCCCCTTGGAGGGGAATCCTTGAAATCTAGAAGGTATTCCTGGGTTACAATTTCTACTGCCCAGGAATCCTGAATGTCTCTTGCCCAGGCCTGAGCAAAGAGAGAGAGTCTGCCCACTACTAGATCTGGTCCCGGATAGGGGGCTACCCCTTCATGCTGACTTAGTGGCAGCAGCAGGCTTTTGGCCTGTTTACCCTTGTTCAAAGCCTGATTAGGTCTCCAGGTTGGCTTGGATTGAGCAAAGTTCCCCTCTTGCTTTGCAGCAGGGGAAGAGGTAGAAGGACCACTCTTGATGTTTCGAAAGGAACGAAAATTATTTTTTTTGCTCCTTGTCTTATTTGACTTATCCTGAGGGAGGGTATGACCCTTCCCTCCAGTAATGTCTGAAATGATCTCTTTCAATGCAGGCCTGAATAGGGTCTTACCTTTGAAAGGGATGGACAAAAGCTTAGATTTAGATGACACATCAGCTGACCAGGACTTAAGCCATAACGCTCTACGCGCTAAAATGGCAAAACCTGAATTCTTAGCCGCTAATTTAGCAAGATGAAAAGCGGCGTCTGTAATAAAAGAATTAGCCAACTTAACAGCCTTAATTCTGTCCAAAATATCATCTAGTGGGGTCTCCATCTGAAGAGCCTCTTCTAGACCCTCAAACCAAAAGGCAGCTGCAGTGGTTACAGGAACAATGCATGCTATAGGTTGAAGAAGAAAACCTTGATGAACAAAAATTTTCTTTAGGAGACCCTCTAATTTTTTTATCCATAGGATCAATGAAAGCACAACTGTCTTCAATAGGTATAGTTGTACGCTTAGCCAGGGTAGAAATAGCTCCCTCCACCTTAGGGACCGTCTGCCATGAGTCCTTTATGGTGTCAGAAATGGGAAATATTTTCTTAAAAACAGGAGGGGGAGAGAACGGAATACCTGGTTTATCCCACTCCTTAGTAACAATGTCCAAAATCCTCTTAGGGACCGGAAACACATCAGTGTAAACAGGAGCCTCTAAATATTTGTCCATTTTACACAATTTCTCTGGAACTACAATAGGGTCACAATCATCCAGAGTAGCTAAAACCTCCCTGAGCAATAAGCGGAGGTGCTCTAGCTTAAATTTAAATGCCGTCATATCTGAATCTGTCTGAGAGAACATCTTTCCTGAATCAGAAATCTCTCCCTCAGACAGCAAATCCCTCATCCCTACCTCAGAACATTGTGAGGGAATATCGGATACAGCAACTAAAGCGTCAGAAGGCTCAGCATTTGTTCTTAACACAGAGCTACTGCGCTTCCCTTGCAACCCAGACAGCTTAGATAAAACCTCTGTGAGGGTAGTATTCATAACTGAAGCCATATCTTGCAAGGTGAAAGAATTAGACGCACTATTAGTACTCAACGTCGCTTGTGCGGGCGTTACTGGTTGTGACACTTGGGGAGAACTAGATGGCAAAACCTGATTTCCTTCTGTCTGAGAATCATCTAATGCCAAACTTTTATAAGTCAAAATATGCTGTTTGCAATTTATAGACATATCAGTACAAGTGGGACACATTCTAAGAGGGGGTTCCACAATGGCTTCTAAACAAATTGAACAATGAGTTTCCTCAGTGTCAGACATGTTTAACAGACTAGTAATAAAGCAAGCAAGCTTGGAAAACACTTTATTTAATGAAAAAAACACAATTTGCAAAAACGGTACTGTGCCTTTAAGAGAAAAAAAGGCATACACAAACTGCAAAACAGGTTAAAATTGCTTCAATTTTTCTGAAATTTTAACAGTGTACCCACTAAGCTTTAGAAGGATTGCACCACAAGTAACAAAGCAATAGACCCCCAAATGAAAAAAATGGATTGAAATATGTCTAAAACCGGTTAAAACCCGTTAGCACCTTGCCACAGCTCTGCTGTGGCCCTACCTGCCCTTAGTAACCGATAAAATGGGGTTTAAAGCTTCAATTAGTCCCTCAGAAGACTCTCAGGACCTCAGGAAAAGTTGCTTGCTGCTTGTAAATGTAGGCCCCGCCCACCTCACTCGATCTTGCTGGGGCCTACACAAAAACATAATTTATGTAAGAACTTACCTGATAAATTCATTTCTTTCATATTAACAAGAGTCCATGAGCTAGTGACGTATGGGATATACATTCCTACCAGGAGGGGCAAAGTTTCCCAAACCTTAAAATGCCTATAAATACACCCCTCACCACACCCACAAATCAGTTTAACGAATAGCCAAGAAGTGGGGTGATAAGAAAAAAAGTGCGAAGCATATAAAATAAGGAATTGGAATAATTGTGCTTTATACAAAAAAATCATAACCACCACAAAAAAGGGTGGGCCTCATGGACTCTTGTTAATATGAAAGAAATGAATTTATCAGGTAAGTTCTTACATAAATTATGTTTTCTTTCATGTAATTAACAAGAGTCCATGAGCTAGTGACGTATGGGATAATGACTACCCAAGATGTGGATCTTTCCACACAAGAGTCACTAGAGAGGGAGGGACAAAATAAAGACAGCCAATTCCTGCTGAAAATAATCCACACCCAAAATAAAGTTTAACAAAAAACATAAGCAGAAGATTCAAACTGAAACCGCTGCCTGAAGAACTTTTCTACCAAAAAACTGCTTCAGAAGAAGAAAATACATCAAAATGGTAGAATTTAGTAAAAGTATGCAAAGAGGACCAAGTTGCTGCTTTGCAGATCTGGTCAACCGAAGCTTCATTCCTAAACGCCCAGGAAGTAGAAACTGACCTAGTAGAATGAGCTGTAATTCTTTGAGGCGGAATTTTACCCGACTCAACATAGGCAAGATGAATTAAAGATTTCAACCAAGATGCCAAAGAAATGGCAGAAGCTTTCTGGCCTTTCCTAGAACCGGAAAAGATAACAAATAGACTAGAAGTCTTACGGAAAGATTTCGTAGCTTCAACATAATATTTCAAAGCTCTAACAACATCCAAAGAATGCAATGATTTCTCCTTAGAATTCTTAGGATTAGGACATAATGAAGGAACCACAATTTCTCTACTAATGTTGTTGGAATTCACAACTTTAGGTAAAAATTCAAAAGAAGTTCGCAACACCGCCTTATCCTGATGAAAAATCAGAAAAGGAGACTCACACGAAAGAGCAGATAATTCAGAAACTCTTCTAGCAGAAGAGATGGCCAAAAGGAACAAAACTTTCCAAGAAAGTAATTTAATGTCCAATGAATGCATAGGTTCAAACGGAGGAGCTTGAAGAGCTCCCAAAACCAAATTCAAACTCCATGGAGGAGAAATTGACTTAATGACAGGTTTTATACGAACCAAAGCTTGTACAAAACAATGAATATCAGGAAGAATAGCAATCTTTCTGTGAAAAAGAACAGAAAGAGCGGAGATTTGTCCTTTCAAAGAACTCGCGGACAAACCCTTATCTAAACCATCCTGAAGAAACTGTAAAATTCTCGGTATTCTAAAAGAATGCCAAAAAAAAAAAAATGATGAGAAAGACACCAAGAAATATAAGTCTTCCAGACTCTATAATATATCTCTCGAGATACAGATTTACGAGCCTGTAACATAGTATTAATCACGGAGTCAGAGAAACCTCTATGACCAAGAATCAAGCGTTCAATCTCCATACCTTTAAATTTAAGGATTTCAGATCCGGATGGAAAAAAGGACCTTGAGACAAAAGCGACGCCCATATTTTTTGGCGCCAAATAAGACGCCCACATTATTTGGCGCCTAAATGCTTTTGGCGCCAAAAATGACGCCACATCCGGAACGCCGACACTTTTGGCGCAAAATAACGTCAAAAATGACGCAACTTCCGGCGACACGTATGACGCCGGAAACGGAAAAGAATTTTTGCGCCAAAAAAGTCCGCGCCAAGAATGACGCAATAAAATGAAGCATTTTCAGCCCCCGCGAGCCTAACAGCCCATAGGGAAAAAAGTCAAATTTTTAAGGTAAGAAAAAATATGATAATTAAAGCATAATCCCAAATATGAAACTGACTGTCTGGAAATAAGGAAAGTTGAACATTCTGAGTCAAGGCAAATAAATGTTTGAATACATATATTTAGAACTTTATAAATAAAGTGCCCAACCATAGCTTAGAGTGTCACAGAAAATAAGACTTACTTACCCCAGGACACTCATCTACATGTTTGTAGAAAGCCAAACCAGTACTGAAACGAGAATCAGTAGAGGAAATGGTAAATATAAGAGTATATCGTCGATCTGAAAAGGGAGGTAAGAGATGAATCTCTACGACCGATAACAGAGAACCTTATGAAATAGACCCCGTAGAAGGAGATCACTGCATTCAATAGGCAATACTCTCCTCACATCCCTCTGACATTCACTGCACGCTGAGAGGAAAACCGGGCTCCAACTTGCTGCGGAGCGCATATCAACGTAGAATCTAGCACAAACTTACTTCACCACCTCCCTTGGAGGCAAAGTTTGTAAAACTGATTTGTGGGTGTGGTGAGGGGTGTATTTATAGGCATTTTAAGGTTTGGGAAACTTTGCCCCTCCTGGTAGGAATGTATATCCCATACGTCACTAGCTCATGGACTCTTGTTAATTACATGAAAGAAACTATTTTAACACCTCTTCTCTTTACTCTACCTGCTTAGAGCCAGCAAAGGAAAATGACTGGGGGGTGTAGTTAAGGGGGGAGTTATATAGACAGCTCTGCTGTGGTGCTCTCTTTGCTACTTCCTTTCAGGAAGGACAATATCCCACAAGTTAGGATGAATCCGTGGACTCGGTACATCATGCAAAAGAAAATAAGACATACTTACCAAAAGACACTCATCTACATATAATAGATAGCCAAACCAGTACAGAAACAAGAATCAGTAGAGGTAATGGTATATAAGAGTATATCGTCGATCTGAAAAGGGAGGTAGGAGAAGAATCTCTACGACCGAAAACAGAGAACCTATGAAATAGATCCCCGATAGGATGACCATAGCATTCAATAGGCAATACTCCTTTCACATCCCTCTGTCATTCACTGCACTCTGAGAGGAAAACCGGGCTTCCGCATGCTGCGAAGCGCATATCAACGTAGAAATCTAGCACAAACTTACTTCACCACCTCCATAGGAGGCAAAGTTTGTAAAACAGGATTGTGGGTGTGGTGGGGGGTGTATTTATAGGCATTTTGAGGTTTGGGAAACTTTGCCCCTCCTGGTAGGAATATATATCCCATACTTCACTAGCTCATGGACTCTTGCCAATTACATGAAAGAAACCAGACTTTAACCACTCCTTGGTAATAATCTCAGTTATTGCCTCAGCAATTGGAAAAAGCTCAAGAGTCTTAGCTGCAGGTTAGAAAATTAGGTCCATATGCTTAAACAACTTTTGCTCAGACTCCTAACATACATAAAACTTCCTTTTGTAAGGAAGAACACAAAGGTGTTCAAGTTTGAACACGAAAAAGGAAGAATCTGAGTCTTGCTCAGTTAAAGACTCTTGATCTTAAGAAATATATTTACCTTCAGAGGACATATCTGAGGTATTGCAAAAAAGAGAAGAAGTGATGGCACTACTAATATAATTTGGTGGGGATGGGACTAGAATATTCCAAAATTGGCCTTATACAAAGTGTAAGTAGCCCCAAGCTGTTGTATTAATAGACACTTTTACTAATACAACTATAAAGAAGTTGCAAAAAAAGAATACACATGTAGCACTCTAATCCCACACAATAAATGTAATTATAGGATGGTGTACATCAACAAAAGAGAATAAAATATTAAACTTTATTAGGTATAATTAAAAATGGGTACTTTTAAAACCAACTAGAGAAATATAGGGCTGGTCAACATATGTTGTCCTGGGTACAGTTACACCAAGAGTTAAATAATATGCAGTGAAAAAGGTCAATATAATAATGGGGTAGACAAATAGGAGACCTATGATATATATGGCCCCTATAAGTTGATGTTGCGACTAGGAGATAAGTTGGGGTCTGGCAAGGGAAATTCCCAAATTGGGTTGGTGTTTTGTGCAAACTGTATACTTTATGGTGTTACAACGTGCGTATGTTCCACCTTTCAATCTGTAGCGAAGATTACTTAAGACCTTTGTCTCGATGACAATTGAACAGATCTCACAATTCAATTCCTATAGCACATGTATGTATATGTCTAAATCGAGTTGCCTCTTGGATATACTGTCCTAATTGTCCTTTGCTAGGTAACGAAGTTTAGATTGCTTTGGGTATTATATATGTTATCACAGAGCAGTCATAATATAGAGTATCCAAAAGCATGAACTATTGCAAGTATTATAATAATGTTGGAAATATTATCTCAGTCTATATTATTGTGGATAAACAACAACCTAATGATATACGTCTCTTGGGATAAACTGGTCAGTATACTTTACTAATACGTCCATTACTAAATAAATGAGAAATCACTTGTTCCCAAATGTAATTTATATTGCTATGTGGTCATCATAGTATATAGTTGCAGAGAGCATACTCTGCCTCAGTAGTTCACTGCTGGCGAAACATGTTAGGGGAAAGGGCATGTGGGACCCTTCTTTTTTAAATATTCTAGCAGCAAATTAGGGCTGTTAATATGATATCTGAGCTGACACAAATTGTATTCTCAGATTTATTAGGTTACTCATTTGGGGTTTGACTCCCAAATGAGTAACCTAATAAAATGCGGTACCAGTCTTGACAGGAGAGGGTGTACCGCTTACTTTTTGTCAGACTTGTAATACCAGCGCTATGCAAGTCCCATTGAAAAAATAGCATACGCAATTGACGTAAGTGGATTTGCGGTATTTCCGAGTCTGGCCAAAAAAGTGAGCGGTACACCTGTACCTGCAAGACTCGTAATACTAGCGGGCGTTAAAAAGCAGCGTTGGGACCTCTCAATGCTGCTTTTTAACCCTAACACACAACTCGTAATCTAGCCATAAGTAAGGTGGTTAAACTGTCTAAAGATTTGTCCCCTGGCTATGATGTACTGTGTAATATCTGCTCCTTCTAATAGCCAGTGGTCTATGTGAGTGCAAAATGTGATTAAAATGACCTGAAATGCACCCACTCCACTGTACTTAGACACTGCTGACAAGACAGCTTCCAGTAGAGAGCACATCCAGTGATGTGTATGTCACAGCAGACCACTGTAAGGAGCATCTTGACGACCCAACAGAGGGATCTAAGGGACCGGTCCCCGCAACACCTGTGGCTTGTGGTTAGTTCCATCATTGGGAGTACTTATGTCACTACCCTAAAATCCAGTCTTTCTATGTCTTACTTTAGCAGCTCTCTGAGGGAAAAAGGGCCTCAAATTGGTGTGAGGACCCCTCTCAACGAAGAATCAGAAGCACCTCAATTCTTCACCTTCCTCCTGGGATGAAAGATTAGACTGGCTAATCAGTGAGTTAAGAGGGAGAGGATACTCTTGGAGTTTTTTGGGAATCTTTTGCCTCCTCCTAGTGGCCTGGAGTTGAATCCCAGAAGGGACGTGTGGACTCTCACCACCTTAAAAAATAAATGTCTTTGTATTCTGTAGCAGTAAAAGGACAGTAAAGTAAAAATGTCATGATTCAGATCGACCATGCAATTTTTTTTCTCTCTTAGAATAGTTTGTTGAAAAGCATACCTATGTATTCTCAGGAAAAGCAATGCATTATTAGGAGGTAGCTGCAGATTAATTGCTGCATGTATAGGCATCTTGTCATGAGCTCATCCAATGTATTCAGCTAGCTCCCAGTAGTTCATTGCTGCTCCTTCAACAAAGTATACCAAGAGAACAAAGCAAATTTGATCATAGAAGTTAAATAAAAGCAGGTGAGCAGTCAGGGCAACTGGGGCACAAGAGCCATTGCACATGGTGGTAAGTTAACTATAGAGTGCAAGGAGAGAGCATCAGTAGCAGAAGCCTGCCCCCCCCCCCCTGCATCCAACAATCCAAATACTTCCAAATCTTTATTGGAGAGCTCAGTTTTGGAAGATTTAAAAACGCAGTCTGCTCCACTAGATGCTGGGATAGAAGGGACGTATGTGGATATACAGGGTTTGCTGGTCATAATGAAAACCCCCTTGCTTTGAATAAATGATAGAGGGTGCAAGAAAGTAGATGCTGGGCAACCAATGTGAAGGGCAGGCAACTTAACATACTTGTAATCCAAGTAAATGAAAGTACCACGACTCAATTTCAGGGGAGCTGCTCTCTGATTTGTGTTCTGCAAGGTTGCTACTCCCTACCAAAGTACTAAGTGCCACTGCCCAAGCTGCTGATGCCGCAGTCTATTTAATGCTGTGCTCATGATTGTTTCTAGAAGACATGCAGGGAGAGAGTAGAGTGAAGCTACTGCTGAAGACAGTTTACCTCAATGGCTCTAATTCTCCTTCTCCCTCCCTTAGCATGATCTCCTTGGCAGCTTATGCACCTCCTGATAAACTCTTCTGTCCATTGTTGCACGGCATTACTCCTGTCTACAAGTCTACGCTTTGTATGTGGGTCACATGTAGTTGCCTTCATGAGCTATAGCTGTATGTTTTGCCATTTCTTATATGTGAATATTTAGATGTTCATCAAAAGTCTCTATTAGCTTTGTGTGTGTTATTTGTATTGATCTATCTTTTGGGTGAGGCCGCAGAGCATAAAGGATTATTTAAAAAATATATTAAGAAACTACAAATATGAAATAGTATTAAAGCCTATCAAGTCGATGCATGTGAGTACACAATTTATTAATTATCAAAATACACTAGATACTACCTACCAAACAGTTATTGGCAGCTTTCTCAACATAGCTTTGTATGTGGCACTATGTTTTTATAAGAAAAAAAACATGGAGATCATTTTGTCAAAATAAGATGGTACCAAGATCATTTAATACCTGCTACGCCCAACAGTTATTAGAGGAAACTGTAAAAAACAATAGAATATCAAACTAAAAAAGTCAGCTAAATAGGTCAGGATTCTATTAAAAGCTGCGTATGCCTGGAATCTGTATATACAGTGGTGTGAGACAATTTACATGCAGTCACACTGACACCCAGAGGCTGCAAGTACAAAGTGCAGTTGAAGATAAACTGAGCTGAATCAAAATCTGTATATTTAAAATATACTTATTAAGTATAAACTAATAGTAAAACGGACACATACAACTAACACTAATTAACAAGGTTTTTGTTTTTACATCATACATAATGTTGTATTATTGAAAATGGTATCATTCTTATAGAAGCTATTGACAGAAAAACAAATTATAAATATTTCCAACAAAATAGTTTTATATTGTTATTACAAAAATTGTTCAAGAAATATTCGGCTAGATTACGAGTCTTGCGTTAGCCTTTAAAAGCAGCATTGAGAGGTCCCAACGCTGCTTTTTTCCTAACCCTGATATTACAAGTCTTGCAGGTACAGGTGTACCGCTCCCTTTTTTGGTCAGACTCGAAAATATTGCAAATCCACTTGCGTCAATTGGGTATACTAAATTTTCAATGGGACTTGCATAACGCCGGTATTACAAGTCTTCCAAAAAGTGAGCGGTACAGCCTCTCCTGTCAAGCCTGGTACCGCATTTAAAAGTCAGTAGTTAAGAGTTTTATGGGCTAACGCCGTAGCATAAAACTCTTAACTAAAGTGCTAAAAAGTATACTAACACCCATAAACTACCTATTAACCCCTAAACTGAGGCCCCCCCCACATCGCAAACACTAAAATATTTTTTTAACCCCTAATCTGCCGAACCGGACATCGCCGCCACAATAATAAATATATTAACCCTTAAACCGCTGCACTCCCGCATCGCAAACACTAGTTAAATATTATTTACCCCTAATCTGCCTGCCCTAACATCGCTGACACCTACCTACATTTATTAATCCCTAATCTGCCGCACCCCAACGTCGCCGCCACTATATTAAATGTATTAACCCCTAAACCTAAGTCTAACCCTAACACCCCCTAACTTAAATATAATTTTAATCAATCTAAATAAAATAACTACAATTCACTAAATTATTCCTATTTAAAACTAAATACTTAACTATAAAATAAACCCTAAGATAGCTACAATATAACTAATAATTACATTGTAGCTAGTTTAGGGTTTATTTTTATTTTACAGGCAACTTTGTATTTATTTTAACTAGGTACAATAGTTATTAAATAGTTAATAACTATTTAACAACTACCTAGTTAAAATAAAGACAAATTTACCTGTAAAATAAAACCTAACCTAAGTTACAATTACACCTAACACTACACTATAATTAAATTAATTACCTAAACTAAATACAATTATCTAAAGTACGGAACCCCCCCCACACTAAATTACAGAAAATAATAAAATAATTACAAGTTTTTTAAATAATTACACCTAATCTAACCCCCCTAATAAAATAAAAAAATCCCCCCAAATAATAAAAAGCCCTACCCTATACTAAATTACAAAAAGCCCTAAAAACATAATTTATGTAAGAACTTACCTGATAAATTCATTTCTTTCATATTAGCAAGAGTCCATGAGCTAGTGACGTATGGGATACACATTCCTACCAGGAGGGGCAAAGTTTCCCAAACCTCAAAATGCCTATAAATACACCCCTCACCACACCCACAAATCAGTTTAACGAATAGCCAAGAAGTGGGGTGATAAGAAAAAAGTGCGAAAGCATAAAAAATAAGGAATTGGAATAATTGTGCTTTATACAAAAAAATCATAACCACTTTTCTAGAACCGGAAAAGATGACAAATAGACTAGAAGTCTTTCGGAAAGTCTTAGTAGCTTCAACATAATATTTCAAAGCTCTAACAACATCCAAAGAATGCAATGATTTCTCCTTAGAATTCTTAGGATTAGGGCATAATGAAGGAACTACAATTTCTCTACTAATGTTGTTGGAATTCACAACCTTAGGTAAAAATTCAAAAGAAGTTCGCAACACTGCCTTATCCTGATGAAAAATCAGAAAAGGAGACTCACAAGAAAGAGCAGACAATTCAGAGACTCTTCTGGCAGAAGAGATGGCCAAAAGGAACAAAACTTTCCAAGAAAGTAATTTAATGTCCAATGAATGCATAGGTTCAAACGGAGGAGCTTGAAGAGCCCCCAGAACCAAATTCAAACTCCAAGGAGGAGAAATTGATTTAATGACAGGTTTTATACGAACCAAGGCTTGTACAAAACAATGAATATCAGGAAGATTAGCAATCTTTCTGTGAAAAAGAACAGAAAGAGCAGAGATTTGACCTTTCAAGGAACTTGCGGACAAAGCTTTATCTAAACCATCCTGAAGAAACTGTAAAATTCTCGGAATTCTAAAAGAATGCCAGGAAAAATGATGAGAAAGACACCAAGAAATATAAGTCTTCCAGACTCTATAATATATCTCTCTAGATACAGATTTACGAGCCTGTAACATAGTATTAATCACAGAGTCAGAGAAACCTCTTTGACCAAGAATCAAGCGTTCAATCTCCATACCTTTAAATTTAAGGATTTGAGATCCTGATGGAAAAAAGGACCTTGAGACAGAAGGTCTGGTCTTAACGGAAGAGTCCACGGTTGGCAAGAGGCCATCCAGACAAGATCCGCATACCAAAACCTGTGAGGCCATGCTGGAGCTACCAGCAGAACAAACGAGCATTCCTTCAGAATCTTGGAGATTACTCTTGGAAGAAGAACTAGAGGCGGAAAGATATAGGCAGGATGATACTTCCAAGGAAGTGATAATGCATCCACTGCCTCCGCCTGAGGATCCCGGGATCAGGACAGATACCTGGGAAGTTTCTTGTTTAGATGAGAAGCCATCAGATCTATTTCTGGAAGTTCCCACATTTGAACAATCTGAAGAAATACCTCTGGGTGAAGAGACCATTCGCCCGGATGCAACGTTTGGTGACTGAGATAATCTGCTTCCCAATTGTCTATTCCTGGAATATGAACCGCAGAGATTAGACAGGAGCTGGATTCCGCCCAAACCAGAATTCGAGATACTTCTTTCATAGCCAGAGGACTGTGAGTCCCTCCTTGATGATTGATGTATGCCACAGTTGTGACATTGTCTGTCTGAAAACAAATGAACGATTCTCTCTTCAGAAGAGGCCAAAACTGAAGAGCTCTGAAAATTGCACGGAGTTCCAAAATATTGATCGGTAATCTCACCTCCTGAGATTCCCAAACCCCTTGTGCTGTCAGAGACCCCCACACAGCTCCCCAACCTGTAAGACTTGCATCTGTTGAAATTACAGTCCAGGTCGGAAGAACAAAAGAAGCACCCTGAACTAAACAATGGTGATCTGTCCACCACGTCAGAGAGTGTCGTACAATCGGTTTTAAAGATATTAATTGAGATATCTTTGTGTAATCCCTGCACCACTGGTTCAGCATACAGAGCTGAAGAGGCCGCATGTGAAAACGAGCAAAGGGGATCGCGTCCGATGCCGCAGTCATAAGACCTAGAATTTCCATGCATAAGGCTACCGAAGGGAAAGATTGTGACTGAAGGTTTCGACAAGCTGATATCAACTTTAGATGTCTCATGTCTATCAAAGATAGAGTCATGGATACTAAATCTATCTGAAAACCTAAAAAGGTTACCTAAGTCTTAGGAATCAATGAACTTTTTGGTAAATTGATCCTCCAACCATGATGTTGAAGAAACAACACAAGTCGATTCGAATGAGATTCTGCTAAATATGAAGACTGAGCAAGTACCAAGATATCGTCCAAATAAGGAATACCACAATACCCTGTTCTCTGATTACAGACAGAAGGGCACCGAGAACCTTCGTAAAAAATTCTTGGAGCTGTAGCTAGGCCAAACGGCAGAGCCACAAACTGGTAATGCTTATCTAGGAAAGAGAATCTCAGAAACTGATAGTGATCTGGATGAATCGGAATATGCAGATATGCATCCTGTAAATCTATAGTAGACATATAATGCCCTTGTTGAACAAAAGGCAGGATAGTCCTTACAGTTACCATTTTGAATGTTGGTATCCTTACATAACGATTCAATATTTTTAGATCCACAACTGGTCTGAAGGAATTTTCCTTCTTTGGTACAATGAAGAGATTTGAATAAAACCCCAGTCCCTGTTCCAGAACTGGAACTGGCAAAATTACTCCAGTCAACTCTAGATCTGAAACACATTTCAGAAATGCTTGAGCCTTCGCTGGGTTTACTGGGACACGGGAAAGAAAAAAACTCTTTGCAGGAGGCCTGATCTTGAAGCCAATTCTGTACCCTTCTGAAACAATGTTCTGAATCCAAAGATTGTGAACGGAATTGATCCAAATTTCTTAGAAAAAACGTAATCTGCCCCCTACCAGCTGAGCTGGAATGAGGGCTGCACCTTCATGTGGACTTAGGAGCTGGCTTTGATTTTCTAAAAGGCTTGGATTTATTCCAGACTGGAGATGGTTTCCAAACTGATACCGCTCCTGAGGATGAAGGATCAGGTTTTTGTTCCTTGTGACAAAAGGAATGAAAACGATCATTACCCTGGAAAGAAAGGGAAAGCAGAGTAGACTTAGAAGGCATAACAGCATTCCAAGTCTTAAGCCATAAAGCTCTTCTAGCTAAAATAGCTAGAGACATATACCTGACATCAACTCTAATGATATCAAAGATGGCATTGCAAATAAAATTATTAGCATGTTGAAGAATAAAAATGCTATGAGAATTATGATCTGTTACTTGTTGCGCTAAAGCTTCTAACCAAAAGATGAAGCTGCAGCAACATCCGCTAAAGATATAGCAGGTCTAAGAAGATTACCTGAACACAAGTAAGCTTTTCTTAGAAAGGATTCAATTTTCCTATCTAAAGGATCCTTAAGGAAGTACCATCTGCCGTAGGAATAGTACGCTTAACAAGAGTAGAGACAGCCCCATCAACTTTAGGGATTTTGTCCCAAAACTCTAATCTGTCAGATGGCACAGGATATAATTGCTTAAAACGTTTAGGAGGAGTAAATGAATTACCCAAATTATTCCATTCCCTGGAAATTACTTCAGAAATAGCACTAGGGACAGGAAAAACTTCTGGAATAACTACAGGAGATTTTAAAACCTTATCTAAACGTTTAGATTTAGTATCAAGAGGACCAGAATCCTCAATTTCTAATGCAATTAGGACTTCTTTAAGTAAAGAACGAATAAATTTCATTTGAAATAAATATGAAGATTTATCAGCATCAACCTCTGAGACAGAATCCTCTGAACCAGAAGAACCATTATCAGAATCAGAATGATGATGTTCATTTAAAAATTCATCTGAAAAATGAGAAGTTTTAAAAGACTTTTTACATTTACTAGAAGGAGGAATAACAGACATAGCCTTCTTAATGGATTTAAAAACAGAACAGATTTAAAGACAGAACAGCAACAGGTAATGTAAACGTACTTACAGGAAATATTATCTGCATAAACAGTTTGTCATGACAAAACAGTACAAACAACGGCTGGAGGAACAGATACCATAAGTTTACAATAGATACACTTAGCTTTGGTAGCTCCAGCCTCAGGCAGGGATATTCCAGAAGTATCTTCTGACTCAGCTTCAACGTGGGACATCTTGCAATATGTAATAGAAAAAACAACATATAAAGCAAAATTGATCAAATTCCTTAAATGACAGTTTCAGGAATGGGAAAAAAATGCCAGTGAATAAGCTTCTAGCAACCAGAAGCAAAAAATCAATGAGACTTAAATAATGTGGAGACAAAAGTGACGCCCATATTTTTTCGCGCCAAAAAAGACGCCCACATTATTTGGCGCCTAAATGCTTTTGGCGCCAAAAATGACGCCACATCCGGAACGCCGACACTTTTGGCGCAAAAGAACGTAAAAAATGACGCAACTTCTGGCGACACGTATGACGCCGGAAACAGAAAATAATTTTTGCGCCAAAAAAGTCCGCGCCAAGAATGACGCAATAAAATGAAGCATTTTCAGCCCCCCGCGAGCCTAACAGCCCACAGAGAAAGTCAAATTTTTAAGGTAAGAAAAAAATGAATTATTCATATGCATTATCCCAAACATGAAACTGACTGTCTGAAATAAGGAATGTTGAACATCCTGAGTCAAGGCAAATAAATGTTTGAATACATATATTTAGAACTTTATATAAAAAGTGCCCAACCATAGCTTAGAGTGTCACAGAAAATAAGACTTACTTACCCCAGGACACTCATCTACATGTAGTAGAAAGCCAAACCAGTACTGAAACGAGAATCAGTAGAGGAAATGGTATATATAAGAGTATATTGTCGATCTTCAAAGGGAGGTAAGAGATGAATCTCTACGACCGATAACAGAGAACCTATGAAATAGACCCCGTAGAAGGAGATCACTGCATTCAAATAGGCAATACTCTCCTCACATCCCTCTGACATTCACTGCACGCTGAGAGGAAAACCGGGCTCAAACCTGCTGCGGAGCGCATATCAACGTAGAATCTAGCACAAACTTACTTCACCACCTCCATAGGAGGCAAAGTTTGTAAAACTGATTTGTGGGTGTGGTGAGGGGTGTATTTATAGGCATTTTGAGGTTTGGGAAACTTTGCCCCTCCTGGTAGGAATGTATATCCCATACGTCACTAGCTCATGGACTCTTGCTAATTACATGAAAGAAAAGGGCCTTTTGCAGGGCATTGCCCCAAAGTAATCAGCTCTTTTACCTGTAAAAAAAAGTGCAATACCCCCCCAACACTAAAACCCACCACCCCACACACCCAACCCTACTCTAAAACCCACCCAATACCCCCTTAATAAAACCTAACACTAACCCCTTGAAGATCACCCTACCTTGAGAAGTCTTCACCCAGCCGGGCCGATATCCTCAACGAAGCCGGGCGAAGTGGTTCTCCAGACAGGATGAAGTCTTCATCAAGGCGGCATCTTCTATCTTCATCCAGACGGCATCTTCTATCTTCATCCATCCGGCGCGGAGCGGGTAAATCTTCAAGACATCCGACGCAGAGCATCCTCTTTCATCAACGTCCAACTGAAGTATGAAGGTTCCTTTAAATGACGTCATCCAAGATGGCGTCCCTTCAATTCCGATTGGCTGATAAAATTCTATCAGCCAATCGGAATTAAGGTAGAAAAAATCCTATTGGCTGAAGCAAGCAGCCAATAGGATTGAAGTTCAATCCTATTGGCTGATCCAATCAGCCAATAGGATTGAGCTGGTATTCTATTGGCTGATTGGATCAGCCAATAGAATGCGAGCTCCATCCTATTGGCTGATTGCATCAGCCAATAGGATTTTTTCTACCTTAATTTCGATTGGCTGATATAATTCTATCAGCCAATCGGAATTGAAGGGGAGCCATCTTGGATGACGTCATTTAAAGGAACCTTCATTCTTCAGTTGGACATCGATGGAAGAGGATGCTCCGCATCGGATGTCTTGAAGATGGACCCGCTCCGCGCCGGATGGATGAAGATAGAAGATGCCACCTGGATGAAGACTTCTACCCGTCTGGAGGACCTCTTCTGGCCTGCTTCGATGAAGACTTCTGCCCGTCTGGAGGACCACTTCGCCCGGCTTCGTTGAGGACTTCGGCCCGGCTGGGTGAAAACTTCTCAAGGTAGGGTGATCTTCAAGGGGTTAGTGGTTTTATTAAGGGGGTATTGTGTGGGTTTTAGAGTAGGGTTGGGTGTGTGGGTGGTGGGTTTTAATGTTGGGGGGGTATTGTACTTTTTTTTACAGGTAAAAGAGCTGATTACTTTGGGGCAATGCTCCGCAAAAGGCCATTTTAAAAGCTATTTGTAATTTAGTATAGGGTAGGGCTTTTTATTTTTTGGGGGGCTTTTTTATTTTATTAGGGGGATTAGATTAGGTGTAATTAGTATAAAAAACTTGTAATTATTTTATTATTTTCTGTAATTTAGTTTTTTTTCCGTACTTTAGATAATTTTATTTAATTGTATTTAATTGTAGTTAGTCTAGGGAATTAATTTAATTATAGTGTAGTGTTAGATGTAATTGTAATGTTAATTTTTATTGTTAAGTTTTATTTTACATGTAAACATGTCTTTATTTTAACTAGGTAGCTATTAAATAGTTAATAACTATTTAATAACTATTCTACCTAGTTAAAATAAATACAAAGTTGCCTGTAAAAAATAAATAAATCATAAGCTAGTTACAATATAACTATTAGTTATATTGTAGCTAGCTTAGGGTTTATTTTATAGGTAATAATTTAGTTAATTGTAGTTATTTTATTTAGATTTATTGTAATTATATTTAAGTTAGGGGGTGTTAGGGTTAGACTTAGATTTAGGGGTTAATAACTTTAATATAGTGGCGGCGACGTTGGGGGCGGCAGATTAGGGGTTAATAAGTGTAGGTAGGATGCAGCAACATTGGGGGCGCAGATTAGGGGTTAATAAATATAATGTAGGTGTTGGCGATGTTGGGGGCAGCAGATTAGGGGTTCATAAGTATAATGTAGGTGGCTTTGTTCTTAAAAGCCCTGGAGGAAGCCACTGCTCTACTGGAATGAGCCGTTATTCTCTCAGGAGGTTGATGTCCTGATGTCTTGTAAGCTAAGTGGATGACACTCCACAACCAGAAACTCTGTGCGCAGAGACTATTGCCAACAAAAAGAGAACTTTCCATGATAACAAGATCACAGAGCCTGTTGCAAAACACGAAGAACAAGATTGAGGCTCCAAGGCGGAGCCCCAGATCTAAACAAAGGTCTGATCCTAGTCAGAGCTTTGACAAAGGACTACACATCCGGGAGCTCAGCCAATCTCTTGTGCAGTAACACTGACAGGGCTGAGATCTGTCCCTTCAGGGAACTAGCAGATAGACCCTTCTCCAGTCTATCCTGGAGAAAATATACAATTCTGGCAACCTTAACCATGTGCCAGGAAAACCCACGCTCTTCACACCAGTATAAGTAGGTACTCCACACTTTATGATAGATACGACAAGCTTGAATCAAAGTATCAATAACACTCTCAGAAAAACCTCTCTATGGCTAAGACTAGGCGTTCAATCTCCACGCAGTCAGCCTCAGATAATCTAGATCTTGATGTACAAATGGACCGTGTATCAGCAGTGTACCTGTGACAAGGTAACTTCCACGGCGGAGATGATGACATCCCCACCAGATCTGCGAACCACATCCTTCGCGGCCACGATGGAACAATCAGAATCACTGATGCGCGCTCCTGCTTGATGCGTGCCACCACGAGGAAGAGGCGGTAATGGAGGAAAAGGATATATGAGTTTGAACCTCCAAGGCACTGCTAAGGCGTCTACTAGCTCTGCTTCAGGATTCCTCGAACTCAACCCGTACCTGGGTAGCTTGGTATTGAGGCGGGACACCATGAAATTTATCTCCGGCGTCCCCCATTTGCTGCATATCTCTGCAAAACACCTCAGGGTGGAGAGACCATTCCCCCCGGGTGAAACGATTGTCTGCTGAGGAAATCCGCTTCCCAGTAGTCCACACCCGGAATGTGGATCGCTGACAGCGTACAGCTGTGGGATTCCGCCCACTCCAGTATCTGAGATACTTCTCGTTCCCCCCTGATGGTTGATATAGGCAACAGACGTTATATTGTCTGATTGGAATCTGATAAACAGGGACGAACCCAGAATGGGCCAAGCATTCAGAGGCATTGAAGATTGCCCGGAGTTACAGAATATTTATCGGAAAGGAGGACTCCTCCTGAGTCCATAGTCCCTTGTGCCTTCCTGGCACCCCCAAATGGCTCCCCAGCGGAGAGGCTTGCATCTGTATTAACTATCTCCCAGGATGGTCTCAAGGAAGCACGTGCCCTCGGGACAGAGCCACCAAGAGAGTGATTCTCTCGATCGGTTGTCTAACACAATCTGTTGAGACAGATCTGAATGATAACCCGTTCCCACTGTCTTAGCATACATAGTTGTAAGGGCCTGAGATGGAATCTGGCAAGCGGAATGATGTCACATACAGGACACCATGAGTTCAATCACCTCCATACACTGAGCCCCCAGAGGGTGCAAGTTAGCTTGCAATGTCTCTGGTCTTATAGAAATATCCTCAAGGATATGGAATCTATTATAGTACCCAGGAAATTTACCCTCGTATTTTGAATATTTTCCAAGTTTATCTTCCATCCATGTGATCGAAGAAGAATGCTCTTCCGCTAGACAAAAAGATGGTGCCTGTACCAAGATATCATCCAGGTAAGGCGCTACTGCAATACTGCATTTTCTGGCAACGGCTAGAAGAGCCCCCCAGAACCTTCGTAAAAATTCTTGGGGCAGTAGCTAGACCAAACGGAAGTGCAATGAACTGAAAGTGCTGATCCAGAAAGGCAAACCTCAGGAACTGAAAATGTTACCTGTGTATAGGAACATGAAGGTACGCATCCTTCAGGTCTATGGTGGTCATAAACTGTCCTTCCTAAACCAGAGGAAGAATTGACCGAACCGTCTCCATCTTGAAGGAGGGAACACTGAGAAACTTGTTTAGACACTTTCAGTCCAGAATTGGACGGAAAGTCCTCTCCTCTTTTGGGACCACGAAAAGGTATGAATAAAATCCAAAACCTCTTTCTTCTGTAACCACCAGGACAATTACTCCTAGATAGGAAAGTTCCCGTTCCCAGACTTGAGGATAGGAATCTGCCCCTGGGCGGATGAGTTTTGAAACATATCCTATATCCCTGAGATAAGATCTCCAGGACCCAAAGATCCTGGATGTCCCGGAACCAAGCGTTTGAAAACAGAGAGACAGTCTGCCCCCTACTCAATCCGATCCCGGATTGGGGGCCGCTCCTTCATGCCGATTTGTTCTCAGCAGGCTTCTTAGTCTGTTTAGACTTATTCCAGGACTGAGTTGGCTTCCAAGTACTCTTGGGTTGCTCGGATTTGGAAGAGAATTGCTGTCATAGGGATTTTTCAGAACGAAAAGAACAAAAATTAGAAGATTGTTGTCCCTTAGACCTCTTCTTATTATCCTGCGGTAGGAAGGCGCACTCATAGAAATAATGAAGTCCAGCCCTGGACCGAACAAAATCTTCCCCTTCGTGACGAAAGGCGAAGAATGACTGGGAGATAGGGGAAGTGGGAGGGATATTTAAGCCTTTGGCTGGGGTTTCTTTGCCTCCTACTGGTGGCTAGGTGTTGTATTTCCCAACAGTAAGGAATGAAGTTGTTGACTCTCCCTGCCTTAAGAAAGGAAAAACATAATTTATGTAAGAACTTACCTGATAAATTAATTTCTTTCATATTGGCAAGAGTCCATGAGCTAGTGACGTGTGGTGTATACAATCCTACCAGGAGAAGCAAAGTTTTCCAAACCTCAAAATGCCTATAAATACACCCCTCACCACACCCACAATCAGTTTAATGAATAGCCAAATAGTGGGGGTGATAAAATAAGGAGTAAAAAAGTATACAAAAAGAGGAACTGGGAATAAAAAATTGCTTTTATACAAAATCACAACCACCAAAAAAACATAATTTATGCTTACCTGATAAATTTATTTCTCTTGTAGTGTGTTCAGTCCACGGGTCATCCATTACTTATGGGATATATTCTCCTTCCCAAAGGAAGTTGCAAGAGGATCACCCAAGCAGAGCTGCTATATAGCTCCTCCCCTCACATGTCATATCCAGTCATTCGACCGAAACAAGACGAGAAAGGAAAAACTATAGGGTGCAGTGGTGACTGGAGTTTTAATTAAAATTTAGAACTGCCTCAAAATAAGACAGGGCGGGCCGTGGACTGAACACACTACAAGAGAAATAAATTTATCAGGTAAGCATAAATTATGTTTTCTCTTGTTAAGTGTGTTCAGTCCACGGGTCATCCATTACTTATGGGATACCAATACCAAAGCTAAAGTACACGGATGATGGGAGGGACAAGGCAGGAACATTAAACAGAAGGAACCACTGCCTGTAGAACCTTTCTCCCAAAAACAGCCTCCGAAGAAGCAAAAGTGTCAAATTTGTAAAATTTTGAAAAGGTATGAAGTGAAGACCAAGTTGCAGCCTTGCAAATCTGTTCAACAGAGGCCTCATTTTTAAAGGCCCAGGTGGAAGCCACAGCTCTAGTGGAATGAGCTGTAATTCTTTCAGGAGGCTGCTGTCCAGCAGTCTCATAGGCTAAACGTATTATGCTACGAAGCCAAAAAGAGAGAGAGGTGGCCGAAGCCTTTTGACCTCTCCTCTGACCAGAATAAACGACAAACAGAGAAGAAGTTTGCCGAAAATCTTTGGTTGCCTGTAAGTAGAACTTCAGGGCACGGACTACGTCCAGATTATGCAAAAGACGTTCCTTCTTTGAGGAAGGATTAGGACATAATGATGGAACAACAATCTCTTGATTGATATTCCTGTTAGAAACAACCTTAGGTAAAAACCCAGGTTTAGTACGCAGAACTACCTTGTCTGAATGAAAAATCAGATAAGGAGAATCGCAATGTAAGGCAGATAACTCAGAGACTCTTCGAGCCAAGGAAATAGCCATCAAAAACAGAACTTTCCAAGATAAAAGCTTAATATCAATGGAATGAAGGGGTTCAAACGGAACACCCTGAAGAACTTTAAGAACCAAGTTTAAGCTCCACGGGAGGAGCAACAGTTTTAAACACAGGCTTAATCCTAGCTAAAGCCTGACAAAAAGCCTGGACGTCTGGATTCTCTGCCAGACGTTTGTGTAAAAGAATAGACAGAGCAGAAATCTGTCCCTTTAACGAACTAGCGGATAAACCCTTTTCTAAAACCTCTTGTAGAAAAGCCAATATCCTAGGAATCCTAACCTTACTCCATGAGTAACTCTTGGATTCACACCAATATAAATATTTACGCCATATCTTATGGTAAATTTTTCTGGGTAACAGGTTTTCGAGAATGTATTAATGTATCAATTACCGACTCCGAAAAACCACGCTTTGATAGAATCAAACGTTCAATCTCCATGCAGTCAGCCTCAGAGAAATTAGGCTTGGATGGTTGAAAGGACCCTGAATTAGAAGGTCCTGCCTCAGAGGCAGAGACCATGGTGGACAGGACGACATGTCCACTAGGTCTGCATACCAGGTCCTGCGTGGCCACGCAGGCGCTATCAGAATCACTGATGCTCTCTCCTGTTTGATCCTAGCAATCAGTCGAAGGTAGCAACGGAAATGGTGGAAACACATAAGCCATGTTGAAAACCCAAGGGGCTGCTAGTGCATCTACCAGCACCGCTCCCGGGTCCCTGGACCCGTAACAAGGAAGCTTGGCGTTCTGGCGAGATGCCATGAGATCCAGCTCCGGTTCGCCCCAACGAAGAATCAGTTGAGCAAACACCTCCGGGTGAAGTTCCCACTCCCCGGATGAAAGGTCTGGCGACTTAGAAAGTCCGCCTCCCAGTTCTCCACGCCTGGGATGTAGATCGCTGACAGGTGACAAGAGTGAGACTCTTCCCAGCGTATTATCTTCGAGACTTCCAACATCGCTAGGGAACTCCTGGTTCCCCCTTGATGATTGATGTAAGCCCACAGTCGTGATGTTGTCCGACTGAAATCTGATGAACCTCAGTGTTGCTAACTGAGGCCAAGCTAGAAGAGCATTGAATATTGCTCTTAATTCCAGAATGTTTATTGGGAAGAGTTTCTCCTCCTGAGTCCACGATCCCTGAGCCTTCAGGGAGTTCCCAGACTGCACCCCAGCTGGCATCTGTTGTTACAATCGTCCAATCTGGTCTGCGAAAAGTCATTCCTTTGGACAGATGAACCCGCGACAACCACCAGAGAAGAGAATCTCTGGCCTCCTGGTCCAGATTTAGTAAAGGGGACAGATCTGAGTAATCCCCATTCCACTGACTTAGCATGCATAGTTGCAGCGGTCTGAGATGCAGGCGCGCAATTGGCACTATGTCCATTGCCGCGACCATTAAGCCGATTACTTCCATGCACTGAGCCACTGATGGGCTTGGAATGGAATGAAGGACACGGCAAGCATTTAGGATTTTTGATAACCTGGACTCCGTCAGGTAAATCTTCATCTCTACAGAATCTATAAGAGTCCCTAGAAAGGGAACCCTTGTGAGTGGTAACAGAGAACTCTTTTCCATGTTCACTTTCCACCCATGTGACCTCAGAAATGCTAGAACTATCTCTGTATGAGACTTTGCATTTTGAAAACTTGACGCTTGTATCAGAATGTCGTTTAGGTATGGAGCCACCGCTATGCCTCGCGGTCTTAGTACCGCCAGAAGCGAGCCCAGAACCTTTGTAAAAATTCTCGGGGCCGTAGCCAACCCGAAGGGAAGAGCTACAAACTGGTAATGCCTGTCTAGAAAGGCAAACCTTAGGTACCGATAATGATCTTTGTGAATCGGTATGTGAAGGTAGGCATCCTTTAAGTCCACTGTGGTCATATATTGACCCTCTTGGATCATGGGTTAGGATGGTATCGAATAGTTTAACATTTTGAACGATGGAACCCTTAGGAATTTGTTTAAGATCTTCAGGTCCAAGATTGGCCTGAAGGTTCCCTCTTTTTTGGGAACCACAAACAGATTTGAGTAAAAAACCTTTGCCCTTGTTCCGTCCGCGGGAACCGGGTGGATCACTCCCATTACTAAGAGGGTCTTGTACACATCGTAGAAATGCCTCTTTCTTTATTTGATTTGTTGATAACCTTGACAGATGAAAATCTCCCTTGTGGAGGAGAAGTTTTGAAGTCCAGAAGGTATCCCTGAGATATTATCTCCAACGCCCAGGGATCCTGGACATCTCTTGCCCAGGCCTGGGCGAAGAGAGAAAGTCTGCCCCCCACTAGATCCGTTTCCGGATAGGGGGCCCTTTCTTCATGCTGTCTTAGGGGCAGAAGTAGGTTTTCTGGCCTGCTTGCCCTTGTTCCAGGACTGGTTGCCTTTCCAACCCTGTCTGTAACGAGTAGCAGTCCCTTCCTGTTTTGAAGCGGAGGAAGTTGATGCTGCTCCTGCCTTGAAATTACGAAAGGCACGAAAATTAGACTGTTTGGCCTTTGATTTGGCCCTGTCCTGAGGAAGGGTGTGACCCTTACCTCCAGTAATGTCAGCAATAATTTCTTTCAAGCCGGGCCCGAATAAGGTTTGCCCTTTGAAAGGAATATTAAGCAATTTAGATTTAGAAGTTACATCTGCTGACCAGGATTTAAGCCATAGTGCTCTGCGCGCCTGGATGGCGAATCCGGAGTTCTTAGCCATTAGTTTGGTTAAATGCACAACGGCATCCGAAACAAATGCATTAGCTAGTTTAAGGGCTTTAAGCTTGTTCATAATCTCATCCAATGGTGCTGTGCGAATAGCCTCTTCCAGAGACTCAAACCAGAATGCCGCTGCAGCAGTGACGGGCGCAATGCATGCAAGGGGCTGTAATATAAAACCTTGTTGAACAAACATTTTCTTAAGGTAACCTTCTAATTTTTTATCCATTGGATCTGAGAAAGCACAACTATCCTCCACCGGGATAGTGGTACGCTTGGCTAAAGTAGAAACTGCTCCCTCCACCTTAGGGACCGTCTGCCATAAGTCTCGTGTGGTGGCGTCTATTGGGAAAATTTTTCTAAATATCGGAGGAGGGGAAAAGGGTACACCGGGTCTATCCCACTCCTTGCTAATAATCTCTGTAAGCCTTTTAGGTATAGGAAAAATGTCAGTACACACCGGTACCGCATAGTATTTATCCAGCCTACATAATTTCTCTGGGATTGCAACCGTGTCGCAATCATTCAGAGCCGCTAACACCTCCCCTAGCAATACACGGAGGTTCTCAAGCTTAAATTTAAAATTTGACATTTCTGAATCCGGTCTCCCCGGATCAGATCCGTCACCCACAGAATGAAGCTCTCCGTCCTCATGTTCTGCAAATTGTGACGCAGTATCGGACATGGCTCTCGTGTCATCGGTGCGCTCTGTCCTTAACCCAGAGCTATCGCGCTTGCCTCTTAACTCAGGCAAATTAGATAATACTTCTTTCATAACATTAGCCATATCATGCAAGGTGATTTGTAAGGGCCTTGATGTACTTGGCGCCACAATCTCACGCACCTCCTGAGCGGGAGGCGAAGGTACTGACACGTGAGGAGAGTTAGGCGGCATAACTTCCCCCTCGTTGTCTGGTGATAATTTCTTTACCAGTAAAGACTGACTTTTATTTAAAGTAACATCAATACAATTGGTACACATATTTCTATTGGGCTCCACATTGGCTTTTAAACATAATGAACAAGTAGATTCATCTGTATCAGACATGTTTAAACAGACTAGCAATGAAGGCTAGCAAGCTTGGAAAAAATCTTTCAATAAATTTACAAGCAATAGAAAAACGCTGCAGCGCTTTTTAAAAACACAAAAAACTGTCACAGTTGAAATAACAATGAACTAAATCAGTTATAGCCAACAATTTTAACAGTAAATGTATGAATTTAGCAGAGGATTGCACCCACTAGCAAACGGATGATTAACCCCTCAATACTCAAAAAACGGATAATCAATTAAGATTTAACGCTCTTATCACAGTCAAACACACTGTCACAGGTCTGCTGTGACTGATTACCTCCCTCAAAAATGAATTTTGAAGACCCCTGAGCTCTCTGGAGACGTCCTGGATCAAGGAGGAAGAAGCAGGAAGACTGTGCTAGAATTTTAACTGCGCAACAAGGCGCTAAAAAAGGCCCCTCCCACTCATATTACAACAGTGGGAGACCTGTTACAACGGTTTCTATGCAGAAATATACGTTAGCCATATGGAAAAAAATCATGCCCAAAAAGATTTATCACCAAAGTACCTCACAAAACGAATAACATGCCAGTAAACGTTTTAAAAACATCTTTCCAGTGTTATGCAAAGTTATCACTAAGCCTGCTACCAGTCGCTTCTACTGCAGTTAAGGCTCATACATTTATTTCAGTATTAACAGTATTTTCTCAGTCAAATTCTAGTCCCTAGAAAATAACTCCACTGCACATACATTTATCAGCCTGATACCAGTCACTACTACTGCATTAAAGGCTGTACTTACATCATATGGGTAACAGCAGTGTTTTCTTAGTCAATTCCATTCCTAGAAAATATTACTGCACATACCTCATTTGCGGGGGACCCCGCATGCTATTCCCTTTTCTGAAGTTACCCCACTCCTCAGAATGTGCGAGAACAGCCAGTGGATCTTAGTTACGTCTGCTAAGATCATAGAAAACGCAGGCAGATTCTTCTTCTAAATACTGCCTGAGAGAAAAAAAACAGCACACTCAGGTGCCATTTTAAAATAATAAACTTTTGATTGAAGAATAATTAGGTAAAAAACTCCTATCTCCTCTCGTGACCTCCTTCTTTGTTGAGACTTGCAAGAGAATGACTGGATATGACATGTGAGGGGAGGAGCTATATAGCAGCTCTGCTTGGGTGATCCTCTTGCAACTTCCTGTTGGGAAGGAGAATATATCCCATAAGTAATGGATGACCCGTGGACTGATCACACTTAACAAGAGAAAAAGGTGGGCCTCATGGACTCTTGACAATATGAAAGAAATTAATTTATCAAGTAAGTTCTTACATAAATTATGTTTTCTTTCATTTAATTGGCAAGAGTCCATGAGCTAGTGACGTATGGGATATAATACCCAAGATGTGGAAGACCACAGAAGAGTCACTAGAAATGGAAGTATAAAATAAAAACAGCTATTTCCGCTTAAAAAATTAAATTCAGAAAAAATAAGTCTCTCATAAATTTCACATAAATTTCAAGAAAAAAACTTAAATTATAAGCAGAAGAATCAAACTGAGACAGCTTCCTGAAAAACTTTCCTACCAAAAACTGCTTCAGAAGAAGCAAATACATAAAAAAGGAAATTTATGCTTACCTGATAAATGTATTTCTTTTACGATACGAGTCCACGGATTTCATCCTTACTTATGGGATTACGCCTCCTGTTTAGCAGGAAGTGGCAAAGAGCACCACAGCAGAGCTGTATATATAGCTCCTCCCTTCCCTCCCACCTCCAGTCATTCGACCGAAGTTAGGAAGAGAAAGGAAAAGCCAAGGTGCAGAGGTGACTGAAGTTTAAAAAAATAAAAACCTGTCTTAGAAAAAACAGGGTGGGCCGTGGACTCGTCGTATCGTAAAATAAATAAATTTATCAGTTAAGCATAAATTTCCTTTTCTTTTACAAGATACGACAAGTCCACGGATTTCATCCTTACTTATGGGATACAATACCAAAGCTATAGGACACGTATGAAAGGGAGGGACAAGACAGGAACCTAAAAAGAAGGCACCACTGCTTGAAGAACATTTCTCCCAAAAATAGCCTCAGAAGAAGCAAAAGTATAAAATTTGTAAAATTTGGAAAAAGTGTGAAGAGACTACCAAGTTGCAGCCTTGCAATCTGTTCAACAGAAGCATTGTTTTTAAATGCCCATGAGGAAGCCACAGCCCTAGTAGAATGAGCCGTAATTCTTTCAGGAGGCTGCTGTTCAGCAGTCTCATATGCCAGACGGATGATACTCTTCAGCCAAAAAGAAAGAGAGGTAGCCGTAGCTATTTGGCCCCTATGCTTTCCAGAGAAAACAACAAATAATGAAGATGATTGACGAAATTCTTTAGTCGCCTGCAAGTAAAAATTCAAGGCACGGACCACGTCCAAGTTATGCAACAAACGTTACTTCTTAAAAGAAGGATTAGGACATAATGAAGGAACAACAATTGTAATGCTGAAAGCTCAGAAACTCTATGAACAGAAGAAATAGCAACCAAAAATAACACCTTCCAAGATAACAACTTAATATCTATGGAATGCATGGGTTCAAACGGAACCCCTTGAAGAACATTAAGAACTAAATTCAAACTCCAGGGTGGAGCAATTGGTCTAAATACAGGCTTGATTCTGGTTAGAGCCTGACAAAAAGACTGAACGTCTGGAACATCTGCCAAACGTTTGTGAAGTAAAATTGACAAAGCAGAGATTTGTCCCTTTAAGGAACTTGCTGATAACCCTTTCTCCAATCCTTCTTGGAGAAAAGACAGAATCCTGGGAATCCTAACTCTACTCCATGAGTAGCCCTTGGATTCGCACCAATAAAGATATTTACGCCATATCTTATGGTAGATCTTTCTAGTAACAGGCTTACGTGCCTGAATCAAAGTATCAACGACCGAATCAGAGAACCCCCGCTTAGATAAAATCAAGCGTTCAATCTCCAAGCAGTCAGTTGCAGAGAAACTAGATTTGGATATTGGAAAGGTCCCTGAATGAGAAGGTCCTGCCTCAATGGAAGCTTCCATGGTGGCAGAGAGGACATGTCCACTAGATCGGCATACCAAGTCCTGCGAGGACACACAGGCGCAATTAGAATTACTGAAGCCCTCTCCTGTTTGATCCGAGCAATCTACCGGGGAAGGAGAGCAAACGGTGGAAACACATAAGCTAGGTTGAACGACCAAGGCACTGCCAAGGCATCTATCAGTTCGGCCTGAGGATCCCTTGACCTGGATCCGTATCTTGGGAGCTTGGCATTCAGACGAGACGCCATCAGATCCAATTCCGGTCTGCCCCATCTGAAAATCAGAGTGGCAAAGACCTCCAGATGGAGTTCCCACTCCCCCGGATGAAACGTCTGTCTGCTTAAAAAGTCCGCTTCCCAGTTGTCCAGTCCTGAGATGTAGATTGCTGACAGATAACAAGAGTGAGCCTCCGCCCCCACCAAATTATCCTGGATACTTCTGTCATCGCTAAGGTACTTCTTGTTCCTCCCTGATGATTGATGTAAGCCACAGTCGTGATGTTGTCCGACTGAAAACAAATTAATTTGGCCGAAGCCAACTGAGGCCAAGCCTGAAGCGCATTGAATATTACTCTCAATTCCAGAATATTGATTGGAAGAAGAGACTCTGACCGAGTCCACACACCCTGAGCCTTCAGGGAATTCCAGACTGCATCCCAATCTAGCAGGCTGGCGTCCGTTGTCACTATCACCCATGAGGGTCTGCGGAAGCACGTCCCTTGGGACAGATGATCCGGCGACAACCACCAAAGAAGAGAGTCTCTTGTCTCCTGATCCAGATCTATCTGAGGAGACAGATTTGCATAATCTCCATCCCACTGCCTGAGCATGTTCAGTTGTAGCGGTCTGAGATGAAAACGAGCAAACGGAATGATGTCCATTGCCGCCACCATCAATCCAATTACCTCCATGCACTGAGCCACTGATGGCCGAGGATTGAACTGAAGGGCTCGGCATGTATTCAGAATCTTTAACTTTCTGACCTCTGTCAAGAAAGTTTTCATGGATATGGAATCTATTAGAGTTCCCAGGAAGGGAACCCTGGTCTGTGGAATTAATGAACTCGTTTCTAGATTCACCTACCACCCGTGAGTCCTCAGAAAGGACAGGACCATGTCTGTATGAGACTTTGTCAGATGGTAAGACGACGCCTGGATCAGAATATCATCTAGATAAGTCGCCTCTGCAATACCCCGCGGCCTGAGAACCGCCAGAAGGGACCCTAGAACCTTCGTAAAGATCCTGGGTGCTGTAGCCAACCCGAAGTGAAGAGCCACAAACTAAAAATGTTTGTCCAAGAAGGCAAACCTTAGGAACTGATAATGATCCTTGTGGATAGGAATATGAAGGTATGCATCCTTCAAGTCCACGGTAGTCATATATTAACCCTCCAGAATCAATGGTAGAATTGTTTGAATAGTCTCCATCTTGAAGGATGGGACTCTGAGAAACTTGTTTAGACTCTTGAGATCTAAAATGGGTCTGAACGTTCCCTCTTTTTTGGGAACCACAAAAAGATTTGAGTAAAACCCCTGCCCCTGTTCCAGTATTGGAACGGGACGAATTACTCCCATAGTAGAGAGGTCTTTTACACAACGTAAGAACGCCTGTCTTTTTATCTGGTCTACAGACAATCGTGAAAGAAGAAACCTCCCCCTTGGGAGAGAATTTTTGAATTCCAGTTGATACCCTTGGGACATGATGTCCAGTGTCCAGGGGTCCCAAACTCTTTTACCCAAGCCTGGGCAAAGAGAGAAAGTCTGCCCCCTACTAGATCCGGTCCTGGCTTCTTGAGTTGTTTACCTTTGTTCCAAGCCTGGTTGGGTCTCCAGACTGCCTTGAGAAAAATTCCCTTCCTGTTTAGCGGAAGAAGAAGCGGGACTCCTTTGAAGTTCCGAAAGGAACGAAAATTATTTTGTTTACCCCTCAGTTTAGCTGCTTTATCCTGAGGTAGATGACATGACCCTTACCTCCCGTAATGTCAGAAATGATTTCTTACAAGTCAGGCCCGAATAGGGTTTTCCCTTTGAAATGAATAACTAAAAGCTTTGACTTAGATGACACATAAGCAGAACAAGACTTTAACCACAACGCTCTACGCGCTAAAATTGCAAATCCGGCATTCTTAGCCGCCAACTTGGCAATCTGAAAGGCGGCGTCTGTAATAAAAGAATTAGCCAGCTTAAGAGCCTTAATTCTATCTAAAATTTCCTCTAAAGGAGTCTCAGTCTTAAGAGTCTCTTCTAAGGCATCAAACCAGAAAGCCGCCGCAGTGGTAACTGGTACAATGCAGGCTGTCGGTTGTAAAAGGAAACCCTGATGAATAAATAACTTCTTTAGAAGACCCTCCAATTTCTTATCCATAGGGTCTTTGAAAGCACAACTGTCCTCAATAGTAATAGTTGTACGCTTAGCCAGGGTAGATATAGCTCCCTCAACCTTAGGGATTGTTTGCTAAGAGTCCCGAACAGTGTCAGATATGGGATACATATTCTTAAAATTAGGAGAAGGTGAGAACAGGATACCCGGTCTTTCCCATTCCCGTGTAATAATGTCCGAGATTCTCTTAGGAACTGGAAAAACATCAAAGTAGGCACCTCTAAGTATTTGTCCATTTTACACAATTTCTCTGGGGGTACCACAATAGAGTCATTGTCATCCAGAGTCGCTAAAACCTCCCGAAGCAACAGGCGGAGGTGTTCAAGCTTAAAGGGACATTAAACACTAAATACATGCGAGATAGAATGATGCATTCAAAGAAAAGATTAGTCCATGACTAACATGTAGATGTATTTTTTAAAGTTTCATTAGTTGTTTAAAAAGTGACAAAATAAGTGCAAAGTTTTAGTGTCTATAAAACACTGGGAGCTGCCATGTTGTAACTTGTGTTACCTTCTCTGCTGTGGCCAATTAGGGTCAGTTATAAATAGGTCACTAGAGTGTGCAGTCAATGGTTGTGCTGGATTTAACAGTGTTCTGCACTTCCATTTCTAACAGGAACTGAAAAGCTCACAATTTCAGAATGGAATTACAGGCAAAGAAGGCAAAATAAATAATGAAAGTATATTGCAGATTTGTTTTATATATATATACAATTTATCATTTTATATTACCATCTCAAAGTGTTTAATGTCCCTTTAAATCTAAAGGACATGACGTCCGAGTCCGTCTGAGGCAACACATTTCCCGAATCAGAAAGTTCCCCCTCAGACAGAAGTTCCCTGGCCCCCAAATCAGATCCCTGTGAGGGTACATCGGAAATAGCCAACAAAGCATCAGAAGTCGCAGTATTCATTATTGGCTTCTGTCCTGCTGCGTTTGCCCTGTAACACTGGCAACTTAGATAAAACCTCTGTAAGGGTAGATGACATAACTGCAGTCATATCCTGCAGAGTAAATAAAGTAGACGCGGTTGAACAACTCGGCGTCGCTTGAGTGGGTGTTAGAGGTTGTGACGCATGGGGAGAAAGTAGCGGCATACCCTGATTCTCATCAGACTGAGAAGCATCCTTAGACACACTTTCCTTAAAGAAAACAGAATTTATGCTTACCTGATAAATTACTTTCTCCAACGTGTGTCCGGTCCACGGCGTCATCCTTACTTGTGGGATATTCTCTTCCCCAACAGGAAATGGCAAAGAGTCCCAGCAAAGCTGGCCATATAGTCCCTCCTAGGCTCCGCCCACCCCAGTCATTCGACCGACGGACAGGAGGAAATATATATAGGAGAAACCATATGGTACCGTGGTGACTGTAGTTAGAGCAAATAATTCATCAGACCTGATTAAAAAACCAGGGCGGGCCGTGGACCGGACACACCGTTGGAGAAAGTAATTTATCAGGTAAGCATAAATTCTGTTTTCTCCAACATTGGGGTGTCCGGTCCACGGCGTCATCCTTACTTGTGGGAACCAATACCAAAGCTTTAGGACACGGATGAAGGGAGGGAGCAAATCAGGTTACCTAAACGGAAGGCACCACAGCTTGCAAAACCTTTCTCCCAAAAATAGCCTCCGAAGAAGCAAAAGTATCAAATTTGTAAAATTTGGCAAAAGTGTGCAGTGAAGACCAAGTCGCTGCCTTACATATCTGGTCAACAGAAGCCTCGTTCTTGAAGGCCCATGTGGAAGCCACAGCCCTAGTGGAGTGAGCTGTGATTCTTTCAGGAGGCTGCCGTCCGGCAGTCTCATAAGCCAATCGGATAATGCTTTTAAGCCAAAAGGAAAGAGAGGTAGAAGTCGCTTTTTGACCTCTCCTTTTACCAGAATAAACAACAAACAAGGAAGATGTTTGTCTGAAATCTTTAGTAGCCTCTAAATAGAATTTTAGAGCACGGACAACGTCCAAATTGTGTAACAAACGTTCCTTCTTTGAAACTGGATTCGGACACAAAGAAGGTACAACTATCTCCTGGTTAATATTTTTGTTAGAAACAACTTTAGGAAGAAAACCAGGCTTAGTACGCAAAACCACCTTATCTGCATGGAACACCAGATAGGGCGGAGAACACTGCAGAGCAGATAACTCTGAAACTCTTCTAGCAGAAGAAATTGCAACTAAAAAACAAAACTTTCCAAGATAGTAACTTAATATCTATAGAATGTAAAGGTTCAACGGAACCCCTGAAGAACTGAAAGAACTAGATTTAGACTCCAGGGAGGAGTCAAAGGTCTGTAAACAGGCTTGATCCTAACCCAGAGCCTGAACAAATGCTTGAACATCTGGCACAGCTGCCAGTCTTTTGTGTAGTAAGACAGATAAAGCAGAGATCTGTCCCTTTAGAGAACTTGCAGATAATCCTTTCTCCAAACCTTCTTGTAGAAAGGAGAGAATCTTAGGAATTTTTATCTTATTCCATGGGAATCCTTTGGATTCACACCAACAGATATATTTTTTCCATATTTTATGGTAAATGTTTCTAGTTACAGGTTTTCTGGCCTGAACCAGAGTATCTATAACAGAATCTGAAAACCCACGCTTCGATAGAATCAAGCGTTCAATCTCCAAGCCGTCAGTTGGAGGGAGACCAGATTTGGATGTTCGAATGGACCCTGAACAAGAAGGTCCTGTCTCAAAGGTAGCTTCCATGGTGGAGCCGATGACATATTCACCAGGTCTGCATACCAAGTCCTGCGTGGCCAACTGAGTGAATCTCTCCCAGAGGGGAATACGATACCAAATGATGCCTTCTAGAAACTTTTTCAGTGATTTTTAGATCCTCACACATGCATCTGCATGCCCTGCTCTCAAAAAAACAACTGTGCAGTAATGGCGCGAAAATGAGGCTCAGTCTATAACTAGAAAGGCCCCCTGACTGGAAAAGGTGTCTAACACAGTGCCTGCCGTTTAATAAACGTTCCCAAAGTTTATAAATGCAATTGTTAGCCTAAATCTGAATAATATGCCCAAATAAAGCAATCAATTTAGCCCATAAAAATGTCTACCAGTTTTTTAGCCCATAATAAGCCCTTTATTCTGTTTGTTTGACTAAGAAAATGGCTTACCGATCCCCATGAGGGGAAATGACAGCCTTCCAGCATTACACAGTCTTGTTAGAAATATGGCTAGTCATACCTTAAGCAGAAAAGTCTGCTAACTGTTTCCCCCCAACTGAAGTTACTTCATCTCAACAGTCCTATGTGGAAACAGCAATCGATTTTAGTTACTGTCTGCTAAAATCATCTTCCTCTCACAAACAGAACTCTTCATCTTTTTCTGTTTCAGAGTAAATAGTACATACCAGCACTATTTTAAAATAACAAACACTTGATAGAAGAATAAAAACTACATTTAAACACCAAAAAACTCTTAACCATCTCCGTGGAGATGTTGCCTGTGCAACGGCAAAGAGAATGACTGGGGTGGGCGGAGCCTAGGAGGGACTATATGGCCAGCTTTGCTGGGACTCTTTGCCATTTCCTGTTGGGGAAGAGAATATCCCACAAGTAAGGATGACGCCGTGGACCGGACACACCAATGTTGGAGAAAATCTGCACTTTACATTGTTAGGCCCTTTCAGTACATGAGGGTCAAAAAGTAAGAGGAGGTTCCACAATGGCATCTAAACACATAGAACAAGTAGTTTCCTCAAATTCAGACATGTTAAACAGACTAGCAATAATAGTCGTTCTTTATTTGAAAGATTGTACTTTGAGTCAAAACATATACAAAGGAAAATGTTTAGTAAAAGTGCACTGCGCCTTTAAATAATAAAAGCACAACAATTTTTCTGTTATCACAAAAATAACATTTGCAGCATTAAAAAAAATGTCCTAATGAGCCCAAAATATTGCACCACTTGTTAGGGTATGTAATATATCAATTATAAATACTTTATGAGCTTGATAAATTTATAGCAATTCCGGCCCCTGCACCTCGCCACAGCTCTGCTGCGGCGCCTACCTGCCCCAGATTACACTGAAGAAACCGGTCTCAAGACTCTCTGGGCCCTACGATTGCAAAAACTGAACTAGTATATATATATATATATATATATATATATATATATATATGTGTATGTCCTAAAGAGGATTACACAGTATTATATAAAATAGGGGCGCTATCTAAATATAATAATACTAGCAAGATTATATGTGATTTCAAAGTTCACATTACATATATTCCCAGGAGTAATATTTCTTGTGCAAAAACATACAAGTACAAATTAACTTATAACATACAAACTGTGAATCAGAATGTCCAGATAGACAAAAGAATAACAATAATGTCCAAATAAAGTCCAAAATATTCCTTTAAAGTTATAGAGGTGTAAGGCAGCTCTCCACGATGTATAAGGCCATCCACAACAGGTTAATCTATAAGGAAATAGAGAAGGCGCCACATAGCATAATTTCGTATATTATATCAGATTATAAAATTGTAGCTCAGAACCACTCACGTGTAAAAAAGCACCAAGATGTGGTGCTGGCTAGGCAAACCGGAACCTGAGAGTTGTCCGGTAAACTCTCCTCTTAGGCAAAGACTCCCAGAAGCCAAAAATGGTATTCACCAAAAAGGCTATGCAGTCAGGAAGGCACCGTCCCGCCTCCAGCAGAAGTATAAAATGACTCCAACAGAGTGTCCAAGGAGAAACAAAGTAGCAAGTTGTATATATTAAAAGTGTTTATTGCAACACATTAAAAACACAGCTGTGTTTTTAATGTGTTGCAATAAACACTTTTAATAACAGCTGTGTTTTTAATGTGTTGCAATAAACACTTTTAATATATACAACTTGCTACTTTGTTTCTCCTTGGACACTCTATTGGAGTCATTTTATACTTCTGCTGGAGGCGGGACGGAGCCTTCCTGACTGCATAGCCTTTTTGGTGAATACCATTTTTGGCTTCTGGGAGTCTTTGCCTAAGAGGAGAGTTTACCGGACAACTCTGAGGTTCCGGTTTGCCTAGCCAGCACCACATCTTGGTGCTTTTTTACACGTGAGTGGTTCTGAGCTACAATTTTATAATCTGATATAATATACGGAATTATGCTATGTGGCGCCTTCTCTATTTCCTTATAGAAAAACTGAACTAGGCCCCACCGGAGCCTCAGGACTTTGCTTCTGATCCGGAAAATACACTGCGTGGCTGAGCGTGCGAAAATAGGCTCCGCCCACCGTGGGCGTAACTCTTAGCCGTATCATAACCCGCATGGGTAGAGAACTAACATGTCGGTCTCCATATACAAAAGCCATGTGCCCCTCTTATAAAGCGCATCTCAGAGAATAAAATGCCCTGTCAGCCAGATATAACCTCAAAATAACTAAGTCAGAACCACATCTCCCAGCGTCAGCCCACTCAGAAAATTTAAAGTGAAAACAGCACACTCTTAAATAAGTACAATAAAAGGAATAACAGGTACACTATTCTTTCTTGCAGTGCATACTGATTAAATCTCCCCAGTTAGGGAATAATGTCAGCCTGTTCTGATGTATCAAGTCTCCCCAGAAAACAAAAGTCTGAACATACCTCAATGCTGCTTGTAGCATGACACCAGTCTCCACACTGAAGATTTTTCTTTACATAACCTTCAGCTGCTCTGTGGGAACCAGAATGGATCTTAGATAATGTTTGCTAAGATCATCAACATCAGGGCAGAAAAATAAATTGTCTCCACTCCACTTAGGAATTAAGTGACTGATGATTTTTCCCTGAGAAAAATAGTACTCACTGGCACCATTTTAAATAAAAAACTTCTTGATTGAAGAATCTAAACTAACACCTCACTTTACCTCTTCCTATCACTAACACAGGCAAAGAGAATGACTAGAGGTGGGAGGGAAGGGAGGAGCTATATATATAGCTCTGCTGTGGTGCTCTTTGCCACTTCCTGCTAAACAGGAGGCGTAATCCCATAAGTAAGGATGAAATCTGTGGACTTGTATCTTGTAAAAGAAATGGTAAGATTTAGTAAATGTATGCAAAGAAGACCAAGTTGCTGCTTTGCATATCTGATCAACCGAAGCTTCTTTCTTAAAAAAAAAAAAGCTTCATTCTTAAAAGCCCAAGAAGTGGCGACTGATCTAGTAAAATGAGCTGTAATTCTATGTTCCGCCTCTAAATAAGCCTTCTGAATCAAAAGTTTTAACCAAGATGCCAAAGAAATGGCAGAGGCTTTCTGACCTTTTCTAGGACACAAGGAAAAAACAACAATGTTGTTAAAATTCACAACCTTAGGAAGAAATTTAAACAAAGTCCTCAAAACAGCCTTATCCTGATGGAAAATCAGAAAAGGAGACTCGCAAGAGAGAGCAGACAATTCAGAAACTCTTCAAACTGAAGAGATAGCAAAAAGAAACAACAGTTTCCAAGAAAGTAGTTTAATATCCAAAAAATGCATAGGCTCAAAAGGAGGAGCCTGCAAAGCCAAAGTCAAAACCAAATTAAATGGAAAGTCAACACCAGAATTTTAAGAGATAGAGAATCCATTAATTACCAATGCCCCAGTTTTGCATAACCAACACAGTTATAATTATACACATTTTACCTCTGTAATAACCTTGTATCTAAGACTCAGCAGACTGCCCCCTTTATTTCAGTTCTTTTAACAGAGTTACATTTTAGCCAATCAGAGCCGTCTCCATTGTAAATTCACGAGCATGAGCTCAATGTTATCTATATGAAACACGTGAACTAATGCCCTCTAGTGGTGAAAAACAAAATTTATGTAAGAACTTACCTGATAAATTAATTTATTTCATATTGGCAAGAGTCCATGAGCTAGTGACGTATAGGATATACAATCCTACCAGGAGTGGCAAAGTTTTCCAAAACTCAAAATGCCTATAAATATACCCCTCACCACACCCACAATTCAGTTTAACGAATAGCCAAGAAGTGGGGTGATAAAGAAAGGAGTAAAAAGCATAAACAAAGGAATTTGGAAATAATTGTGCTTTATACAAAAAAATCATAACCACCATAAAAAAGGGGGTGGGCCTCATGGACTCTTGCAAAAATGAAAGAAATTAATTTATCAGGTAAGTTCTTCCATAAATTATGTTTTCTTTCATGTAATTGGCAAGAGTCCATGAGCTAGTGACATATGGGATAGCAATACCCAAGATATGGAACTCCACACAAGAGTCACTAGAGAGGGAGGGATAAAAAAAAAAAAAGCCATTTCCGCTGAAAACATTAATCCACAACCCAAAATTTAAGTTAATTCTCATAAATGTGAGGAAAAAAACTTAAATCAGAAGCAGAAAAATCAAACTGAAACAGCTGCCTGAAGAACTTTTCTACCAAAAACTGCTTCCGAAGAAGCAAATACATCAAAATGGTAGAATTTAGTAAATGTTTGCAAAAAAGACCAAGTACGTAGCAGCTTTGCAAATCTGATCAACTGAAGCTTCATTCTTAAAACTGATCTAGTAGAATGAGCTGTAATGCTCTGAGGCGGGGCTTGACCCGACTACAAATAGGCTTGATGAATCAAAAGTTTTAACCACGAGGCCAAGGAAACGGCAGAAGCCTTCTGACCTTTCCTGGAACCAGAAAAGATAACAAATAGACTAGAAGTCTTCCTGAAATCTTTAGTAGCTTCAACATAATATTTCAGAGCTCTCACCACATCCAAAGAATGTAAAGATCTCTCCAAAGAATTCTTAGGATTAGCACACAAGGAAGGAACAACAATTTCTCTATTAATGTTGTTAGAATTCACAACTTTAGGTAAGAATTTAAATAAAGTCCGCAAAACTGCCTTATCCTGATGAAAAATCAGAAAAGGAGATTCACAACAGAGAGCGGATAATCTAGAAACTCTTCTAGCAGAAGAGATGGCCAAAAGGAACAACACTTTCCAAGAAAAGTAAATTTATGCTTACCTGATAAAATAATTTCTTCTATGGCACGACGAGTCCACGGATTCATCCTTTACTTGTGGAATATTATCCTCCTGCTAACAGGAAGTGGCAAAGAGCACCACAGCAGAGCTGTCTATATAGCTCCTCCCTTAGCTCCACCCTCCAGTCATTCGACCGAAGGTACAGGAAGAAAAAGGAGAAAACTAAAAGGTGCAGAGGTGACTGAAGTTTAAATCAAAAAAATATAATCTGTCTTAAAATGACAGGGCGGGCCGTGGACTCGTCGTACCATAGAAGAAATTAATTTATCAGGTAAGCATCAATTTACTTTTCTTCTATAAGGTACGACAAGTCCACGGATTCATCCTTTACTTGTGGGATACAATACCAAAGCTATAGGACACGGATGAACGGGAGGGACAAGACAGATGCCTAAACAGAAGGCACCACTGCTTGAAGAACTTTTCTCCCAAAAATAGCCTCCGAAGAAGCAAAAGTATCAAATTTGGAAAAGGTATGAAGTGAAGACCAAGTAGCAGCCTTACAAATCTGTTCAACAGAAGCATCATTTTTAAAAGCCCATGTGGAAGCCACCGCTCTAGTAGAGTGAGCTGTAATTCTTTCAGGAGGCTGCTGTCCAGCAATCTCGTATGCCAAACGGATGATGCTTTTCAGACAAAAAGAAAGAGAGGTAGCCATAGCTTTTTGACCTCTACGCTTTCCAGAAAAGACAATAAACAGAGAAGATGTTTGACGGAAATCTTTGGTCGCTTGCAAGTAAAACTTCAAAGCACGAACCACGTTCAAATTGTGCAACAGACGCTCCTTCTTAGAGGAAGGATTAGGACACAGGGAAGGAACAACAATTTCCTGATTAATATTCCTATTAGTAACAACCTTAGGAAGGAATTCAGGTTTGGTACGCAAAACCACCTTATAAGAATGAAAAACAAGATAAGGCGAGTCGCATTGCAATGCAGATAGTTCAGAAACTCTTCGAGCCGAAGAGATAGCAACTAAAAACAGAACTTTCCAAGATAGAAGCTTAATATCTATGGAATGCATGGGTTCAAACGGAACCCCTTGAAGAACGTTAAGAACTAAATTCAAACTCAATGGCGGAGCAACAGGTTGAAACACAGGCTTGATTCTAACTAAAGCCTGACAAAACGACTGAAAGTCTGGATCATCTGCCAGACGCTTGTGCAGTAAAATTGACAAAGCAGATATCTGTCCCTTTAGGGAACTAGCTGAGCCTTTTGATTCACACCAATAAAGATATTTACGCCATATCTTATGATAAATCTTCCTAGTGACAGGCTTTCGAACCTGAATCAAGGTATCTATGACCAACTCAGAGAATCCCTGCTTGGATAAAATCAAGCGTTCAATCTCCAGGCAGTAAGCCGCAGAGAAAATAGATTTGGATGCTGGAATGGACCTTGAATGAGAAGGTCCTGTCTCAGTGGTAGTGTCCTTGGTGGTAGAGATGACATGTCCACCAGGTCTGCATACCAAGTCCTGCGTGGCCACGCAGGTGCTATCAAAATCACCGAAGCTCTCTCCTGTTTGATTCTGGCAATCAGACGAGGGAGGAGAGGAAATGGTGGAAACACATAAGCCCGGTTGAACGACCAAGGTACTGCTAGAGCATCTATCAGTACTGCTTGAGGATCCCTTGATCTGGACTCGTAACAAGGAAGTTTGGCGTTCTGACGAGACACCATCAGATCCAATTCAGGTGTGCCCCATTGATGAATCAATTGTGCAAACACCTCCGGATGGAGTTCCCACTCCCCAGGATGAAAAGTCTGACGACTTAGAAAATCCACTTCCCAGTTCTCCACTCCTGGGATATAGATTGCTGATAGATGGCAAGAGTGAGTCTCTGCCCATCAAATTATTTTGGTAACCTCTATCATCGCTAGAGAACTCTTTGTTCCCCCCTGATGATTGATATATGCTACAGTCGTGATATTGTCCGACTGGAATCTTATGAATCTGGCCGAAGCCAGCTGAGGTAACGCCTGAAGCACGTTGAATATCGCTCTCAATTCTAGAATATTTATTGGGAGGAGAGCCGCCTCCTGAGTCCACACTCCCTGTGCTTTCAGGGAATTCCAGACTGCACCCCAGCCCAATAGGCTGGCGTCCGTCGTCACTATGACCCATGCTGGCCTGTGGAAACACATTCCCTGGGACAGATGATCCTGTGACAACCACCAAAGAAGAGAGTCTCTGGTCTCTTGATCCAGACTTATCTGAGGAGATACATTTGCATAATCCCCATTCCACTGTTTGAGCATGCATAGTTGCAGTGGTCTGAGATGCAAGCGAGCAAACGGAACTATGTCCATTGCCGCTACCATTAGTCCAATAACCTCCATACACTGAGCCACTGACGGCCGAGGAATAGAATGAAGAGCTCGGCAGGTGGTTAAAATCTTTAATTTCCTGACCTCCGTCAGAAAAATTTGCATGTCTACCAAATCTATAAGAGTTCCCAGGAAAGAAACTCTTGTGAGAGGGGTAAGTGAACTCTTATTTACGTTCACCTTCCACCCATGAGATCTTAGAAAAGCCAACACGATTTCCGTGTGAGATTTGGCTAGTTGGTAAGTTGATGCCTGAATTAAGATATCGTCCAGATAAGGCGCCACTGCTATGCCCTGTGGCCTTAGGACCGCCAGAAGGAACCCTAGCACCTTTGTGAAAATTCTGGGAGCTGTGGCCAACCCGAAGGGAAGAGCCACAAACTGGTAATGCTTGTCCAGAAAGGCAAATCTGAGAAACTGATGATGATCTTTGTGGATACGGATGTGCAGATATGCATCCTTTAAATCCACGGTGGTCATATATTGACTCTCCTGGATCATTTTTAAAATCGTCCGGATGGTCTCCATCTTGAAGGATGGGACTCTGAGGAATTTGTTTAGGATCTTGAGATCTAAAATTGGTCTGAAGGTTCCCTCTTTTTTGGGAACCACAAACAGATTGGAGTAAAACCCATGCCCCTGTTCTGTTTTTGGAACTGGGCAGATTACTCCCATGGTACATAGGTCTTCTACACAGCGTAAGAACGCCTCTCTTTTTGTCTGGTTTACAGACAATCAAGAAAGATGGAATCTCCCTCTTGGAGGGGAATCTTTGAAATCTAGAAGATACCCCTGGGACACAATTTCTAAAGCCGAAGCCTGAGCAAATAGAGAAAGTCTGCCCCCTACTAGATCCGGTCCCGGGTCTGCCCCTTCATGCTGTTTTGGTGGCAGCAGCGGGCTTCTTGGCCTGTTTACCTTTGTTCCAAGTCTGGTTAGGTCTCCAGACTGACTTGGATTGAGCAAAATTCCCCTCCTGCTTTGCAGCAGGGGAGCAGGAAGAGGGACCACCTTTGATGTTTCGAAAGGAATGAAAATTATTTTGTTTGGTCTTCATCTTATTTGTCTTATCCTGAGGAAGGGCATGGCCTTTTCCTCCAGTGATGTCTGAAATGATCTCTTTCAGTTCAGGCCCGAATAGGGTCTTACCCTTGAAAGGGATGGCTAAAAGCTTAGATTTTGATGACACGTCAGCAGACCAGGACTTAAGCCATACCGCTCTACGTGCTAAAATGGCAAAACCTGAATTCTTTGTCGCTAATTTAGCCAGTTGAAAAGCGGCATCTGTAATGAAAGAATTAGCTAGCTTGAGAGCCCTAATTCTATCCAGAATATCATCTAATGGGGTCTCAACCTGAAGAGCCTCCTCTAGAGCCTCGAACCAAAAAGCAGCTGCAGTAGTTACAGGAACAATGCACGCTATAGGTTGCAGAAGAAAACCCTGATGAATAAATATTTTCTTTAGGAAACCCTCTAATTTTTTATCCATAGGACCTTTGAAAGCACAACTGTCCTCAATAGGTATAGTTGTATGCTTAGCCAGGGTAGAAATAGCTCCCTCCACCTTAGGCACCATCTGCCACGAATCCCGCATGGAGTCTGATATGGGAAACATTTTCTTAAAAGTAGGAGGGGGAGAAAAGGGAATACCTGGTCTATCCCACTCCTTAGCAACAATGTCCGAAATCCTCTTAGGGACCGGAAAAACATTAGTGTAGGCAGGAACCTCTAGAAATCTGTCCATTTTACACAATTTATCTGGAACTACAATAGGGTCACAATCATTCAGAGTTGCTAAAACCTCCCTGAGCAACATGCGGAGGTGTTCTAGCTTAAATTTAGAAGCCGTCATATCTCAGTCTGTCTGAGGCAACATCTTCCCTGAATCAGAAATCTCTCCCCCAGACATCAAATCCCTCACCCCCAACTCAGAACATTGTAAGGGTACATCAGATATGGCTGATAAAGCGTCAGAGGGCTCAGCATCCACTCTCACACCAGACCTACTGCGCTTCCCCTGCAACCCAGGCAGCTTAGATAAAACCTCTGTGAGGGTAGTATTCATAAATGTGGCCATATCTTGCAGGGTGAAAGAATTAGACGCACTAGAAGTACTTGGCGTCGCTTGTGCGGGTGTTAATGGTTGTGACACTTGGGGAGAATTAGATGGCATAAACTGATTCCCTTCTGACTGAGAATCATCCTGCAACATACTTTTATTAGCTAAAATATGTTCTTTGCAATTTATTGCCCTTTCAGTGCATGAGGGACACATTTTAAGTGGGGGTTCCACAATGGCTTCCAAACACATTGAACATTGGCTTTCCTCAATGTCAGACATGTTGAACAGGCTAGTAATGACCACAAACAAGATTGAAAACACTTTATTTAGTTAAAAAACGGTACTGCGCCTTTAAGAGAAAAAAAGCATACACGTTCTGCAAAACTGCTTTAAAATGCACCAATCGTTTCACTATTTTGATAGAAGATTAAATTAATGCAGCTAAGTTTGCCCCATAAAGAAAAGGAACACTTAACCCTTTATTGTGAAAACCTAAAGCCTAAATCCGGAAAAAAACACCCCCTGCACCTCGCCACAGCTGTGCTGTGGCGCTTACCTGCCCTCAGGGATTGGAAAAATGGGGTTAAAACATTGATTTGGCCCAACACTTCCACAAGGGCCCACCGGAGTTGGAGCTTGCGGCTTGCTTTGTAAATACAACTGCGCAACTGAGGCGCGGAAATAGGCCCCGCCCATCTCACTCGATGTTTCTTTAAGCCTAAATGAACCGCTCCAGAGTGGTTCCAAACTAGCCATGTGGGTTCTGAAAACCCAAAAAAGAAGCCAAGTGTACCCTCAATAAAGTCTTAAAAAAAACAAAAACGTTTTATCACCTCTTTCACTTTACCCTTCCTAGTACTTAAGAGTAGGCAAAGAGAATGACTGGGGGGTGGAGCTAAGGGAGGAGCTATATAGACAGCTCTGCTGTGGTGCTCTTTGCCACTTCCTGTTAGCAGGAGGATAATATCCCACAAGTAAAGGATGAATCCGTGGACTCGTCGTACCTTATAGAAGAAAGTAATTTAATGTCCAAAGAATGCGTAGGCTTAAACAAAGGAGCCTGTAAAGCCTTCAAAACCAAATTAAGACTCCAAGGAGGAGAGATTGATTTAATGACAGGTTTGATACGAACCAAAGCCTGCACAAAACAATGAATATCAGGAAGTTTAGCAATCTTTCTGTGAAATAAAACAGAAAGAGCAGAAATTTGTCCTTTCAAGGAACTTGCAGACAAACCTTTATCCAAACCATCCTGAAGAAACTGTAAAATTCTAGGAATTCTAAAAGAATGCCAAGAGAATTTATTAGAAGAACACCATGAAATGTAAGTCTTCCAAACTCGATAATAAATCTTTCTAGAAACAGATTTACGAGCCTGCAACATAGTATTAATCACTGAGTAAGCGAAACCTCTAAGACTAAGCACTAAGAGTTCAATTTCCATACCTTCAAATTTAATGATTTGAGATCCTGATGGAAAAACGGACCTTGAGATAGAAGGTCTGGCCTTAATGGAAGTGGCAAAGGTTGGCAACTGGACATCCGAACAAGATCCGCATACCAAAACCTGTGAGACCATGCTGGAGCCACCAGCAGTACAAAGAATTGCTCCATGATGATTTTGGAGATCACTCTTGGAAGAAGAATTAGAGGCAGGAAAATATAAGCAGGTTGATAACACCAAGGAAGTGTCAACGCATCCTTTGCTTCCGCCTGAGGATCCCTGGACCTGGACAGGTACCTGGGAAGTTTTTTGTTTAGATGAGATGCCATCAGATCTATTTCTGAAAGCCCCCAAATCTGAACAACTTGAGAAAACACATGTGGGTGGAGAGACCATTCTCCCGGATGTAAAGTCTGACGACTGAGGTAATCCGCCTCCCAATTGTCTATACCTGGAATATGAACCGCAGAAATTAGACAAGAGCTGGATTCCGCCCAAACAAGTATCCGAGATACTTCTTTCATAGTTTGAGGACTGTGAGTCCCACCCTGATGATTGACATATGCCACAGTTGTGATATTGTCTGTCTAAAAACAAATGAACGGCTCTCTGTTCAACAGAGGCCCAAACTGAAGAGCCCGGAGAATCGCACGGAGTTCCATAATATTGATTGGTAATCTCACATCTTGAGAGTTCCAAACCCCTTGTGCTGTCAGAGATCCCCAAACAGCTCCCCAACCTGAAAGACTCGCATCTGTTGTGATCACAGTCCAGCTTGGACGAACGAAAGAGGCCCCTATAATTATACAATGGTGATCTAACCACCAAGTCAGAGATAGTCGAACATTGGGATTTAAGGATATTAATTGTGATATCCTTGTATAATCCCTGCACCATTGGTTCAGCATACAAAGCTGGAGAGGTCTCATATGAAAACGAGCAAAGGTGATCGCGTCCGATGCTGCAGTCATGAGACCTAAAACTTCCATGCACATAGCTACTGAAGGGAATGACTGAGACTGAAGGTTCCGACAGGCTGCAACCAATTTCAAACGTCTCTTGTCTGTTAGAGACAAAGTCATGGACACTGAATCTATCTGGAAACCTAAAAAGGTTACCTTTGTCTGAGGAATCAAAGAACTTTTTGGTAAATTGATCCTCCAACCATGTTTTCGAAGAAACAACACTAGTTGATTTGTGTGAGATTCTGCAGAACCTAAAGACTGAGCGAGTACCAAGATATCGTCTAAATAAGGAAACACCGCAATACCCCGCTCTCTGATTACAGAGAGTAAGGCACCGAGAACCTTTGAAAAGATTATTGGAACTGTCGCTAGGCCAAAAGGAAGAGCAACAAATTGGTAATGCTTGTCTAGAAAAGAGAATCTCAGGAACCGATAGTGATCCGGATGAATCGGAATATGAAGATATGCATCCTGTAAGCCTATTCTGGACATATAATGCCCTTACTGAACAAAAGGCAGAATAGTCCTTATAGTCACCATTTTGAAAGCTGGCACTCTTACATATCGATTCAAAATCTTTAGATCCAGAACTGGTCTGAATGAATTTTCTTTCTTTGGGACAATGAATAGATTTGAATAAAACCCCAGACCCTGTTCCTGAAACAGAACTGGCATGATTACCCCTGATAACTCCAGGTCTGAAACACACTTCAGGAAAGCCTGAGCCTTTACTGGGCTTGCTGGAATGCATGAGAGAAAAAAATCTTCTCACAGGCGGTCTTACTCTGAATCCTATTTTGTACCCCTGAGAGACAATACTCTGAATCCAATGATTTTGGAGCGAATTGATCCAAACATCTTTGAAAAATTTTAATCTACCCCCTACCAGCTGAGCTGGAATGAGGGCCGCACCTTCATGAGGAACTTGGGGGCTGGCTTTGATGTCTTAAATGGCTTGGATTTATTCCAATTTGAAGAAGGCTTCTAATTGGAAACAGATTCCTTGGGGTAAGGATTAGGTTTCTGTTCCTTATTTTGTCAAAAGGAACGAAAACGGTTAGAAGCTTTAGATTTACCCTTAGGTCTTTTATCCTAAGGCAAAAAAACTCCCTTCCCCCCCCAGTGACAGTTGAAATTATTGAATCCAACTGAGAACCAAATAATGTATTACCTTGGAAAGAAAGAGATAGCAATCTGGACTTAAAAGTCACATCAGCATTCCAAGATTTGAGCCACAAAGCTCTTCTAGCTAAAATAGCTAAAGACATAGATTTAACATCAATTTTGATATCAAAAATGGCATCACAAATTAAATTATTAGCATGTTGAATCAACTTAACAATGCTAGACAAATCATGATCCGATACTTGTTGCGCTAAAATGTCCAACCAAAAAGTTGAAGCAGCTGCAACATCAGCTAAAGAAATTGCAGGCCTAAGAGGATGACCTGAATATAAATAAGCTTTCCTTAGATAAGATTCAAGTTTTCTATCTAAAGGATATTTAAAAGAAGTACTATCTTCCGTAGGAATAGTAGTACATTTAGCAAGAGTAGAGATAGCCCCATCAACTTTGGGTATCTTTTCCCTAAATTCCAATCTAACTGCTGGCAAAGGATACAATTTTTTAAACCTTGAAGAAGGAATGAAAGAAGTACCAGGCCTATTCTTTAGAAATCATATCAGAAATAGCATCAGGAACTGGAAAAACCTCTGGAATAACCACAGGAGGTTTATAAACAGAATTTAAAGGTTTACTAGTTTTAATATCAAAAGGACTATTTTCCTCCATATCTAATGTAATCAACACTTCCTTTAACAAAGAATGAATATACTCCATTTTAAATAAATAAGAGGATTTGTCAATATGGCCTCAGGATCTTCTGAATCAGATAGATCAGAGAAGGATAAATCAGTATGTTGCCGGTCATTTGAAATTTCATCAGCTTTATGAGAAGTTTTAAAAGAACTTTAACGTTTATTAGAAGGTGGAATGGCAGACAAAGCCTTATGAATAGAATCAGAAATAAATTATTTTAAATTTACAGGTATATCTTGTGCATTAGATGTTGAGGGAACAGCAACAGGTAATGAACTACTACTGATGGATACATTCTCTGCATGTAAAAGTTTATCATGACAACTATTACAAATCACAGCTGGAGGTATAACCCCCACAAGTTTACAACAAATGCACTTAGCTTTGGTAGAACTGTTATCAGGCAGCAGGATTTCAACAGTGGTTTCTGAGACAGGATCAGATTGAGACATCTTGCAAATGTAAGAGAAAAAAAACAGCATATAAAGCAAAATGATCAATTTCCTTATATGGCAGTTTCAGGAATGGGGAAAAATGCAAACAGCATAGCCCTCTGAGATAGAAAAAGAGGCAAGAGGCAAATAAGAATGGGGTCTAAATAATGAAAATATTTGGCGCCAAGTATGATGCACAACAAACAGAAAAATATTTTTTGGTGCCAAAAACGACCGGAAACGACACACTCGCGTCATAGATGACGCAACCTTGTGAATTTCGAATTTGCGTCAATGAACATAACTTTGCGCCAAAAAATATTGTGCCAAGAATGACGCAATAAACTTTGGCATTTTGCGCCCTTGCGAGCCTAATTCTGCCCGAGATTTTAAAAGACAGTCAATTTGAAAAAGAGACTATACCCCAGGTAAGAAATACATTTTCATAAAAAAAAAAAAAATTCCCAGATATGAAACTGACAGTCTGCAAAAGGAAATATACTGAAACCCTGAACCATGGCAAATATAAGTACAATACATATATTTAGAACTTTATATAAATACATAAAGTGCCAAACAATAGCTGAGAGTGTCTTAAGTAATGAAAACATACTTACCAAAAGACACCCATCCACATATAGCAGATAGCCAAACCAGTACTGAAACGGTTATCAGTAGAGGTAATGGAATATGAGAGTATATCGTCGATCTGAAAAGGGAGGTAGGAGATGAATCTCTACGACCGATAACAGAGAACCTATGAAATAGATCCCCCATGGGAAAAACCATTGCATTAAATAGGTGATACTCCCTTCACATCCCTCTGATATTCACTGTACTCAGAGGAATCGGGCTTCAAAATGCTGAGAAGCGCATTTCAACGTAGAAATCTTAGCACAAACTTACTTCACCACCTCCATAGGAGGCAACATTTGTAAAACTGAATTGTGGGTGTGGTGAGGGGTGTATTTATAGGCATTTTGAGATTTAGGAAACTTTGCCCGTCCTCGTAGGATTGTATATCCCATATGTCACTAGCTCATGGACTCTTGCCAATTACATGAAAGAAAACTATCAAAATGCATTTGATTAGAAGTGGCCTTCAAGTTCTAAGAAATTAGCATATGAACCTCCTAGGTTTAGCTTTCAACTAAGAATACCAACGGCTAGATTTAGAGTTTTGTCGGTAACGACCCGCGTAGCTAACGCTGGCTTTTTTCTGGCCGCACCTTTAAAATAACTCTGGTATTGAGAGTCCACAGAATGGCTGCGTTAGGCTCCAAAAAAGGAGCGTAGAGCATATTTAACGCAACTTCAACTCTCGATACCAGAGTTGCTTACGGACGCGGCAGGCTTCAAAAACGTGCTCGTGCACGATTCCCCCATAGGAAACAATGGGGCTGTTTGAGCTGAAAAAAAAACCTAACACCTGCAAAAAAGCCGCGTTCAGCTCCTAACACAGCACCATTGTTTGCTATGGGGAAACACTTCTTACGTCTGCACCCCGAGTCTAAACACCCCTAACCTTACACTTATTAACCCCTATTCTGCCGCCCCCGCTATCGCTGACCCCTGCATATTATTATTAACCCCTAATCTGCCGCTCCGTAAACCGCCGCTACTTACATTATCCCTATGTACCCCTAATCTGCTGCCCCTAACACCGCCGACCCCTATATTATATTTATTAACCCCTAATCTGCCCCCCACAACGTCGCCTCCACCTGCCTACACTTATTAACCCCTAATCTGCCGAGCGGACCGCACCGCTATTATAATAAAGTTATTAACCCCTAATCCGCCTCACTAACCCTATAATAAATAGTATTAACCCCTAATCTGCCCTCCCTTACATCGCCGACACCTAACTTCAAACATTAACCCCTAATCTGCCGACTGGAGCTCACCGCTATTCTAATAAATGTATTAACCCCTAAAGCTAAGTCTAACTCTAACACTAACACCCCCCTAAGTTAAATATAATTTAAATCTAACGAAATTAATTAACTCTTATTAAATAAATTATTCCTATTTAAAGCTAAATACTTACCTGTAAAATAAATCCTAATATAGCTACAATATAAATTATATTTATATTATAGCTATTTTAGGATTTATATTTATTTTACAGGTAACTTTGTATTTATTTTAACCAGGTACAATAGCTATTAAATAGTTAAGAACTATTTAATAGCTAAAATAGTTAAAATAATTACAAAATTACCTGTAAAATAAATCCTAACCTAAGTTACAATTAAACCTAACACTACACTATCAATAAATTAATTAAATAAAATACCTACAATTACCTACAATTAAACCTAACACTACACTATCAATAAATTAATTAAATTATTATTATTATTATTATCGGTTATTTGTAGAGCGCCAACAGATTCTGCAGCGCTATAAACAAAGGGGGAGTACAACAAAACAATTATAGGGTAGAGGGCCCTGCCAAGAGTTGCACTGTTGTAGTCAGCTCTTAAGAAGGTGATCTACAAACAGCTGGACTTTTAGGCTTACATGCTAAGAGGGTTCAGGGGATTGCAGTGGAGGAGAGGAACTGGTATTAGGAAAGGTTAGCGTAGGTTGTATGCGTCCCTGAACAGTAGAGTCTTTAGGGAGCACTTGAAGCTTTTAAAACTAGAAGAGAGTCTTGTGGAGCGAGGCAGAGAGTTCCACAAGATGGGAGCCAGTCTGGAGAAGTCCTGTAAACGGGAGTGTGATGAGGTGACAAGAGAGGAGGAGAGTAGGAGGTCATGAGCAGAGCGAAGGGGACGGGAGGGAGAGTATCTGGAGACAAGGTCTGAGATGTAGGGGGGAGCAGTGCAGTTGAGGGCTTTGTATGTAAGAGTGAGAGTTTTGTGTTTGATCCTAGAGGCAAGAGGAAGCCAGTGAAGGGATTGGCAGAGAGGCGCAGCAGATGAAGAGCAACATGTAAGGAAGATGAGTCTGGCAGAGGCATTCATTATGGATTGTAAAGGAGCTAGGCGGCAGGTGGGGAGACCAGAGAGGACAGAGTTGCAGTAGTCAAGGCGGGAAAGAATGAGAGAGTGGATTAAAATCTTAGTTGTGTCTTGTGTAAGGAAGTGTCTAATTTTAGAGATGTTTTTAAGGTGGAAGCGGCAGGCTGTAGCCAAGGACTGAATGTGAGGAGTGAAGGAAAGATCTGAGTCAAATGTGACCCCGAGACATCGGGCATGCGGGGTAATGATGGAGTTGTCGACAGTTATAGAGATATTGGGGGTGGAGATTTTGGAAGAAGGGGGGAAAATGAGGAGCTCAGTTTTGGAGAGATTTAGCTTGAGGTAGTGAGAGGACATCCAGGAAGAGATGTGAGAAAGACAGTTAGTGACACGGGTTAGCAAGGAGGGAGATAGTTCTGGTGAAGAGAAGTAGATTTGGGTGTCATCGGCATACAAATGATATTGGAAACCGTGGGACTTAATTAGGGAACCTAGTGATGACGTATAGATTGAGAAGAGAAGGGGACCGAGGACAGAGCCTTGCGGTACTCCGACAGAAAGTGGTGACAGGGCAGAGGAGGCCCCAGAGAAGGCTACACTGAAGGTACGGTTTGACAGGTAGGAAGAGAACCACGAAAGGGCTGTGTCACAGATGCCAAAGGATTGGAGGGTTTGGAGCAAAAGAGGGTGGTCGACAGTGTCAAAGGCTGCGGACAGATCAAGGAGGATAAGCAGAGAGAAGTGGCCTTTTGATTTAGCTGTAAGTAGGTCGTTGGTGACCTTAACAATAGCTGTCTCTGTGGAGTGATAGGGACGAAATCCAGATTGCAGCGGGTCAAGAAGGGAGTTTAACGTAAGGAAATGGGATAGGCGTGCATATACTAGTTTTTCGAGAAGCTTTGAAGCAAGAGGGAGGAGGGAAATTGGGCGGTAGTTGGATGGGGAGGTAGGATCAAGGGAAGGTTTTTTGAGGATAGGTGTGACCAGTGCATGTTTCATTGATGAGGGAAATGTACCAGTGCTGAGGGAGAGGTTGAAAATGTGTGTTAGTATAGGGGTAAGGGTAGCAAAGAGAGAGGGGAGCAGCTGTGAGGGGATAGGGTCAAGGGGACAGGTAGTGAGGTGAGAGCGCAGTATAAGTGCTGAAACTTCGTCCTCAGTAACAGGGGAGAATGAACTAAGTTTCAGGTTATGAGGGTTGTGGTTGAGTGAGAGTATTTGAGGGGGGGAGAGAATGGAATTGTGTTGAGAACTGATTTCATGACTGATGGAATCAATTTTGTTAATGAAGTGACTGACAAAGTCTTGAGCTGACAGAGAAGTTGTATTAGGAAGTGGAGGAGGGCGGAGGAGAGTATTGAAAGTGGAGAACAGACGTTTTGGGTTTGAAGAAAGATTAGAGATAAGAGTAGAGAAGTAGTGTTGCTTGTGGAGATTAAGGGCAGAGTAGTAGGAGTTCAAGATGAATTTGTAATGAAGAAAATCAGCTGAACTCCGTGATTTTCTCCAATGCCGTTCAGCAGTACGGGAACATCTGCGTAGGTACCGTGTCAGAGGAGTATGCCAGGGCTGGGGATGAGAGTGTGATTTCCTAGCAGTGGTAAGAGGGGCGAGATTGTCAAGGACGGATATAAGGGTGGAATTATAGTGGCGGATAGATTGTTCAGGGCAGGAAAAGGAGGAGAAGGATGAGAGGAGCGGTTGAAGGGAATTAGCAAGTTGTTGCTGATCTAAAGACCTAATGCTTCTGTGAAGTTTGGTGTGAGGAGTAGAAGGTGGGAGAGTTGTAGGAAGGGATGATATGTTGCAGGTAAGGAGATGGTGGTCAGAAAGAGGAAAAGGGGAGTTTGAGAAGTTTGAGTGAGTGCATCGATAGCTAAAGATCAGGTCAAGGGAGTGACCGTCTTTGTGAGTGGGAGAATCAGTCCATTGTGACAGACCGAAAGAGGAAGTGAGTTGCAGAAGTTGTTTAGCAGATGAGGCAGTGGGATTGTTAAGGGGGATGTTGAAGTCGCCAAGAATGAGGGCAGGGGTGTCTGAGGAAAGGAAATAAGGAAGCCAGTAAGCAAAGTGATCTAAGAATTGAGTTGGGGAGCCAGGGGGGCGGTATATGACTGCAACACGTATAGAGAGGAGAGAGAATAGCCGAATCATGTGTGCTTCAAATGAAGAAAATGTGAGTGAAGAGAAGGGCTGTATTTGTTGGAAGCTGCAACGAGAGGAAAGTAAAATACCGACACCACCTCCTTGTCTATTGCCAGACCTAGGAGTGTGGCTGAAATGGAGACCCCCATGTGAAAGTGCAGCAGTGGATGCTGTGTCTGAAGTAGAGAGCCAGGTTTCTGTAAGAGCCAGAATGTTAAGAGAGTGGGAGATAAAGAGACCATGGATAGAAGTGAGCTTGTTGCAAACGGAGCGAGAGTTCCAGAGTGCACAAGTGAAGGGGGAGGGGTTTTTAGATGTAAGAGGAATGCGAATAAGGTTACCAGAGTTTAATTTATGAAGTCTATTGAAAGGCACACAAGGATGTGAAAGGCTAGGAGGTTGTGAGGGACCAGGATTAGGGGAGATGTCGCCAGCAGCTAGTATGAGCAAGAGGGAGAGTGACATGAGATGAGAAGCAGATTTGCAGTAATGAGACTGTTGTTTAACTGAAGTGCAGGGGGGAGAGAGAGTATTTAGGAATAAGTAGAGTTCATGAGTACAAAAGTAAGGTGAGTATAAGAGAGATGGGCTAATGAACAGTGCAGGTGGAGAGGGAGAAGGAGTAACTGAGTAATGTAGTTTGTTGTATAGACAAGAGGTAGCAAAAAGGAGTGTGAAGATATTGAGCATTATTCTGAAAGTGGGAACCAAGTAAACACATAAGACACAGTGTTACAGCAGCACTTGCAAAAGGATACAATGAGATAAATAAAACATAGTATTACAAGAGTACTTGCCTTGTGTCTTGCCCCTTGCCCAATCCTTGTTCAATTCTTGTATAATTCTTAAAAATTAATGCCTCACTTATAAAATGTTCACTTGGAAAATGTGAACATTTGCTATTGTTAAAAAGTACACAGCCCTGTAACCAATGCACTCACCCCTGTGCAATGCACTTCCCCAAGCTAGTCTGCAATATATACAGGTAGGGCAGTCAGCTGAGTCCACTAAATTTACTTAATTGCTAATCAAAGACAGTTGGTAAGGCCAATTGGAATGTTAGAATCTGGTCAGGGTGAGATGAGTTAAGTAAACAGACAATAAAATATCTACAAATAACTACAATGAAATAAACTAACTAAAGTACAAAAAATAAAAAAGAACTAAGTTACAAAAAATAAAAAAATATTTACAAACATCAGAAAAATATTACAACAATTTTAAACTAATTACACCTACTCTAAGCCCCCTAATAAAATAACAAAGACCCACAAAATAAAAAAATGCCCTACCCTATTCTAAATTACTAAAGTTCAAAGCTCTTTTACCTTACCAGCCATGAACAGGGCCCATTGCGGGGCATGCCCCAAAGAATTCAGCTCTTTTGCATGTAAAAAAAACACATACAATACCCCCCCCAACATTACAACCCACCACCACATACCCCTAATCTAACCCAAACCCCCCTTAAATAAACCTATCACTAAGCCCCTGAAGATCTTATCTTCACCATACCAGGTTCACCGATCGATCCAGAAGAGCTCCTCCGATGTCCTGATCCAAGCCCAAGCGGGGGGCTGAAGATGTCCATGATCCGGCTGAAGTCATCATCCAAGCGGGAGCTGAAGAGGTCCATGATCCGGCTGAAGTCTTCTATCAACGGCATCTTCAATCTTCTTTCTTCCGGATCCATCTTGCAGACCTCCGACGCGGAACATCCTGCTGGCCCGACGGACTACCGACGAATGAAGGCTCCTTTAAGGGACGTCATCCAAGATGGCGTCCCTCGAATTCTGATTGGCTGATAGGATTCTATCAGCCAATCGGAATTAAGGTAGGAAAATTCTGATTGGCTGATGGAATCAGCCAATCAGAATCAAGTTCAATCCGATTGGCTGATCCGATTAGCCAATCAGATTGAGCTCGCATTCTATTGGCTGTTCCGATCGGAATTCGAGGGACGCCATCTTGGATGACGTCCCTTAAAGGAACCGTCATTTGTCGGGAAGTCGTCGGAGAAGAAGGATGGATCCGCGATGGAGGACTTCAAGATGGAGCCGGTCCTCATCGGATGAAGATAGAAGATGCCGCTTGGAAGAAGATGGTTGCCGGTCCGGATCTACTCTTCTTCCCGGATAGGATGAAGACTTTGGACCCTCTTCTGGACTTCTTCAGCCGTCGGATGATGGATGTCTAGCCCCCGCTTGGGTTGGATGAAGATATCGGAGCCAGGACGGATCGGTGTGATACCCGGTGAGGTGAAGACAAGGTAGGAAGATCTTCAGGGGCTTAGTGTTAGGTTTATTTAAGCGGGGTTTGGGTTAGATTAGGGGTATGTGGGTGGTGGGTTGTAATGTTGGGGGGGGGTATTGTATGTGTTTTTTACAGGCAAAAGAGCTGAATTTTTTGGGGCATGCCCCGCAAAGGGCCCTGTTCAGGGCTGGTAAGGTAAAAGAGCTTTGAACTTTTGTAATTTAGAATAGGGTAGGGCATTTTTTTTATTTTGGGGGTCTTTGTTATTTTATTAGGGGGCTTAGAGTAGGTGTAATTAGTTTAAAAATTGTTGTAATATTTTTCTAATGTTTGTAAATATTTTTTTATTTTTTGTAACTTAGTTCTTTTTTATTTTTTGTACTTTAGTTAGTTTATTTAATTGTATTTATTTGTAGATATTGTATTTAATTCATTTATTGATAGTGTAGTGTTAGGTTTAATTGTAGGTAATTGTAGGTATTTTATTTAATTAATTTATTGATAGTGTAGTGTTAGGTTTAATTGTAACTTAGGTTAGGATTTATTTTACAGGTAATTTTGTAATTATTTTAACTATTTTAGCTATTAAATAGTTCTTAACTATTTAATATCTATTGTACCTGGTTAAAATAAATACAAAGTTACCTGTAAAATAAATATAAATTCTAAAATAGCTATAATATAATTATAATTTATATTGTAGCTATATTAGGATTTATTTTACAGGTAAGTATTTAGCTTTAAATAGGAATAATTTATTTAATAAGAGTTAATTTATTTCGTTAGATTTAAATTATATTTAACTTAGGGGGGTGTTAGTGTTAGACTTAGCTTTAGGGGTTAATACATTTATTAGAATAGCGGTGAGCTCCAGTTGGCAGATTAGGGGTTAATAATTGAAGTTAAGTGTCAGCGATGTTAGGGAGGGCAGATTAGGGGTTAATACTATTTATTATAGGGTTATTGAGGCGGGAGTGAGGCGGATTAGGGGTTAATAACTTTATTATAATAGCGGTGCGGTCCGCTCGGCAGACTAGGGGTTAATAAGTGTAGGCAGGTGGAGTCGACGTTGTGGGGGGCAGATTAGGGGCTAATAAATATAATATAAGTGTCGACGGTGTTAGGGGCAGCAGATTAGGGGTACATAAGGATAATGTAGGTGGCGGTCGGCAGATTAGGGGTTAATAATTGTAGGTAGCTGGCGGCGACGTTGTGGGGGGCAGGTTAGGGGTTAATAAATATAATATAGGGGTTGGCGGTGTTAGGGGCAGCAGATTAGGGGTACATAAGTATAACGTAGGTGGCGGTCGGCAGATTAGGGGTTAAAAAATTTTAATCGAGTGGCGGCGATGTGGGGGGGCCTCGGTTTAGGGGTACATAGGTAGTTTATGGGTGTTAGTGTACTTTAGAGCACAGTAGTTAAGAGCTTTATGAACCGGCGTTAGCCCAGAAAGCTCTTAACTACTGACTTTTTTCTGCGGCTGGAGTTTTGTCGTTAGAATTCTAACGCTCACTTCAGCCACGACTCTAAATACCGGAGTTAGAAAGATCCCATTGAAAAGATAGGATACGCAATTGACGTAAGGGGATCTGCGGTATGGAAAAGTTGCGGCTGAAAAGTGAGCGTGAGACCCTTTCCTGACTGACTCCAAATATCGGCGGTAGCCTAAAACCAGCGTTAAGAGCCTCTAACGCTGGTTTTCACGGCTACCGCCAAACTCCAAATCTAGGCCCAAGAGAACAAAGCAAAATTGGTGATAAAAGTAAATTGGAAAGTTGTTTAAAATGACATGCCCTATCTGAATCATGAACATTTTTTTTGGACTTGACTTTCCCTTTAAGACTCCAGGAGAGATTGATTTTACAACAAGCTTGATACGAAACCAAAGCCTGAACAAAACATAGAATATTAGGAAGTTTAGCAATCTTTCTGTGAAATAAAACAGAAACAGCAGAGATTTGTCCCTTCAAAGTATTTGCAGACAAACCTTTATCAAGACAAGATCTGCATACCAAAATCTGTGAGGCCATGCTGGTGCTATCAAAAATACATGCAATTGTTCCATTATGATCTTGGAGATCACCCTTGGAAGAAGAACTAGAGGCGGAAAAATGTAAGCAGGTTGGTAAAACCAAGGAACTGCTAACGCATCCACCATCTCCGCCTGAGGATCCCTGGACCTGGAAAGGTACCTGGGAAGCTTCTTGTTTAGATGGGAAGACATCAGATCTATTTCGGGAAGACATCACATCTGTACAATCTGACAAAATACATCTGGATGGAGAGACCACTCCCCTGGATGTAAAGACTGACGACTGAGATAATCCTCTTCCCAATTTTTTACACTTGGGATATGTATTGTAGAAATTAGACAGGAGTTGGATTCCGCCCAAGAAAGTATCCAAGATACTTCTTTCATCGCTAAAGGACTGCGATTCCCACCCTGATGATTGACATATGCCACAGTTGTGATATTGTCTGTCTAAAAATGAATAAATGATTCTCTCTTTAATAGTGGCCAAGCTTGAAGAGCCCTGAAAATAGCACAGAGTTCTAAAATATCAATTGGTAACCTCGCCTCTTCAAGATTCCAAACTCCTTCTGCTGTCAGAGACCCCCAGACAGCTCCCCAACCTGTGAGACTTGCATCTGTTGAAATCACAGTCCAGGAAGGACAAACAAAAGAGGCCCCTTGAATAATCCGATAATGGTTCAACCACCATGACAGAGAGAGTTGAATGTTGGGATTTAAGTATATCAATTGTGATATCCAAGTATAATCCCTGCACCATTGATTCAGCATGCAAAGCTGCAGTCATGAGACAAAATTTCCATGCACATACCCAATGAAGGGAATGATCGAGACTGAAGGTTTCGACAGGCAGAAACCAATTTCATTCGTCTCTTGTCTGTAAAAGACAGGGTCATGGACACTGAAACTATCTGGAAACCTAAAAAGGTGACCCTTGTCTGAGGAATCAATAAACTCTTTGGTAAATTGATCCTCCAACCATGATTTTGAAGAAACAACACAAGTTGATTTGTGTGAGAGTCTGCTAAATGAAAAGATTGAGCGAGCACCAAGATATCATCCAAATAAGGAAACACCGCAATACCCTGCTCTCTGATTACAGATAAAAGGGCACCGAGAACCTTCAAAAAGATTCTTGGAGCTGTTGCTAGGCCAAATGGAAGAGCAACAAATTGGTGATGCTTGTCTAGAAAATAGAATCTGAGAAACCGATAGTGATCTGGATGAACCAGAATGTGAAGATACGCATCCTGTAAGTTTATTGAGGACATGTAATGACCTTGCTGAACAAAAGGCAGAATAGTCATTATAGTCACCATCTTCAAAGTTGGGACCCTTACAAATTGATTCAGAAACTTCAGATCCAGAACTGGTCTGAAAGAATTTTCCTACTTCGGGACAATGAAAAGATTTGAATAAAAACCCAGAGCCTGTTCCAGAAGTGGAACTGGTACAATTACCCCTGAAAGCTCTAGATCTGAAACACACTTCAGAAAGGGCTGAGCTTTCACAGGATTTGTTGGAACGTAAGAGAGAAAAAATCTTCTTACAGGAGGTCTTATTCTGAAACCTATTCGATACCCCTGAGAGACAATATTTTGAATCCAATGATTCGGAACGGAACCTTCCCAAACGTCTTGAAATAATTTCAATCTGACCCCCAACAGCAGAACTGGATTGAGGGCCGCACCTTCATGCAGTCTTGGGGGCTGGCTTTGGTTTCTTATAAGGCTTGGATTTACTCGAAGATGGCTTTCAATTGGAGCCAGAGTCCTTAGGGGAAGGAATGGTTTTCTGTTCTCTATTCTGACAAAAGGAACAAAACCGATTAGAAGCTTTAGATTTACCCTTAGACTTTTTATCTTTGGGCAAAAAACTCCCTTCCCCCCCCAGTAATAGTGGAAATAATAGAATTGAACTGGGAACCAAACAAATTATTACCCTGGAATGATAGAGATAGTAACCTAGATTTAGATACCATGTCAGCATTCCATGATTTGAGCCATAAATCTCTTCTAGCTAAAATAGCCAAATAAATAGATTTAACATCAATCTTGATGATATAAAAATAGCATCACAGATTAAAATGATTAGCATGTTGAAGCAAACGAACAATGCTATGCAAATCAGAATCTTTTTTCAGATGTGCTAAGCTATCCAACCAAAAAGTTGATGCAGCCGCAACGTCAGCCATAGAAATGGCAGGTCTAAGACTATAGCCAGAATGTAAATAAGCTTTCCTTCAATTCAATTTTCCTATCTAAAGGATCCTTAAAAGAGATACTATCTTCCATAGGAATAGTAGTACGCTTAGCAAGAGTAAAAATAGCCCCATCAACCTTAGGGACTTTTCCCCAAAACTTTAACTTAGCTACTGGCAAAGGATACAACTTTTGAAACCTTGAAGAAGGAACACAAGTAGTACCAGGCTTAGACCAATCCTTAGCAATCACATCAGAAATAGCATCAGGAACAGGAAAAACCTCAGGAGTAATCACAGGAGGTTTATAGACAGAATTTAAACGTTTACTAGATTTATTATCAAGAGGTCCAGACTCCTCAATATCCAAAGTTATCAACACTTCTTTTAACAAAGAACGAATATACTCAATCTAAGTTGATTTATCAGTGTCAATGTCTGAAGTAGGATCTTCCTAATCAGAGAGATCCTCATCAGAGGTGGATATATCAGTATGTTGTCGGTCATTACAAATTTCATCAGTATTATGAGACGTTTTAAAAAGACCTTTTACGTTTATTTGAAGGCGGTATAGCAGCCATAGCCTTCTGTATCGTAACAGGAATATAATTTTTCATATCAACAGGGATATCATGTACTTTAGATGTTGAAGGAACAACATATACTGTACTAGCACTAATAGAAACCTTTTCTGCATGCAAAAGCTTATCATGACAACTGTTACATACTACAGCTGGAGATATAATCTCCACTAGCTTACAACAGATACACTTAGCTTTGGTAGAACTGTGTTCAGGCAGCATGGTTCCTACAGCGGCTTCTGAGACAGGATCAGATTGAGACATCTTGTAAATTAAAAAAATAACATTTAAACAGAAATATCTTATTTCCACATATAGCTGTTTCAGAAATAGAAAAAAATGCAAATGCAAAAATTGACAAAAAAGCAAATAGCATAGCCCTCTAAGCATAAAGAAGGCAAGGAGCATATAGGAAGTGGGGTAAAATACATTCATTTTTTTGGCGCCAAGTATGACACACAACGCATAACCAACACAATTTTGTGCCTAACAACCTTGCGTCAACGAAGAAGCAGGAAATGACGAACTTGCGTCATTACAGACACATATTCACGGCAAAAAATTCTCGCGCCAAGAATGACACAATAAATAACAACATTTTGCACCCTCGCAAGCCTAATTTGCCCGCAAGTTTTCAAAAGAAAAACAAGTCAAATTGGAAAAAAGACTATACCCCAGGTAAGACAAACTTCCTAAAACATGATTCCCATAACAATATTTTCAAATATTTTTAAAAGCAACGGCTATCTGCAGAATTATGTAATATTTCTCTTTAAGTTAGAGATATCTGTTTTTTGTGGCTCCCACAGCTATATTGGTGGACTAAACTCACAAGTATAAAAATTATTTTTTATTTAGCACAGGGCCATTTATTAAAAAAAAAACAAAAAAAAAAAAACACAACACTAATATCAGACAGAGCCTTACAATTTAAAAAAAAAAAAAAAAGTTGCCAATTTACTTCCATAATAGAATTTGCTTTGCTCTCCTGTTATTCTTTGTTGCAGAGATATCTAGATAGGTATCGTGCACATTTCTGGAGAACTACATGACCGGAAATAGTGCTGCCATCTAAAGCTCTTGCTAGTATTCATTCTTGAGAAAATATATAAGCATGTGATTTACAAGTTACCTTCTATCATGATTAAGGCATCCTCTGGATTTTGATGCATGTCATCTTTTTTAACAAAATGGATAGTGATAAGTCTGTTTTGTTGATTACTTGTCTTCCACACTGCTGACTGGTACCATGTTGACTCTTGGGAATCTGGGATTGCAGAATCCTTGGAACTTTCTTCCAAAATAAGGTTTATGTCATCTTCATCGGGTACTTCATGCCTATTAAATAGCGTTGACACATCACATATTACAAACATAAACCATAGGTCGAAAGATCTATGTGGTCATACACTTTACAGCAACAAAATCAATCAACTATTTTATGCCAAAGTTATCCCGGTCAATCTGTTTCTCTATAGGAAACGTAACTATTTTTGAATATTAGTGTTCATTTAGTTAAGACATCCTCAAACTTGGCCCTCCAGAGGTTTTGGCACAACATTTCCCATGATGCTCAGCCAGCTGATATGCTGGCTGAGCATCATGGGAAATGTAGTTCCAAAACCTCTGGAAGGCCAAGTTTGAGGATGTCTGTGTTTAGTTCCTTATTGAAAAGGCATCAGGGAATTATCTTTTATATATATTTTAAGCTCTATTTGTATCATTGTAGCCTTTGGAACCAAAAGTTTCACTCTTACTTCTGAGTGAAAACTGGTTTTATTTGTTAACATACATTTATAAATTTGCTCTTTAAACCTTAAAGGGCCAGTTAACACTTTGAGATTTTATATAAAATGTTCAGTTTTGAGTAATGAAACAACTTTTCAATATATTGTTAAGCAAAAAATAGCAAAAAGCACTACACAAATAAAGGAGGAATGCTCAGTTAAATGTCCAAATTGGATAAATAATTCAAATTAGATAATGTCACTTTATTTTTCTATATGTGTGTGTATTAATACACGGATGTGTATTTTTAATTGTATGCAGACATATCATTTGAATTGGTATATATATATATATATACCTTATGAGCTAGAGTGCTTGTGCATAGAAACATACAGATTGCAGATATAGTCTAAACCCATAGGCGGGTGAAGACTAAAAGAATGCACTTGTGTAGCACTTCAATTCCTGAAAGGAGAGTTATAAATTGAAATCAAAACTTCAATATTTACCAATCAAGGCCAGTGGGTTGAAAAAAAGAATTAAAATATAACTTTTATTGAAACTAAACAAAATAAAAATATATAATGTGTGAGTGTGTGCACTTTAAAAACACATAACAACTCGACAAATAATAAGAGTGGCTTAAAATTACTGGAGAGTGAATTGCTTAGGACCTGCAGTACTGCAGTGATATACTAGTATGGTATAGTAAGTGTGTCAGATTATATCTGTCCTTTTATCCATCAGAATGGCGCACCTGCATGAAAATCACAATTCCTTCATGCTATTAAAGTTATATGAAATTAAGAGACCATATGATAAATAGGTGGTGTGGGGTAGAACAATGTAGGTAAACTTATATCTATATGTAGATATGGATTTCTGTCTCACATTAGTTTCCTTGGATGTAACAACTATCCCACCATAGTAGTAGTTATTAGTATATCCACTTATTTATCAGAGAGATAATTTTAAATATTGTGATAGATTGCACTTGTCTCAGGGGATACCGTAAGGGGTGGACTTCACTAATCATTTGTATATCATGCTACGGTGCTTGGTGTACTTAGGAATAACTGAATTGAGAAAATAGTAATAAGAGTCTATATTTTAATCAATAATAATGTTTCTCTTTTATTAATTATAAACTCTAATAACTGTAATCAAAGTTCTCACTGATGGATGATTCCTCTTATAATTAAGAGAATTGTATTTAGTGGCATATGTTATTGTACTGGATTAATTGGCTGCTATATCTAATGGTCTTATACATCCATTAAGTTGCTAATATTGCCTATATGATCGTTTACCAATTGCATATATAGATGCACGACTTTTGGTTGCTGATGTCACTATTTATGCTGTATTATTGCAGGTATAATAATTAATATGGGTTATAGGAGACACATTCGTCAAGTTTGCTTCACCCTACTAGTTAGCCTTTACAGTGTGCGGTATTCGTTTGGAGTGTGAAGGATGTGCTGTTTTACATATAGATTTTTAATGTTATCCTTTTAATTCTGGACAGCCCACACACATCCGCATATATCTGCAATTAGCCGTTTAGATTATCAACTTTGTGAGACACATGCAAAGCTATCATGTAAGCTTCTCTCAATAGCTGATCCTAGATATATACAACGTTCAGTTTGGTTTAAGGGAAGCACTGTTATAGATATTGTGCTCACTATTTGGCTCAGAGTTTGCAAATCATAGTGCTTTTAAATAAAAGGTTTTTTAGCAATGTTCCCCGTGTTCTATTAATAATTCCTAACAGTCCACACACATGCACATATGCCTGTAAATGGGCATTTAAATTTATCAGTTATACATACTTATTGGGCTGTTATTGAGGCTGAAAGCAGCCAAAATGAGCACCTAGCCGTTAAGGCTGTAATACTTAGTCAAATAGCTAGCCCCCAGTATATGCCACCATGCTTTTTTTTTTTTAAAAAGCCGAAACGCTATCGGCGAAACATGTTAGGGAGGGGTATTTGTTAAATACCCTATTTAGTTGTTTTTTAATGGCATAACGTACTCGAATCTATCTATCTAAACAGTGGCAGCTTGTTAAAACTTAGGATTTCATTAGTATCGGTTCACAGTGATGGTGGCATATACTGGGGGCTAGCTATTTGACTAAGTATAACAGCCTTAACGGCTAGGTGCTCATTTTGGCTGCTTTCAGCCTCAATAACAGCCCAATAAGTATGTATAACTGATAAATTTAAATGCCCATTTACAGGCATATGTGCATGTGTGTGGACTGTTAGGAATTATTAATAGAACACGGGGAACATTGCTAAAAAACCTTTTATTTAAAAGCACTATGATTTGCAAACTCTGAGCCAAATAGTGAGCACAATATCTATAACAGTGCTTCCCTTAAACCAAACTGAACGCTGTATATATCTAGGATCAGCTATTGAGAGAAGCTTACATGATAGCTTTGCATGTGTCTCACAAAGTTGATAATCTAAACGGCTAATTGCAGATATATGCGGATGTGTGTGGGCTGTCCAGAATTAAAAGGATAACATTAAAAATCTATATGTAAAACAGCACATCCTTCACACTCCAAACGAATACCGCACACTGTAAAGGCTAACTAGTAGGGTGAAGCAAACTTGACGAATGTGTCTCCTATAACCCATATTAATTATTATACCTGCAATAATACAGCATAAATAGTGACATCAGCAACCAAAAGTCGTGCATCTATATATGCAATTGGTAAACGATCATATAGGCAATATTAGCAACTTAATGGATGTATAAGACCATTAGATATAGCAGCCAATTAATCCAGTACAATAACATATGCCACTAAATACAATTCTCTTAATTATAAGAGGAATCATCCATCAGTGAGAACTTTGATTACAGTTATTAGAGTTTATAATTAATAAAAGAGAAACATTATTATTGATTAAAATATAGACTCTTATTACTATTTTCTCAATTCAGTTATTCCTAAGTACACCAAGCACCGTAGCATGATATACAAATGATTAGTGAAGTCCAGCCCTTACGGTATCCCCTGAGACAAGTGCAATCTATCACAATATTTAAAATTATCTCTCTGATAAATAAGTGGATATACTAATAACTACTACTATGGTGGGATAGTTGTTACATCCAAGGAAACTAATGTGAGACAGAAATCCATATCTACATATAGATATAAGTTTACCTACATTGTTCTACCCCACACCACCTATTTATCATATGGTCTCTTAATTTCATATAACTTTAATAGCATGAAGGAATTGTGATTTTCATGCAGGTGCGCCATTCTGATGGATAAAAGGACAGATATAATCTGACACACTTACTATACCATACTAGTATATCACTGCAGTACTGCAGGTCCTAAGCAATTCACTCTCCAGTAATTTTAAGCCACTCTTATTATTTGTCGAGTTGTTATGTGTTTTTAAAGTGCACACACTCACACATTATATATTTTTATTTTGTTTAGTTTCAATAAAAGTTATATTTTAATTCTTTTTTTCAACCCACTGGCCTTGATTGGTAAATATTGAAGTTTTGATTTCAATTTATAACTCTCCTTTCAGGAATTGAAGTGCTACACAAGTGCATTCTTTTAGTCTTCACCCGCCTATGGGTTTAGACTATATCTGCAATCTGGAACTTTTCAATATATGTTCACTGTTTACTTTGCCCCATTTTCATGCAAATTTGTGCTGAAAAACAAAATTTATGCATACCTGATAAATTTCTTTCCAGATATGGAGAGTCCACAACGTCAATCCAATTACTAGTGGGAATATCTCCCTGGCCAACAGGAGGAGGCAAAGAGCACCACAGCAAAGCTGTTAAGTGTCACTCCCCTACCCATAATCCCCAGTAATTCGACCGAAGGGAAATGGAAAAAGGAATAACACAAAGGTGTAGAGGTGCCTGAGGTTTAGTAAAAAATAACTGACTTAATAAAGGGTGGGGTTGTGGACTCTCCATATCCGGAAATAAAGAAATTTATCAGGTAAGCATGAATTTTGTTTTCTTTCCTAAGATATGGAGAGTGCACAACGTCATTCCAATTACTAGTGGGAAGCTAGAGGACACGGAATGAATAGGGAGGGAGAACAAGACAGGCAGACCTAAACAGAAGGCACCACCACTTAAAGAACCTTACTCCCAAAAGAGGCCTCAGCCAAGGCAATCAAATTTGTAAAATTTTGAAAACATACGCAGAGAGGACCAAGTTGCAGCCTTGCAAATCTGTTCCACAGAAGCTTCATTTTTGAAAGCCCAAGAAGAGGAGACAGCCCTAGAGGAATGAGCTGTAATTCTCTCAGGAGGCTGCTGACCAGCAGTCTCATAAGCAAAACAAATTATACTTTACAACCAGATGGAAAGAGAAGAAGCAGTAGCCTTCTGACCCTTACACTTTCCAGAGAAACAAACAAACAGGGCAGGAAACTGGCGAAAATCCTTAGTCGCCTGTAGGTAGAATTTTAGAGCATGCACCACATCCAAGTTGTGCAACAGACGTTCCTTATGAGAAGAAGGATTAGGACAGAGAGAAGGAACAACAATTTCCTGATTAATATTTCTATCTGAAACCACTGTCAAAAGAAAACTCAATTAAGTACGAAGAACCGCCTTATATGCATGAAAGATAAGGTAAGGCGAATCACACTACAAAGCCGAGAATTCCGAAACTCTCCGAGCAGAAGAGATAGCAATAAGAAACAAAACCTTCCAAGATAACAACATAATATGTATAGAATGCATTGGCTCAAACGGAGCCTGCTGTAAAACTTTAAGAACAAGGTTAAGGCTCCAAGGAGGAGCAATAGGTTTAAACACAGGCCTGATTCTGACCAGGGCCTGACAAAAAGACTGAACATCTGGCACATCTGCCAGACGCTTATGTAAAAGAATAGATAAAGCAGAAATCTGACCTTTCTAAGAACTGACTGACAACCCTTTCTCCAGACCTTCCTGGAGAAAGGACAAAATCCTAGGAATCCTGACCCTACTGCAACAGTAGCCTTTGGATTCACACCAATAAAGGTATTTACGCCATACATTATGGTAAATGACCGACTCAGAAAACCCACGCTTAGCCAGAACTAAGCGTTCAATCTCCAATCAGTCAGTTTCAGAGAAACGAGATTTGGATGGAGGAATGGACCCTGAGTTAGAAGGTCCTTCCTCAGAGGCAACCTCCAAGGTAGCAGAGATGACATCTTCACTAGGTCTGCATACCAGATCCTGCGAGGCCATGCAGGAGCTATAAGAATTACAGACAATCTCTCCTGTTTGATACGAGCAATGACTCATGGAAGCAGCGCAAACTGAGGAAACAGATATGATAGACCAAAATCCCAAGGAACCTCCAGAGCATCTATCAAAGCGGCCTGCGGATCTCTTGACCTTGAACCATACCTTGGAAGTTTGGCGTTCTGCTGAGACACCATGAGATCCAACTCCAGCACCCCCCCCCCACTTGAGGGTTAACCTGTAGAACACCTACGGATGGAGAGCCCACTCCCTGGGATGAAATGTCTGTCTGCTCAGGAAATCCTTCCCAGTTGTTCACTCCTGGAATGTGGATGGCAGATAGACAACAGTTGTGAGCTTCCGCCCACTGAATAATCAGTGCCACCTCTATCATGACTAAGGAACACTAAATTCCTCCCTGGTGGTTGATGTGAGGTGACGTTGTCTGATTGAAACCTGATAAACCGGGCTAAAGACCATCGAGGCCAAGCCATCAGAGCATTGTAAATCGCTCTCAACTCCAAGATGTTTACGGGGAGAGCAGACTCCTCCTGAGTCCATAGTCCACAGGAGAGAGTATCTTGTCGACTGGTCTAGATCTATCCTCTGAGAGGGATCTGAAAGCTCTCCGTTCCACTGTCTGAGCTTGCATAATTGCAGAGCTCTCAAATGGAATTGAGCAAAGGGAATGATGTCCATAGAAGCGACCATCAAACCAATTACCTCCATGCATTGAGCCACTGATGGCCGAACAGTAGACTGTAGAGAGAAGCAAGAGGAGAGAATTTTGGATTTTCTGACCTCCATCAGAAAAAGTTCATAGATAGGGAATCTATTATGGTCCCTAAGAAAACAAACCACCCTTGCAGCTGGAACAAGGGAACTCTTTTCCAGATTCACTTTCCATCTGTGGGAATGTAGAAAAGACAACAAGATCTCTGTATGAGAGTTTGCTTGTTGAAAAGATGGCACCTGAACCAATATGTCGTCCAGGTAGGGTGCAACTGCAATTCCCTGAGACCTGATCACTGCCAAGAGAGCCACCAGAACCTTTGAGAAAATTCTGGGAGCTGTGGCAAGGCCAAACGGAAGAGCCACAAACTGAAAGTGTTTGTCTAGAAAGGTGAATCTCAGGAACTTGTGATGATCCCTGTGGATGGGAACATGAAGATATGCATCCTTCAGGTCTATGGTAGTCATGAACTGACCCTCTTGGACCAAAGGAAGAATGGAACAAATGGTTTCCATTTTGAAGGACGGTACCCAGAGAGATTTTTTGAGACACTTTAGTTCTAAAATTGGTTGAAAAGTTCCCTCCTTTTTGGGAACCACAAACAGATTTTAATAGATGAAAAGAAGAAAAAACAGAAGCGCCACATGGCCCAATATTGTTTGGTCCAATTTTGTAGATCTTGAGATAAGAAACAAACTCACATTTAGAAGAGCACCTCAGTTAGTGCTATAGGGGCAGTCTGGGATCTATTCGGTCACCCAGAAGACCAACTTCCTGCACAGGAACTGATGTCTATGTGGACAGAGAAGAGACACAAGTGCCTATATGGCCTAGTATTGTTGGTACAAGTGAACAAACTCAGATAATGATAAGAGTGGTACTCACAATGTATAAAGCACCTCTTTTGATGCTATGGGAGCATGAAGGGATCAATTCGGTCACCCAACAGATTTATGGCAAGGCATCCAGGAAAAATGTAATGGTTCACAGGATCCCAAGATGGTCAAAGTGATGAATATCCTCAGATAAAAAGGCAAAAAAAATCCCAAAAAAGGAACAGCAAGTGTTCAAATACTAAAACTGACTTTATTAAAAATAAATAAAATAACAGGCAACGCGTTTCTCAGCCAATGGCTGTTTCATCAGGCTTCATAAAATGTTTACTGAACACTTGCTAGATATACCTTAAAATCAATTAGGGTGATAATGAACAGGTGGTGATGGGAGGGGTCAGCTTAATTGTTCATACCCTCATAACCAATCAGATAGTAAAAAATATAACTTAACTTCATAGCCAATCGGATAATACAGAATGTCATAAAATTATACAATATACAAAAAACCATACAACACATACATAAAAATTCATCCACAACTTACTAGTTAATGTTATTCATATTAGATTTCATAATGGCCTATACATAATATCATTATCATATAAACAAAAATTATAAAATCATAATTGCATACCTTGTTATGGGCCAAATTGCACTAAGTCTAGGTGGCATACATGAGAGAATAATAGAGACTATAATAAATCCCAATGTTCATGAGGAGATGAGTGTATGTGATAAAATGTTGCAAACTGATTGCTGAATGTAGCTAAAATTAAGCACTGTCGAGGACGGCGTCCTAAGACGCTTAGTGCGCATGACTGGACACGATGTGTCAATACTAAAGGTTGCTTGGCAACTAGTTAGGTTCCTGAATGTAACAGTAACCAATAGGTGGATAGGAAGATAGAGATAGGATCATCGGATATTTCAACACAATATCAGTAGTATATCTTTATGGGAATGAATATCGAGCAAATCGTGCACTACAATGGTGACAGATTAAGCAGAACTTGTTCAATGAGAGCGCATTTCCAATTTAGTAATGAATCACAGATACGCTCGATGTTAGGCACTTGTGTCCTGAGAACCGCTATAGCTATGCATGCTCGTTAAATGTCTACAGCAAGATGAGATCGCGGTAAACGTCACTAGAGCACATGACTCACTACGACCTATCAGAAGTGAGAGTCATCTAGTGATAATTGGATAAACTACACGTCAATCAAACAACAACTGTTTGATGATAGGATAAGGAATCGTATGTAAAATCCATTAATAAATATATAATATACAAGAGTATGATAAGTTAGGTTTTTTTTTTTTTGTTTTTTTTTTTATGGCAAAAAAACTCCTCCAGGAAGCTGAGAGGAACTGCAGGGCACTGTATGTGACGCCATACAGGCTTGGGATGTTTGAGGAACAAGCTGTGGCATTGCCTGAACAGCATCCTTCTGAGAGACATTGGGCAATAATTTATTTTTACACTCTAGCGTTCTAGCTAAACAAAAAGCACAAAATTGCATAGGGGAAACAATCTGGGCCTCTAGACATAAACATTTATCAAAAGAAACAGTTTGATTATCCATGCCCATAGCTTGAAATTAAAAAATATCTTGGACAGCAACACCACTGATTGGCTGGAAGCTAGTAGGCGAGGCATGAATAACCGTGGGATAATCCCAAATAGTGGCTTGTTACAACTTATTGACAGGAAAGCAGCGAGACGGCCAAATCTAAATCGCTGGCAGGACAATGGTGAATAATAATGCTGGGGCTAAATGCCCACACACAATGAATCACGCTCCACTCGTGTGACTGGTTATTAAATTAATAAACACTGCAGTGATTAGGGTAGGTACAGTGAAGTGACAGACTTTGCTTTTTAGCTTTAAGATCTTCGACATCATAAGAGATTGCTTTAGTTGCAGTTCACACTTAGATGCTATGTTGTGAAATGCTGTGATTACATTCTAAAATATAACATAAAATTGTCTCTTTAAAGAGTAGTAAAGGAACAGTAAGAGCCCCTTTAACTGCAGCACACTCGTGTTCATGGCCCAATAGTGGAGTTACAATTTCCCAGTAGTGTGTGCCACATGCTGCTGCTTGTCACACATGCATGGAGTACAAGTAATGTGAACTTTAGGAACTGTAGTATCCCAGTAGTTCACATGCTGACTGACTTATATACCACCCTCCGCAACCGCTTACACATTTAACCCAGCGGGCGGCATAGAAGTCAGTCAGCATGTGAACAACTGGGATACTACAGTTCCTGTGCCTTGCACTACATGCATGTGCGACAAGAAGCAGCGTGCTGCACAAACTAAACAAAAACTCCGCTATTGGGCTATGAACACGAGTGCACTGCAGATAAAAGGAGCGCACAATTGTGGAGCAGAAGTGTTTAAATTGTGCCTTAAATTGGGTCCTAGCACCCTTGTTTGGAGCTCACAACCTGCCCCTGGATCCCCCCCAATTACCCCTGCCCACCGTCACTTGCCACTGCCCTTAAAGCATAACGTACAGATGAATACTATGGGCCAGAGAGTTTTTATGCAGGTGCACTAACAGAGCTTCTTTCTTTAAGGCCTCTAACAATACAGACAATTGAGGGGAAAGAGAAAATACTCCACAATCACCCACACAAAACACACACTACACACAATAACCCCCCCCCCAACACACACACACATACACATGTAAGAAACAAGTTATCTGCACACTGGGTGAATTTTGAAGTGAAAACCTATATCCCCCCATACTTGCTCCAAACAGATGTAAGAAACCATTTTTTGAAATAAGGATATGGCAAGATGTACAATTTTAAACACAACGTTAAAAAAAAAAGAAAAAAAAGAAAATTCAGATGAAAACACAAAGTTACCCTATGTATACAAAGCTATCTTTAAAAAACATAAATTATGCTTACCTGATAATTTAATTTCCATCGTGGGGAGGAGAGTCCACTGCTTCATTCATCACTTGTGGGAAATAAAAACCTGGCCACCAGTAGGTGGCAAAGACACCCCAGCCAAAGGCTTAAATACCTCCCCCACTCCCCTCATCCTCCAGTCATTCTGCCAAGGGAACAAGGACCAGTAGGAGAAATATCAGGGTATAAATGGTGCCAGAAGATCAAAAATAAATTTAGGTCCACCCAACGGAGAACGGGCGGGTGAAGTGGACTCTCCTCCCCACGATGGAAATGAAATTATCAAGTAAGCATAATTTATGTTTTCCATCTAAAGGGGAGGAGAGTCCACTGCATCATTCATCACTTGTGGGAATACCCAAACTATAGAGGACACTGAATAAAAAAAGGGGGGGTAAAGGAGGCGGACCCTATACTGAGGGCACCACAGCTTGCAGAACCTTTCACCCAAAAGCTGCTTCAGCCAAAGCAAAAACGTAAAATTTATAAAATTTTGCAAAAGTATGTAAGGATGACCTGGTGGCTGCCTTACAAATCTGCTCCATAGAAGCCTCATTCTTAAAAGCCCAAGAAGAGGCCACAGCTCTAGTCGAATGAGCCGTAATCCTCTGAAGAGGCTTGTGTCCCGCTGTCTCATATGCCAGATGGATAATACTCCTCAACCCAAAAGATAAAGAAGTTGCAGAGGCCCTCTGTCTCCTGCGTCTTCCAGAATACACAACAAATAAGGACGACGTCTGTCTGAACTCCTTCGTGGCTTGAAGATAAAACTTCAAAGCTCCGACCACATCCAAATTATGAAGTAACCTCTCCTTTGAAGAAGAAGGGTTAGGACACAAGGAAGGAACTACTATTTCCTGATTGATGTTACGACTCGACACTACCTTGGGAAGGAATCCCAATCCAGTGCAAAGAACAGCCTCATGAGCATGAAATACTAAGTAGGGAGGCTCACATTGCAAGGCCGCCAACTAAGAGACTGCGTGCCGATGCAATAGCCAATAACAACAGGACCTTCCATGAGAGAATCTTAATGTCAAGGGCATGCATAGGCTCAAACGGAGCCCTCTACAAAACCTTAAGAACCAAGTTTAAGCTCAAAGGAGGAGTCAGATTCCTGAAGACAAGTCTGATCCTAACCAGAGCCTGAACAAAGGACTGAATGTCAGGAAGCTCCGCAAGCTTCTTATGTAACAGTACAGATAAAGCCGAGATCTGTCCCCTTAAGGAACTGGCGGCAAGGCCCTTATCTAGACTGTCCTGAAGAAAGGCCAAAATCCTGGATACCCTGACCTTATGCCATGGGTATCCTCGCTCCTCACACCAGGACAAGTAGGTCCTACAAACCTTATGGTAGATGCGTCTAGTGACCGGCTTCCTGGCCTGAACGAGAGTATCAATCACTCTCTCTGAAAATCCTCTCTTGGCTAAGACTAGGCATTGAATCTCCACGCAGTCAGCCTCAGAGAATCGAGATTTTGATGTTGAAAAGGACCTTGAACTAGCAAGGTAACTTCCACGGCGGATATGACGACATCGCCACTAGATCCGCAAACCACGTCCTCTGCGGCCATGACGGAGCAATCAGAATAGCCGAAGCCTGCTCCTGCTTGATGCGGGCCACTACTCAAGGTAGAAGAGGCAATGGTGGAAATATGGAAATTAGGTTAAAGTCCCAGGGCACCACCAAGGCCTGGGGATCCCTGGATGGCGACCTGTATCTGGGTAGCTTGCAAATGAGTCTTGACAGAAAATTTGTATTTTGAAAATCGTGTCCCAGATAGAACCAGATATTTCAAAAGACCTTGGCGCTGCAAAACATTGCAGCTTAAACTAGTGATTGGATAAACCGTGACAATAGTCAAATGTTTAAAATATGAAACCTTTGGCCTCAGTAATGAGATAACTTGTTTTAAAAGAATACAATGTGAATTTATTTATACAATATTAAACATAAATTAAAAAAGCTGATCAGCAAAAGAGCAATAAAATAATTGTAGCAATTAAATAGTAAGAATGTAACAATCAAACTAACTTGACACAATATAGCAACACACAATATGGCACTATAGCAAATGTCAGTGTAGCATCAAAAATAACAAAACAACCCTGGAGCTGATATGCGAAACAAATGTTGAAGGTCCAGAATAAGAGTGAGCGGTCGAGATCCCCAGCTGATTCCTTGAGAAGCAGAGTGAGGCTGGAACGACAAACGGATCCAAATCATACACAGGCAGAAAACCAAACAAAAGGTGTTCACTTTTACTTACACCGTGTCTTGGTTGCTGCTGCGCCGATGGATCCCTTTTAGCAAGCTGTAGCAGAGCCGGATAAGCCTTTGGAACAATACCGGATTTTTCAAAGATACTCCGCTGAAAGTTGCAGTTAACACAGAAGCCGGTCTGTGTAGGTAATGTTACGTCAGGTGGCGTGGAGTGGGAGGAGCAACGCGTTTCAGCCCGGTCAGGGCCTTTGTCAAGCTCCAGAAAGGTGTAATACAGGGCTTTTTAAACCTGTATTAGCTGTGCTCATTGGTTGGATATCGCAAATGGGAGTGCCTAGATTTGTGTCTTTATTGTTCAAAACCTTGATTTTTTTGGATCTCCTAGCCCCTCCTCTCTTTCCTCTCTGTCTGACGCTCTTCTTTTTCTTACGTCTCTTTGAGGTAATGGACTTTGGAGTGTACTTTGGCCATGTCCAACTGTGACTCTTTTGGGGTGGTTTATCTCCTCTCTTGTTCCTGTTCAAAATTTACCACCAGAAGCGGCAGATCCAGAATCTAAGGGATGGCTAGATACATGGAAACAGGGACCCGGACAGGTGTTGGTATACACACGACTGCTCATCTGGTGAACGATCCGTCCATATCCTGAAAAGCATTAGACTTGTCTGTCTTCTTGGTTGAAGTTGCAACAATTGGTGAGTCTTAATAGATGCAAATATTAATCATTTGGTGTAAAACTGATATCAGTATTACACCAAATGATTAATATTTGCATCTATTAAGACTCACCAATTGTTGCAACTTCAACCAAGAAGACAGACAAGTCTAATGCTTTTCAGGATATGGACGGATCGTTCACCAGATGAGCAGTCGTGTGTATACCAACACCTGTCCGGGTCCCTGTTTCCATGTATCTAGCCATCCCTTAGATTCTGGATCTGCCGCTTCTGGTGGTAAATTTTGAACAGGAACAAGAGAGGAGATAAACCACCCCAAAAGAGTCACAGTTGGACATGGCCAAAGTACACTCCAAAGTCCATTACCTCAAAGAGACGTAAGAAAAAGAAGAGCGTCAGACAGAGAGGAAAGAGAGGAGGGGCTAGAAGATCCAAAAAAATCAAGGTTTTGAACAATAAAGACACAAATCTAGGCACTCCCATTTGCGATATCCAACCAATGAGCACAGCTAATACAGGTTTAAAAAGCCCTGTATTACACCTTTCTGGAGCTTGACAAAGGCCCTGACCGGGCTGAAACGCGTTGCTCCTCCCACTCCACGCCACCTGACGTAACATTACCTACACAGACCGGCTTCTGTGTTAACTGCAACTTTCAGCGGAGTATCTTTGAAAAATCCGGTATTGTTCCAAAGGCTTATCCGGCTCTGCTACAGCTTGCTAAAAGGGATCCATCGGCGCAGCAGCAACCAAGACACGGTGTAAGTAAAAGTGAACACCTTTTGTTTGGTTTTCTGCCTGTGTATGATTTGGATCCGTTTGTCGTTCCAGCCTCACTCTGCTTCTCAAGGAATCAGCTGGGGATCTCGACCGCTCACTCTTATTCTGGACCTTCAACATTTGTTTCGCATATCAGCTCCAGGGTTGTTTTGTTATTTTTGATGCTACACTGACATTTGCTATAGTGCCATATTGTGTGTTGCTATATTGTGTCAAGTTAGTTTGATTGTTACATTCTTACTATTTAATTGCTACAATTATTTTATTGCTCTTTTGCTGATCAGCTTTTTTAATTTATGTTTAATATTGTATAAATAAATTCACATTGTATTCTTTTAAAACAAGTTATCTCATTACTGAGGCCAAAGGTTTCATATTTTAAACATTTGACTATTGTCACGGTTTATCCAATCACTAGTTTAAGCTGCAATGTTTTGCAGCGCCAAGGTCTTTTGAAATATCTGGTTCCATCTGGGACACGATTTTCAAAATACAAATTTTCTGTTTTTGGTTGTGGAGATAGGGGTCTCCATTTTTTCCCTTGGTCTATTGGTGCCTTTTCCTTAGCGCAGGGCAACATTTTCCTTAAATGAGTCTTGACACCATGAGATCTATCTCCGGCATCCCCCATTTGCTGCAGATCTCTGCGAACATCTCAGGGTGGAGAGACCACAGTTGTCCACACCCGGAATGTGGATCGCTGAGAGGGAACATGTCTCTGCCCATTCCAGAATCCGAGATACTTCCCTCATTGCTAGGGAACTTTGCGTCCCCCCTGGTGGTTTATGTAAGCCACTGAGGTAATGTTGTCCGATTGGAGACTCCAGAAGGGGCCAAGTCCTCAGAGCGTTGAATATCGCTCAAAGTTACAAAATATTTATAGGTAGACTCGACTCCTCTTGAGTCCATCTGCCTTGGCACCCCAAACAGCTCCCTATCCTGATAGACTTGCACCCGTGGTTACAATCTCCCAGGATGGTCTCAGAAAGGATCTCCCCTGAGACAACTGCCCCGGTCGTGTCCACCAAGATAGGGACTCCCTCACCGGTCTGTTCAGAGATATCTGTTGGGACAAATCTGAATGATTGCCGTTCTATTGTCTCAACATGCACAGCTGAAGAGGTCTGAGATGGAACCATGGCGAATGGAATAACATCTATGCTGGATACCATGAGCCTGATTACCTCCATACACAGATGTCCTGGAGGATGTCTGCAGGGCTAGGCAGTTGGATGCCAGCTTGCAGCGTCTCTGTTCTGTCAAAAATATCTTCATTGCTGAAGAATTTATTATCGTACTCAGAAATTCCACCCTGTTGCTGGAGACCAATGAACTCTTTCCATCGTTTATCTTCTACCCGTGGGACCGAAGAAGAAGGAGAAGAGCTCTCGTGTGATCCAACGCCAGACTGTAGGACGGAGCCTGGACCAGGATATCATCCAGAGTTGGTGCCACTGCAATCCCTCTGGCTCTCGCTACTGCGAGAAGAGCTCCCAGAATCTTTGTAAAGACTCCTGGGGCGGTCGCCAGATCAAACGGAAAGGCTACAAACTGGAAGTGCTGGTCCAGGAAGTAAACCTTATAAATTTGAAGTGATCCCTGTGGATTGGAACATGAAGGTAAGCATCCTTTAGGTCTATAGTCATTAATTGCCCCTCTTGAACCAGGGGCAAAATTAACCTGATTGTCTCCATCTTGAACGATGGAACTGGCAGAAACTTGTTTAGGGCATTTATGTCCAGAATTGGACGAAACGTGCCCTCCTTCTTTGGGACCACAAAACGGTTTGAATACTACCCCAGACCTCTTTGTGCCGGAGGGACTGGGAAGATTACGAGAGATGAGAGATTTCCCTTACACACCCCAGGAAGGCGTCTCTCTTTTCTGGTCTTGAAGAGATGTTTGACAGGAGGAACCTGCCTCTGGGAAGATACGATTTGAAACCTATCCTGTACCCCTGGGCGACGACCACCAGGACCCAAGAATCTGTAACGTCTCCCCTCCAGGCCTCCGCAAAAAGAGATAGTATACCCCCTACCTGGTCCAAGGACGGGTCGGGGGCCGCCCCTTCATACCGACTTTGACTCGGCAGGCTTTTTGTTCTGCTTGGACTTGTTCCAAGAGCTTGCTGGCTTCCAAGAACCCTTGGATTGCTCAGATTTTGCGGAAGGCTGCTGGTGCTGAGACTTGTCCGCACGAAAGGGACAAAAAGTAGATCCCTTAGGTTTGGCCTTCTTATCCTGAGGTAAGAAGGCCCCCTTGCCACCCGTGACTGTAGATATGATAGAATCCAGGCCCCGGGCAAAACAAAACCTTTCCTTTGAATGGTAGAGAAAGCAAGCGAGACTTGGACGTCATGTCAGCAGACCATGATTTTAGCCACAGAGCCCTGCAGGCTAAAACAGAAAACCCTGATGCCTTAGCATTCAGGCGAATAATCTGCATGTTAGCATCACAAATGAACGAATGCGCTACCCTTAGGGCTTTGATTCGATCCAGAATCTCATCGAGGGGAGTCTCCACCTCGACCATCACACCAGTAGGTAGCCGCACCAGCCACCGCAGCAACTGACGCCACCGGTTGGAACACGAACCCCATCAGTTGGAACTTCTTCCGCAACATGGACGCCATCTTTTTATCCATGGGCTCCTTAAAAGAGGAGCTATCCTCAAGCGGAATGGTCATTCTTTTAGCAAACGTGGAGATAGCACCACCCACCTTAGGGACAGTTCCCCACAGTTCAAGCTGCGTGTCCGGAATGCGGAAAAGCTTCTTAAAAGAAGACTAGGGAGAAAAGGGTGAACCCAGTTTCTGCCATTTATTTGTAATAATGTTCGCCATTTTGATAGGAACCGGGAAGGCCTGGGGCACTACCCTGTTCTCGTAAACCCTGTCCAGTTTAGGGATCGAAGGATCCTCCGGGAGATTCGGTTCTGGGACCTCCAGCGTAGCAAGCACTTCCTTCAACAGAAAGCGCAAATGCTCCATCTTAAATTTGAAGTCTGGTTCCTCCGTGGATGGAGGCCTAGAAGCAGCCGATTCCGACCCAGAAGCGACATCCTCCGAAAAGTTGGAGTCGTCCTCAGTGGATAATCTGTCAGACATCTAGCGGAGACGAAGACCCCTGAGATGCATAGCAGTGCCGTACCTTCCTCTTGCACTTAGTAGGCCGAGGCATCACATTTATGGCTGCAGAAACCACCGTCTGCAACTGATCGGCGAAGTCTGGAGGCCGCAGGAGGATTAGTAGTGCCCTGGGAAAATTCTTGTGTAATTGGAGATGATTGTAGGGAACACACTTTGCGGGGCGGAGAACCTTCAGAGGTGGACGGCTCAGTCGTACTAAGTACCTTAGTCTTTTTTGATATAGCAATATTGTCATAACATGTGAAACAGAGTTGTGTCGGCGGTTCGAACGTAACCTCCTCACAGTATACACAGTCAATAGGTTTAGATAACGAGGGAGTATCCTCTAACATATCAGAGTCCTCCATAGTTTATGCCTTTATTACGGACTTGATAAATTTATTAAATGGCACCTTTATATACCAACGGCCGGGACACTCACCACCTCCTATTACCCGGACTACAAGAAACAGCTTTCGTCTCCTCCAAACGCAGATCGAGAAAGAGGAAGTTACAGAGACCGCCCCTGCACTCGAGAGACGCACCAAAAAAAAACAAGCCTCAATCTCTCTCTAACTGTTCCACACTGACAGAGCCTCATCTCACACAAGTGCAGCAGAAACACAATAAACAATATTATGCATAATAAAATCCCCCCTGTTCCAAAACCCCATCCAAGGGTATTACCCTAGATTCTATACAGATAAAAGGAGTCACACTGTGACCCTGTCTTACGTTGTCACACACACATATATATATATATTTATATAATGAAACAATCTTACCAGAATCAACGCCGTGGAACAGGAACACGGAATTTCAGGTGTGACAGGTTAGTAGCGTCGTGCTTGATATGGACTTGAGAGAAGAAAAGCAGGCAGCGAAACTTGTCAACGCTGATTGCTTACGGAGCTGTTAATATGAGTTGGGATGGTTTAGCAGAATCTCCAGACTCTAAATTTCACCCATGCTCTCACTGAGAGGCTGGCAGGACTACTTAAAATTCCAGTCCCATTGCGAAGAGTACTACCCTCCATAAGAGACTACTCTGAATCTTCCGACACTTCTCTGCCAATCTCCTGTGATGAAAGGCAAAGAATGACTGGGGGATGAGGGGAGTGGGGGAGATATTTAAGCCTTTTGCTGGGGTGTCTTTGCCTCCTCCTGGTGGCCAGGTTCTTATTTTCCCACAAGTGATGAATGAAGCAGTGGACTCTCCTCCCCTTTAGATGGAAATAAAAACCTCATAGACTGACGTTAAAATAAACCAGCTTTAACCCATATGCCAGCCTACTAGTACTTGCATTGACTTTATCCTGATTACAACTAAGCTAGTGGCCATCAAACAACACAGGTCTAAATATTTTTTTTTTATTTAATAATGTTTTAATTCAATAATTTTACATTTCCAATATAATAATATTGCATTTTAATTTAATACTGCTGCATACAGAAGATCTTTGTGCCAGCTATACCCAGGTTCCGCTGTACACTGGGCTGTGTCCCAGCTATACACTGAGCTTTATTCATGTGGTTCTGCATACTATACCCTGAGTTAATATATAAATATTATATATATTTTTTTTAAATTCTTACACAACAGGATTTTAATTTTAAATTGTTTTAATTGTTGGGTGGTGTCACCCCTCTGTGACAAATAAATTGGTCCCATTACATTTGCATGTCAGGACAAGTAGATTGTCATAAAGGACAAGTAAACTGGGCTACCACTTTAGTAGATTATTTTTTTTAATTTCCACACCCCTGCTGACTCCTCCAAATAAGGCAAATGCTGGGCGGAGTTTGGCTATTGAACAACAACTGGGGTAAAAATAATGTTAATTTGTATTTAAAATGTTTAGACTTGGCTGATATAACAAGACAAAAGAAATGCCTTGTAATTACAAGGTGTTTACTGTGCCTTTAAATGCTTGGGGATGGAAGACAACAGGGGGGGGGGCATTATTGCATTATGCTCCGTTCCTGGAGGGCCTCTCGCCACCTCACAACTGAAGTAACTTAGACCCCCTTCTTATTACATGTGTTGCCAGTTCTAGGTGACACACAGAAGCCTAAATTTAATAAAACCGCTTTGTGAAACTAAAATCTTACAGACAAAATTTGTAGGAACATCACATAAATTTAAGAATTCACAAAGATTTGAATCCGCTGTGAGTTAAGCTCCAATATATTCAAAAGAACAGCATCACACTCATAACCATTCATTTCTTTTCAACTTCCACCTTAAGGATACTCTACACCCCAAAACACCCTCTAAATGTTACAAAAAAATATATTAAACTGAAAAAAAAACACCAAAAAACGCCCTCTATAAACCAGTTCTCTCTAACATATGCACAATACAAAACTAGCCAGTTTTGAAATAGCAACATGACAACCGTGAGACAAAGTACAACAGAGCCTTTATGAATGCTGCATGCTGGGCCAAGGTATAGGCGAAAGACCCAAACTTGTATTTCAATGGGCTAAGGTCGCCGTGCATTTCTGATTTTCTGTCCTCCACCTTGGATGCACCTTTTGAGCCATATCAGTCTTGCCAGCTTTTCTGTTGAGAGAATTTCCATTATGAAAAATCCAATGCATTATTTGAAGTGTTACAACACAGAAATGTTTTTTTTTTGTTTTTTTTTTTAAGTTTACGTGCAATCTATGCTATAGAAACATACTTTAAATACAGCCCTACCTCCCAGAGATCTGAGATTAGCAATGTTAGCAAACTATTACTAAAACTGCAATCCCAATTATTTCCTATGGGAGACACATTGCCACTCATCAGAACAGACAGGTCAGCCCACTTTCTTTGAATATATCACCAGTTCCACATATTGTGACACTGATGAGGCCAAAAAGGCAATTTCTAGAAGCTCAGACAATGTTTTATCATCAGGGCCTTAAAGTCTACCCCCACTACTTAAAGGGACAGTAAAGTCAAAATTAAAGTTTCATGATTCAGATAGAGCATGCAATTTTAAACAGCTTTCCAATATACTTAAGTTATCTAATTCACTTGATTTTGTTGGTATCCTTTGTTTAGAAGCATACCTAAGTAGCAGCAATGCACTACTGAGAGCTAGCTGTTGATTGGTGGCTGCACATAAATGCCTTTTGTTATTGGCTCAGTTAATGTGTTTAGCTAGCTACTAGTAGTGAATTGTTGACCCTTCAACAAAGCTAATTGGAAAAGTCCTTAGTAGCATCAATGTAATATTTCAATAAACAAAGAAGGATCAAGAATCGCTCTACTAATGTTATCAGAAGAAACAACCTAAGGAAAAATATCTAAACTTTATCCTAATAAAAAATCAGATAAGAAGGATCACAAGAAAGTGAAGATAACTCTTCTAGCAGAAGAAATATTCAAAAGAAATAATACTTTCCAAGAATGTAATTTAATAGCCACCTTATGCATAGGTTCAAAAGAATGAGCCCGCAAAACCCCTAACACAGGTTAAGATTCCAAGGAGAAGAAATTGGCTTGATTAGAGGTTTAATATAGACCAGAGTCTGAACAAAACCACAGAACTTGCAGCTATGCCCTTATCCAGACAGTAACCTTAACACATGTTAAGAGTTCAAGGAGAAGCAATTGGCTTGATTAGAGGTTTAATACAGACCAGAGTTTGAACAAAACCAGAGAACTTGCAGCTATGCCGTTATCCAGACCATCCTGTAAGAACTGCAAAATCCTTGGAATTCTGAAAGAATGCCAAGGAAAACTAGGATCCACACACCAAGTTACAGGCTTATGAGCCTGAATCAGGGTTTCAATCACAGAATCAGAGAGAATCTAAGGACTAAACATTACATTTCCATGATATTAAGTTCAGAGACTTGAGATCCAGATGGAAAACGGACCATGAGACAGGTCTGACCACAGAAAAAGAGGCCAAGTAGGGCAGCTGAAGAACTAAACCAGATCGCTATAACAAATCCTGTGAGGCCACGCTGGGGCAATCAGGATTACTAAAGATGTTTCTAGTCTTATCTTGGAAATTACTCTGGGAAGAAGTACCAGAGGAGGGAACTGATAAGCAAGTTGTAATGCCCAAGGAACTACTAGAGCATCTACTAATTCTGCCTGAGGATCCCTGGACTTTGCAAAGTACATGGAAAGTTTGTTGTTCAAACAAGAGGCCATCAGATCTATCTCTGGTGGACCCCAAAGATTCACAATCTGATTGAACACATCCTGGCGAAGAGACCACTCCCCTGGATGTAGAGTATGATGACTGATATAGTCTGCCTCCCAGTTGTTAACCCAGGAATATGAATCTCAGTGACTAGGCAGGAATTGGTTTCTGCCCATGAGAGAATTCTAGACACCCCCATCATTGCTAGGGAACTGTGAGTCCATCTCTGATGGTTGACATAATCTACTGATGTGACATTGTCTGGAAACTGAGATTAAATTTCTTTTCAACAGAGGCCAGGCTTGAAGAGCCCTGAAAATTGCACTTAGTTCTAGAACATTGATTGGTAACCTCACCTCCTGAGGATCCCAAACTCCCTGTACTCTCAGAGAACACAGAGACTTGCATCTGTAGTGATCACAGTCCAGATAGGATGAGCAAAATAAGTCCCCTGAATAATAAACTGATGATCCTGCCTCCAATTTAGAAAATGACTTGTACAGGGATCCAAAAAATATCCTTTGAGACAGCTGAGTATAATCTTTGTACCATTGACGCAGCATACAAAGCTGAAGAGGCCTCATGTGAAAATGGAATTGAATCTGAAGCTGCAATCATGAGACCTAGGACAGCCATACAAAGAGCAACTGAGGGAAAAGAGAGAGACTGAAGGTTCTGACAAGCTGACACACATTTTTAACCTTCATAGCTCTGTTAGAGAAAGACCCATGGAGATAGAATCTATTCGAAATAGCAAAAAAAATACTTTTGTTTGAGGAACCAAATAACGTTTTGGAAAATTGATCCTCCAACCATGCTGTTGAAGAAACAAGAGTTGGTTGGTGTGAGATTCTGCTAAAGGAAAAGATGGAGCTTGAACCAAGATGTTGTCCAGTTATAAAAACACTGCAATAACCTGAGACCTGATCACAGACAAAAGGGCACCCATAACCTTTGTGAATATTCTTGGAGATGTAGCCAGACCAAATAATAGAGCAACAAGCTGAAAATGCCTGTCCAGTAAGGCAAACCTCAAAAATGGAAATGTTTTCTGTGAAATGAAACATAAAAGGTCAGCATCCTTTACATCTATGGTGGACATAAACTTACCTTGCTGAACACAAAATACTTTCCATTTTGAAAGATGAGACCCTTACAAACTTCTTTAGAGCTTTCAGATCCAGAACTGATCTAAAAGTACCTTCCTTCTTTGGAACAATAAAGAGATTTGAATAAAAACCCATCCAATGTTCCTGCAAAGGAACTGGAACAATCACTCCCATAGCTTTCAGATCTGAGACAAATTTGAAAAAAGTTTGATCTTTTACAGGATTCCTTGGAACATTGGGCAGAAAAAAACCTTCCTCTGGGAGTCCTTGTTCTGAATCCTATTTGATATCCCTGAGAAACTATATGCAGAATCCATGGATCTGGAGCAGACTGAAACCAAACCTGAAAGAGGCTTAAACTGCCTGCTACCAGAACATCTGGATCGGGGCTGCACCTTCATGTAGTCTTGGTTGTAGGGATAGATTTCTTACCCTGCTTTGATGTGTTCCAGTTAACACTATCCCCAGACTGAACAGAGTCGTTAACCTTTTGATCCTTATTCTGACAAAAGGAAGGAAAATTATTAGAAGCTTTAGATTTCCCTCTAGACTTTTGGTCCTCAAGAAGAAAAACCCCTTTACCTCCAGTAACAGTAGATATTATAGAATCTAAATCAGAAAGGAAAGAGATAATAATCTGGATTTTGACACCATATCATAACTGCCAAAGACATGCTTTTGACATTAATCTTCATAATATCAAATACAGCATAACAAATTAAAAAAATGGCACTCTTGAGTAAACCCAAAAGATTTTCACTAGAAGAGTCATCATAATATTGTTCTGAAAGACTAGACAACGAGTAAGTAGAAGCAGCAGTCACATCAGCAATATAAATAGATGGTCTGAGCATATAGCCTGCGTGTAAAAAGGCCCTTCTATGAAAAGACTCTACTATTTAAAGGGTCTTTAAAAGAAGTCCTGTCATCAACAGAAATAATTTTATGTTTAGCCACAGTGGCAATGGCCCCATCAACCTTGGGAACTGTTTTCCACAAGTCAATAATAGCAGCAGGTAAAGTATATAACTTTTTAAACCTTGCAGAAGGGGGTAAACAAATTACCTGGCTTGGACCATTCCTAAGAAATCATCTCAGAGACAGCATTATGTAAAGGTAAAAACCTCAGGGAGATTAAAAAGAGTCTTTAAGGGGCAGAGTCAACCGCTAAAGCAACAGGACACATTGCTCAGGAGCTCCTGATTTAAAACTTTATAAAAACAAAATTTATGCTTACCTGATAAATTTATTTCTCTTGTGGTGTATCCAGTCCACGGGTTCATCCATTACTTGTGGGATATTCTCCTTCCCAACAGGAAGCTGCAAGAGGATCACCCACAGCAGAGCTGTCTATATAGCTCCTCCCCTAACTGCCACCCCCAGTCATTCGACCGAAGACAAGCAAGATAAAGGAGAAACTATAGGGTGCAGTGGTGACTGTAGTTTAAAAAATAAATAACACCTGCCTTAAAATGACAGGGCGGGCCGTGGACTGGATACACCACAAGAGAAATAAATTTATCAGGTAAGCATACATTTTGTTTTCTCTTGTAAGGTGTATCCAGTCCACGGATTCATCCATTACTTGTGGGATACCAATACCAAAGCTATAGGACACGGATGAAGGAAGGGACAAGGCAGCCACTTAAACGGAGGGCACCACTGCCTGTAAGACCTTTCTCCCAAAAACAGCCTCCGAAGAAGCAAAAGTATCAAATTTGTAGAATTTGGAAAAAGTATGAAGCGAAGACCAAGTCGCCGCCTTACAAATCTGTTCAACAGAAGCCTCATTTTTAAAAGCCCATGTGGAAGCTACTGCTCTAGTGGAATGAGCTGTAATTCTCTCAGGAGGCTGCTGGCCAGCAGTCTCGTAAGCAAAGCGTATTATGCTTCCTAACCAAAAAGAAAGAGAAGTTGCCGAAGCCTTTTGGCCTCTCCTCTGTCCAGAGTAAACCACAAACAAAGCAGATGTTTGACGAAAATCTTTAGTGGCTTGTAAATAGAATTTTAAAGCACGGACCACATCAAGATTGTGTAATAGACGTTCCTTCTTTGAAGAAGGGTTAGGACATAGTGAAGGAACAACAATCTCCTGATTGATATTCTTATTAGATACCACCTTAGGAAGAAACCCAGGTTTGGTACGCAACACTACCTTATCAGCATGGAAAATGAGATAAGGAGAATCACATTGTAAAGCCGATAACTCCGAAACTCGTCGAGCCGAGGAGATAGCTACCAAAAACAGAACTTTCCAAGACAACAGCTTGATATCTATGGAATGCAAGGGTTCAAACGGAAAACCCTTGAAGAACTTTAAGAACTAAATTTAGACTCCATGGCGGAGCCACAGGTTTAAACACAGGCTTGATTCGAACTAAAGCCTGACAAAACGCCTGAACATCTGGAGTATTAGCCAGAAACTTGTGCAAAAGAATAGACAGAGCAGAGATCTGTCCCTTTAAGGAACTAGCCGACAATCCCTTCTCCAAGCCTTCTTGGAGAAAAGATAATATTCTAGGAATCCTGACCTTACTCCATTAGTAACCCTTGGATTCACACCAATGAAGATATTTACACCATATCTTATGATAGATTTTCCTGGTAACCGGCTTTCGAGCCTGAATTAAGGTATCAATGACCGATTCAGAGAAACCACGCTTTGATAAAATCAAGCGTTCAATCTCCAAGCAGTCAGACGCAGAGAAATTAGGTTTGGATGGTTGAAAGGACCCTGAAGTAGAAGGTCCTGCCTCAGCGGCAGGGTCCATGGTGGACAGGATGACATGTCCACCAGGTCTGCATACCAAGTCCTGCGTGGCCACGCAAGTGCTATCAAAATCACCAAAGCTCTCTCCTGCCTGATCTTGGCAATCAGACGAGGGAGCAGAGGAAACGGTGGAAACACATAAGCCAGGTTGAAGGACCAAGGCGCTGCTAGAGCATCTATCAGTGTTGCCTTGGGGTCCCTGGACCTGGTCCCGTAACAAGGAAGCTTGGCGTTCTGGCGAGACGCCATGAGATCCAGTTCTGGTTTGCCCCAAAGTTGAATCAACTGAGCAAATATCTCCGGATGGAGTTCCCATTCTCCCGGATGAAAAGTCTGCCGACTTAGAAAATCCACCTCCCAGTTCTCGACACCTGGGATATGGATAGCTGATAGATGGCAAGAGTGAACCTCTGCCCATAGAATTATCTTTGAAACCTCCAACATTGCTAGGGAACTCCTTGTTCCCCCCTGATGGTTGATGTAGGCTACAGTCGTGATATTGTCCGACTGAAATCTGATGAATTTGACCCCAGCTAGCTGAGGCCACGCCTGAAGAGCATTGAAAATTGCTCTTAGTTCCAGAATGTTTATCGGAAGGAGTGCCTCCTCCTGAGCCCACGAGCCCTGAGCCTTCAGGGAGTTCCAGACTGCACCCCAGCCCAGAAGGCTGGCATCTGTCGTTACTATAGTCCAATCTGGCCTGCGGAAGCTCATCCCCTTGGACAGATGGACCTGACATAGCCACCAGAGAAGAGAATCCCTGGTTTCTTGATCCAGATTTAGTAGAGGGGACAAATCTGTGTAATCCCCATTCCACTGACTGAGCATGCAAACTTGCAGCGGTCTGAGATGTAGGCGGGCAAACGGTACTATGTCCATTGCCGCTACCATTAAACCGATTACTTCCATACACTGAGCCACTGAAGGACGAGAAGTGGAATAAAGAACACGGCAAGAGTCTAGAAGTTTTGACAATCTGGCCTTCGTTAGGTAAATCTTCATTTCTACCGAGTCCCTAGGAATGAAACTCTTGTTAGAGGTGATAGAGAACTCTTTTCTTCGTTCACCTTCCACCCATGGGACCTCAGAAATGCCAGAACAATGTCCGTATGAGACCTTGCGATTTGAAAAGTCGACGCCTGTATCAGAATGTCGTCTAAGTAAGGGGCTACTGCTATACCCCTCGGCCTTAGGACTGCTAGAAGGGACCCTAGAACCTTCGTAAAGATTCTTGGTGCCGTGGCCAACCCGAAGGGAAGAGCCACAAACTGGTAGTGCCTGTCTAGAAAGGCAAACCTGAGAAAACAATGATGATCTTTGTGTATCGGGATGTGAAGATAAGCATTCTTTAAGTCTACGGTAGTCATATACAGGGACTGCAGAATTATTAGGCAAGTTGTATTTTTGAGGATTAATTTTATTATTGAACAACAACCATGTTCTCAATGAACCCAAAAAACTCATTAATATCAAAGCTGAATAGTTTTGGAAGTAGTTTTTAGTTTCTTTTTAGTTATAGCTATTTAAGGGGGATATCTGTGTGTGCAGGTGACTATTACTGTGCATAATTATTAGGCAACTTAACAAAAAACAAATATATACCCATTTCAATTATTTATTTTTACCAGTGAAACCAATATAACATCTCAACATTCACAAATATACATTTCTGACATTCAAAAACAAAACAAAAACAAATCAGTGACCAATATAGCCACCTTTCTTTGCAAGGACACTCAAAAGCCTGCCATCCATGGATTCTGTCAGTGTTTTGATCTGTTCACCATCAACATTGCGTGCAGCAGCAACCACAGCCTCCCAGACACTGTTCAGAGAGGTGTACTGTTTTCCCTCCTTGTAAATCTCACATTTGATGATGGACCACAGGTTCTCAATGGGGTTCAGATCAGGTGAACAAGGAGGCCATGTCATTAGATTTTCTTCTTTTATACCCTTTCTTGCCAGCCACGCTGTGGAGTACTTAAACGCGTGTGATGGAGCATTGTCCTGCATGAAAATCATGTTTTTCTTGAAGGTTGCAGACTTCTTCCTGTACCACTGCTTGAAGAAGGTGTCTTCCAGAAACTGGCAGTAGGACTGGGAGTTGAGCTTGACTCCATCCTCAACCCGAAAAGGCCCCACAAGCTCATCTTTGATGATACCAGCCCAAACCAGTACTCCACCTCCACCTTGCTGGCATCTGAGTCGGACTGGAGCTCTCTGCCCTTTACCAATCCAGCCACGGGCCCATCCATCTGGTCTCATTTCATCAGTCCATAAAACCTTAGAAAAATCAGTCTTGAGATATTTCTTGGCCCAGTCTTGACGTTTCAGCTTGTGTGTCTTGTTCAGTGGTGGTCGTCTTTCAGCCTTTCTTACCTTGGCCATGTCTCTGAGTATTGCACACCTTGTGCTTTTGGGCACTCCAGTGATGTTGCAGCTCTGAAATATGGCCAAACTGGTGGCAAGTGGCATCTTGGCAGCTGCACGCTTGACTTTTCTCAGTTCATGGGCAGTTATTTTGCGCCTTGGTTTTTCCACACGCTTCTTGCGACCCTGTTGACTATTTTGAATGAAACGCTTGATTGTTCGATGATCACGCTTCAGAAGCTTTGCAATTTTAAGAGTGCTGCATCCCTCTGCAAGATATCTCACTATTTTTGACTTTTCTGAGCCTGTCAAGTCCTTCTTTTGACCCATTTTGCCAAAGGAAAGGAAGTTGCCTAATAATTATGCACACCTGATATAGGGTGTTGATGTCATTAGACCACACCCCTTCTCATTACAGAGATGCACATCACCTAATATGCTTAATTGGTAGTAGGCTTTCGAGCCTATACAGCTTGGAGTAAGACAACATGCATAGAGAGGATGATGTGGTCAAAATACTCATTTGCCTAATAATTCGGCACTCCCTGTATTGACCCTCCTGGATCACAGGAAGGATGGTTCGAATAGTCTCCATCTTGAAGGATGGGACTCTGAGAAATTTGTTTAAGATCTTGAGATCTAAGATTGGTCTGAATGTTCCCTCTTTCTTGGGAACCACAAACAGATTTGAATAGAAGCCCTGCCCCTGTTCCTCCTTTGGAACTGGGTGGATCACTCCCATAACTAGGAGGTCTCAAACACAATGTAAGAATGCCTCTCTCTTTATCTGGTTTACAGATAAATGTGAGAGATGAAATCTCCCTTTTGGGGGAGAGGTTTTGAATTCCAGAAGATAACCCTTGGACACAATTTCCAATGCCCAGGGATCCTGGACATCTCTTGCCCAAGCCTGGACAAAGAGAGAGAGTCTGCCCCCTACTAGATCCGTTTCCGGATCAGGGGCTGCTCCTTCATGCTGTCTTGTTCCAAGCCTGGTTAGGTCTCCAGACCGGCTTAGACTGGGCAAAAGTTCCCTCTTGCTTTGTGTTAGAGGAAGTTGAAGCTGCGCCACTCTTGAAGTTTCGAAAGGGCCGAAAACTAGACTGTTTGGTCCTTAATTTGTTGGAACTGTCTTGAGGAAGGGCGTGACCTTTTCCTCCAGTGATGTCAGAAATGATCTCCTTCAGTCCAGGCCCGAATAGGGTCTGTCCTTTGAAGGGAATATTGAGGAGTTTAGACTTTGAAGTCACGTCAGCTGACCAAGGTTTAAGCCATAGCGCCCTACGCGCTTGAATAGCAAAACCTGAATTTTTAGCCGTTAGCTTGGTTAAATGAACAACAGCGTCAGAAACAAATAAATTGGCTATCTTAAGGGCCCTAAGCTTGTCAATAATATCTTCCAACGGGGTTTCAACCTGTAGAGCCTCCTCTAGAGACTCAAACCAGAAAGCCGCAGCAGCAGTGACTGGGGCAATGCATGCAAGAGGCTAGAGAATAAAACCTTGTTGAATAAAAATTTTCTTAAGGTAACCCTATAATTTTTTGTCCATTGGATCTAGAAAAGCACAACTGTCCTCGACAGGGATAGTGGTACGCTTAGCTAGAGTAGAAACTGCTCCCTCCACCTTAGGGACCGTCTGCCACAAGTCCCGTGTAGCGGCGTCTATAGGAAACATCTTTTTAAAAACAGGAGGGGGAGAGAACTGTACACCTGGTCTATCCCATTCCTTAGTAATAATTTCAGAAAACCTCTTAGGGATTGGAAAAACATCAGTGTAAGTAGGTACTGCATAGCATTTATCCAATCTACATAATTTCTCTGGGACTACAATGGCGTCACAGTCGTCCAGAGTTGCTAAGACCTCCCTGAGCAACATGCAGAGGTGTTCAAGCTTAAATTTAAATGTAGACATATCAGAATCAGGTTGAAGTATCTTCCCTGAATCAGAAAAATCACCCACAGATTGAAGCTCCCCTGCTTCAGCTTCAGTACATTGTGAGGGGGTATCAGACATAGCCACTAAAGCGTCAGAGAGCTCTGTATTTATTCTAGTCCCAGAGCTGTCTCACTTTCCTTGCAATCCTGGCAGTTTAGATAATACCTCTGTAAGGGTATGATTCATAACTGCCGCCATGTCTTGTAAGGTATACGCAATGGGCGCGCTAGATGTACTTGGCGGCCCCTGAGCGGGAGTTATAGGTTCTGACACGTGGGGAGAGTTAGACGGCATAACTTCCTCCTTGTCAATTTCTTCTGGAGATAAATTTTTTAAAGCCAGAATATGGTCTTTGTAATCTATAGTAAAATCAGTGCATTTGGTACACATTCTAAGAGGGGGTTCCACAATGGCTTCTAAACATAATGAACAATGAGTTTCCTCTATGTCAGACATGTTTAAACAGACTAGTAATGAGACCAGCAAGCTTGGAAAACAATTTAATAACTGTGAACAAGCAAAAAATAAAAACGGTACTGTGCCTTTATTAGAAAAAAACAATCACAGAAACTGCAAAACAGTGAAAAAAGCAGTAAAATGTACGAAATTTTTACAGTGTGTATAATAGACTGAAATAGCATTGCACCCACTTGCAAATGGATGATTAACCCCTTAGTTTCAAAACCGGATAAAAAAACCCGATATAACCGTTTTTAAACAGTCACAACCAACTGCCACAGCTCTACTGTGGCACCTACCTGCCCATACGACGACTTTGGAAGGCACAAAAACCCTTTAGAGAGGTCCTATATGTTCAAGGGACTCCTTCAGGGAAGGTGGATATCTCAAGCTGCAAAAACTACTGCGCAATTAAGGCGCGAAAATAGGCCCATCCCAACATGTACTCACAGTGAGAGGGACTTAAAAAACTATCCCTAGGCAAAATCTAGTCAGCCATGTGGAAAAACTGGGCCCCAGAATAAAGTTTTATCACTATTTGTAAAAAAACGTTTATACACAAGCAAACGTTATGTCTATTAAATAATGAGAGTAAATAACAAAAATATTACCCTTTACAGCAAGCATGATACCAGTCGTTATTAAATCACTGTAATCAGGCTTACCTTAAATAAATCAGGCACTGTCAGCATTTTCTAGCTTATCATCTCTCTAGAAAATTTAAAACTGCACATACCTCAGAGCAGGTAATCCTGCACGCTATTCCCCCAGCTGAAGTTACCCATCTCTTCAGTTATGTGTGAGAACAGCAGTGGATCTTAGTTACAAACCGCTAAGATCATCAGAAACCTCAGGCAGACTCTTCTTCAACTTTCTGCCTGAGGCTAAAATAGTACAACTCCGGTACCATTTGAAAATAATAAACTTTTGATTGAAGATAAACTACATTAATGCACCACATTTTCTTCTCTCTAGCTACTTCCCTTGTCGAGAGCTGCAAGAGAATGACTGGGGGTGGCAGTTAGGGGAGGGGCTATATAGACAGCTCTGCTGTGGGTGATCCTCTTGCAGCTTCCTGTTGGGAAGGAGAATATCCCACAAGTAATGGATGAATCCGTGGACTGGATACACCTTACAAGAGAAAGGTGATTTATCCCTGGTAAAAATATTCTATCCTTCTGGATCGACTAATACTTTAATGAAGAAGCTGAGGAGACTTCATCCAACCCGCATCGCTAACCCTCCAGATAGTAAGGACCGTGTGAGGCGCAGATGGCCTTCTGAAATCCTATGCAGACGGGACTCATCTGGCCATCCTTGTGCTGCAGTTGCTCCGGTTGCTCTGTTGCTTGACTGGCTGGGGCACTGGATGGTTGTGTTTTGGACTGTTTTGCTAAGTCTCCCTCATTGATTTATACCTACCTTAGACCAGGGCACGGACTGCCATCTGCCGTTTGTCATGGAGAGGGCTACATATCCCAGCTGCAGTTGCTGCACCACACCCCTAACTGAATCTCCCTTAACACCTACCCGGTGTTCTATTTTGGAGCTGGCTGCCCTTCTGCTGGGGGATTTGACCTCCCGCATGGATCATCACAACGCGACCTGTATTGCCATCTTGAGAACCATGGGCACTCCCATCTCAGCTGTAGTTCCCACCGAAGTTACCCACACTAGCTACAGGGATCTCCCACATACTCAGGGTGGTGCTGAAGGGCCCCAGTGTCATCCCTGGACAAAGCCCGGTACACTGCACTCACAGGACATCCACGCTGGAGAGAAGGTGGGGACTCAGGGTGAACCTCAGAGACATTCGTCTATAACAGAGGATCGGAGGTCCGGCTACATCACAGATACATTAGTGAGCAGGGAGTTATTGGTGGGGACTCCTAGAGCACAAGCATACATGCTTCTACTTAGCTCATCACACTTACCTGTACCGATCTTCTATATACAAGCTCTGAGTGATCAATTCACTGGAGGAACTGCCCCAATACCTGCGGGGACTTTTAGAACTGTTGCATATCCATCATCACCCTTTAGAGAGTTAGTCCCGGTTACCACGCTGAATGCGGGGCTCCTCTCGAGGCAGGGAGTGGGGTGATCCGCAGTTTCTAGTTTCTAGGAGACATACTCCCATGTCACATCAAGCCTTATTGCCCTTGCTCCTAGACTGAGACTCATAACACATATTATACGTTGGAGCTTTCCTGTTACACTTTTACTGTGGCTAGCCTTTTGTAAATTTCAGGTTTATGTTTGAGCAATTTCATAACCTATTGTAGAGGGCATAGGTTGATAGCTTTGTGAACGCCCTAATTCATTTAGACATGTTTATCAGTTTTATAATGTAAAGTGTGGTTTGGTATCTGATGATTTCCCCTCCCTGATCTCAAGTTTAAGCGATGTGTGCTACTAATTATGCTAGTATTAAACTATGTGTGGGACTACTCATAGGGTTAGACATTGTAGTTAATTGTCCATAGCCCAGTACATTGCTATAGCATTTGAAGGCTATATTACGGTAGCCTTATGTTATTTTAGTACATGTATAACTCACCCTGGCAATGTGACAGTTTGATTTACCATCTGAGCCTGAATCTGATAGATCCTTAATATATTATCAAGTTTTGTTTAGCCAATCTGTTTTATACTGTTAAACAAAGATCATCTAGTATAGCTATTAGCACTAGCCAATCTTATTTACCTCCCACCTTGGTAATGGCAGCACATGTACAAGCTAGAATATAACAAAAATTCTCTTGGATTATAGTATAAACTTAAAGTATACTACTAATGCCTTTACTGTATTCCAATTCTATATGGTTTTGATACTATTGATCCCACTTCATACACACTTTACCACTGCTATTGTAGTTGATGGTGATCTGGTTTATACAGGTACTCTTTTTATGGATGCTTTATTGGTGCTTAGTATATCCAAAGCTCCTTCCCTACCCTCAGCCGGCGAGGGAGGGTTGGAATCTAATTAATAGGTTGAGGCAATAGTACTTAGACCCATGCTTTATATTTATTTCATACTATATTCCCGATAAAGTATCACTGCTAGTGCCATTAACATTCTGCCTTCTTCATTTATATAATTATGACACGCTAAAGTAGTACCTACTACTTGATGCTATTTACATATGTTATTCATATTTATCTCTCTCTCTTTCTCTCTCTCTCTATATATATATATATATATATATATATATATATATATACGTATATTAATGAAAATATTTGTCTGAATCAAACTAGCCCATTTATCTTAGTCTTATTTCAATTAAGTTCCACTAAGATTGCTCTTCACATCTCAGGTAAACTCTTCTACTTCAGACGATAACCTCCCCCCCCCCCCCCACATCCCAGGTTATACCGTATCATTTCACTTTATACTGTTCTATATTGGATGTGGGTCACTTATGGTCCATATGTGACCATTCCATTTCAAGCGGTGCTTACCCGCTGAAAAAAATATTGTGATATTTCTTATGTCTGTTCATTTTTTTATCTAGCTAAAAATTGCATTGTATTGTGTCCTATGACAGGCTGTTATTATTTGCAATATGCACCATTCATTGTACATTTTATTATATCTGTTCTTTCAAAACCTCAATAAAAGATTAAATAAAAAAAAAAAAAAAAAAAAAGAGTCTTTAAAACTGAATTTAAGCGATTACAAGGCTTATCATCAGAAACTTTAGGCTCTTTAAAGGGACAGTCAACACCAGAATTTGTGTTGTTTAAAAAGAAAGATAATCCCTTTATTACCTATTCCCCAGTTTTGCCTAACCAACACGGTTATAAAAATACAATTTTTACCTCTGTGATTACCTTGTATCTATGCTTTTGCAAACTGCCCCCTTATTTCAGTTCTTTTGACAGACTTGCATTTTAGCCAATCAGTGCTCACTCCAGGGTAACTTCACGTGCATGAGTTTAATGTTATTTATATGAAACACATGAACTAATGCCCTATAGTGGTCAAAATGCATTCAGATTAGAGGCAGTCTTCAAGGTCTAAGAAAACAAAATTTATGCTTACCTGATAAATTCCTTTCTCCTGTAGTGTGGTCAGTCCACGGGTCATCATTACTTCTGGGATATTAACTCCTCCCCAACAGGAAGTGCAAGAGGATTCACCCAGCAGAGCTGCTATATAGCTCCTCCCCTCTACGTCACACCCAGTCATTCGACCAAGAACCAACGAGAAAGGAGAAGCCAAAGGGTGCAGTGGTGACTGGAGTATAATTTAAAAAATTTTGACCTGCCATAAAAAACAGGGCGGGCCGTGGACTGACCACACTACAGGAGAAAGGAATTTATCAGGTAAGCATAAATTTTGTTTTCTCCTGTTAAGTGTGGTCAGTCCACGGGTCATCATTACTTCTGGGATACCAATACCAAAGCTAAAGTACACGGATGACGGGAGGGACAGGCAGGCTCTTTATACGGAAGGAACCACTGCCTGAAGAACCTTTCTCCCAAAAACAGCCTCCGAAGAAGCAAAAGTGTCAAATTTGTAAAATTTGGAAAAAGTATGAAGAGAAGACCAAGTTGCAGCCTTGCAAATCTGTTCAACAGAAGCCTCATTCTTAAAGGCCCAAGTGGAAGCCACAGCTCTAGTAGAATGAGCTGTAATTCTTTCAGGAGGCTGCTGTCCAGCAGTCTCATAGGCTAAACGTATTATGCTACGAAGCCAAAAAGAGAGAGAGGTAGCCGAAGCTTTTTGACCTCTCCTCTGACCAGAATAAACGACAAACAGGGAAGACGTTTGTCGAAAATCCTTAGTTGCCTGTAGATAAAATTTCAGGGCACGGACTACATCTAGATTGTGTAGAAGACGTTCCTTCTTCGAAGAAGGATTAGGACACAAAGATGGAACAACAATCTCTTGATTGATATTCCTGTTAGTGACCACCTTAGGTAAGAACCCAGGTTTAGTACGCAGAACTACCTTGTCTGAATGAAAAATCAGATAAGGAGAATCACAATGTAAGGCAGATAACTCAGAGACTCTTCGAGCCGAGGAAATAGCCATTAAAAACAGAACTTTCCAAGATAACAGCTTGATATCAATGGAATGAAGGGGTTCAAACGGAACACCCTGTAAAACATTAAGAACTAAGTTCAAACTCCATGGTGGAGCAACAGTTTTAAACACAGGCTTGATCCTAGCTAAAGCCTGATAAAAAGCTTGAACGTCCGGAACTTCTGACTGACGTTTGTGTAAAAGAATGGACAGAGCTGAAATCTGTCCCTTTAAGGAACTAGCGGATAAACCCTTTTCTAAACCTTCTTGTAGAAAAGACAATATCCTAGGAATCCTAACCTTACTCCATGAGTAACCCTTGGATTCGCACCAATATAAGTATTTACGCCATATTTTATGGTAAATCTTTCTGGTAACAGGCTTCCTAGCCTGTATTAAGGTATCAATTACTGACTCAGAAAAACCACGTTTTGATAAAATCAAGCGTTCAATTTCCAAGCAGTCAGCTTCAGAGAAATTAGATTTTGATGTTTGAAGGGACCCTGGATCAGAAGGTCCTGTTTCAAAGGCAGAGACCAAGGTGGACAGGATGACATGTCCACTAGATCTGCATACCAAGTCCTGCGTGGCCATGCAGGCGCTATTAGAATCACTGATGCTCTCTCCTGTTTGATTCTGGCAATCAATCGAGGAAGAATCGGGAAGGGTGGAAACACATAAGCCATCCCGAAGGTCCAAGGTGCTGTCAAGGCATCTATCAGAACCGCTCCCGGATCCCTGGATCTGGACCCGTAACGAGGAAGCTTGGCGTTCTGTCGAGACGCCATGAGATCTATCTCTGGTTTGCCCCAACGTCGAAGAATTTGGGCAAAAACCTCCGGGTGAAGTTCCCACTCCCCCGGATGAAAAGTCTGACGACTTAGGAAATCCGCCTCCCAGTTCTCCACTCCCGGGATGTGGATTGCTGACAGGTGGCAAGAGTGAGACTCTGCCCAGCGAATTATCTTTGATACTTCCATCATTGCTAGGGAGCTTCTTGTCCCTCCCTGATGGTTGATGTAAGCTACAGTCGTGATGTTGTCCGACTGAAACCTGATGAACCCCCGAGTTGTTAACTGGGGCCAAGCCAGAAGGGCATTGAGAACTGCTCTCAATTCCAGAATGTTTATTGGCAGGAGACTCTCCTCCTGATTCCATTGTCCCTGAGCCTTCAGAGAATTCCAGACAGCGCCCCAACCTAGTAGGCTGGCGTCTGTTGTTACAATTGTCCAGTCTGGCCTGCTGAATGGCATCCCCCTGGACAGATGTGGCCGAGAAAGCCACCATAGAAGAGAATTTCTGGTCTCTTGATCCAGATTCAGAGTAGGGGACAAGTCTGAGTAATCCCCATTCCACTGACTTAGCATGCACAATTGCAGCGGTCTGAGATGTAGGCGTGCAAAGGGTACTATGTCCATTGCCGCTACCATTAAGCCGATCACCTCCATGCATTGAGCTACTGACGGGTGTTGAATGGAATGAAGGACACGGCATGCATTTTGAAGCTTTGTTAACCTGTCTTCTGTCAGGTAAATCTTCATTTCTACAGAATCTATAAGAGTCCCCAAGAAGGGAACTCTTGTGAGTGGAAAGAGAGAACTCTTCTTTTCGTTCACCTTCCATCCATGCGACCTTAGAAATGCCAGTACTAACTCTGTATGAGACTTGGCAGTTTGAAAGCTTTAAGCTTGTATCAGAATGTCGTCTAGGTACAGAGCTACCGAAATTCCTTGCGGTCTTAGTACCGCCAGAAGAGCACCCAGAACCTTTGTGAAGATTCTTGGAGCCGTAGCCAATCCGAATGGAAGAGCTACAAACTGGTAATGCCTGTCTAGGAAGGCAAACCTTAGATACCGGTAATGATCTTTGTGAATCGGTATGTGAAGGTAAGCATCCTTTAAATCCACTGTGGTCATGTACTGACCCTTTTGGATCATGGGTAAGATTGTCCGAATAGTTTCCATTTTGAACGATGGAACTCTTAGGAATTTGTTTAGGATCTTTAAATCCAAGATTGGCCTGAAAGTTCCCTCTTTTTTGGGAACCACAAACAGATTTGAGTAAAACCCTTGTCCTTGTTCCGACCGCGGAACCGGATGGATCACTCCCATTAGTAAAAGATCTTGTACACAGCGTAGAAACGCCTCTTTCTTTATTTGGTTTGTTGACAACCTTGACAGATGAAATCTCCCTTTTGGGGGAGAGGATTTGAAGTCCAGAAGATATCCCTGAGATATGATCTCTAACGCCCAGGGATCCTGGACATCTCTTGCCCAAGCCTGGGCGAAGAGAGAAAGTCTGCCCCCCACTAGATCCGTTCCCGGATCGGGGGCCCTCAATTCATGCTGTCTTAGGGGCAGCAGCAGGTTTCCTGGCCTGCTTGCCCTTGTTCCAGGACTGGTTAGGTCTCCAGCCTTGTCTGTAGCGAGCAACAGCTCCTTCCTGTTTTGGTGCAGAGGAAGTTGATGCTGCTCCTGCTTTGAAATTACGAAAGGAACGAAAATTAGACTGTCTAGCCTTAGGTTTGGCTCTGTCTTGAGGCAGGGCATGGCCTTTACCTCCTGTAATGTCAGCGATAATTTCTTTCAACCCAGGCCCGAATAAGGTCTGCCCTTTGAAAGGTATGTTAAGTAATTTAGATTTAGAAGTAACGTCAGCTGACCAGGATTTTAGCCACAGCGCTCTGCGTGCCTGAATGGCGAATCCGGAATTCTTAGCCGTAAGCTTAGTTAAATGTACTACGGCATCCGAAATAAATGAATTAGCTAGCTTAAGTGTCTTAAGCTTGTTAGAAATCTCATCTATAGTTATTGAGTCAAGAGTCTCTTCCAGGGACTCGGACCAAAAAACGGCCGCGGCCTTGACAGACGCAATACATGCAAGGGGTTGCAATATAAAACCTTGTTGAACAAACATTTTCTTAAGGTAACCCTCTAATTTTTTATCCATCGGATCTGAAAAGGCACAGCTATCCTCCACCGGGATAGTGGTACGCTTAGCCAGAGTAGAAACCGCTCCCTCCACCTTAGGGACCGTCTGCCATAAGTCCCGTGTGGTGGCGTCTATTGGAAACATTTTTCTAAACACAGGAGGGGGGGAAAAGGGTACACCGGGCCTATCCCACTCCTTAGTAATTATCTCTGTAAGCCTCTTAGGTATAGGAAATACGTCAGTACTCGCCGGTACCGCATAGTATCTATCCAGCCTACATAATTTCTCTGGGATTGCAACGGTGTTACAATCATTTAGAGCTGCTAATACCTCCCCTAACAGTACACGGAGGTTTTCGAGTTTAAACTTAAAATTAGAAATGTCTGAATCCATTCTATTGGGATCAGAACCGTCACCTGCTGATTGAAGCTCTCCGTCCTCATGTTCAGCATACTGTGACGCAGTATCAGACATGGCCCTATTATCAACAGCGCACTCTGTTCTCACCCCAGAGTGATCACGCTTACCCCTTAGTTCTGGTAATTTAGCCAAAACTTCAGTCATAACATTAGCCATATCCTGTAATGTGATTTGTAATGGTCGCCCTGATGTACTCGGTGCTACCATATCACGCACCTCCCGAGCGGGAGATGCAGGTACTGACACGTGAGGCGAGTTAGTCGGCATAACTCTCCCCTCGTTGTTTGGTGAAATATGTTCAATTTGTACAGATTGACTTTTATTTAAAGTAGCATCAATGCAATTAGTACATAAATTTCTATTGGGCTCCACTTTGGCTTTAGCACATATAGCACAGAGATATTCCTCTGAATCAGACATGTTTAACACACTAGCAAATAAACTAGCAACTTGGAAATACTTTTGAAGTAATTTACAATAATATGAAAACGTACTGTGCCTTTAAGAAGCACAGAAAAAAGTTATGACAGTTGAGAAATAATAAACTGAGAAACTATAGCATCAAATCTTTTCCGGTAAAAACACAATTTTAGCAAAGGATTGCCCCCATTAGTAATGGATAACTAACCCTGATAGCAGAAAAAAAGTACAGAATAAACGTTTTTTTATCACAGTCAGCTACAATCTCACAGCTCTGCTGTGAGTGATTACCTCCCTCAAAATAAGTTTTGAAGACCCCTGAGCTCTGTAGAGACGAACCGGATCATGCAGGGAAGACCAGAGACTTCTGAATTTTTTGATGCGTAGCAAAAGCGCCAAAATAGGCCCCTCCCCCTCACACACAACAGTGAGGGAGATCAGTAAACTGTCTTAAATTAAATAAAACGACTGCCAAGTGGAAAAAAACAGTGCCCAAAAACATTTTTTCACCCAGTACCTCAGAAAATTAAACGATTTAACATGCCAGCAAAAACGTTTAACATCAAGTAAATGAAATGTCATTAGAAAGCCTGTTGCTAGTCACTGCAAATTAGGCTAAAGTCTTATGCATACAGTATTATCCCAGTGAAGTGCCATTCCCCAGAATACTGAAGTGTAAAATATACATACATGACAGCCTGATACCAGTTGCTACTACTGCATTTAAGGCTGAGCTTACATTATATCGGTATGGCAGAATTTTCTCAGTCAATTCCATTGTCAGAAAATAATATGCTGCTACATACCTCTTTGCAGATTAACCTGCCCGCTGTCCCCTGATCTGAAGTTTACCTCACTCCTCAGATGGCCGAGAACAGCAATATGATCTTAACTACGCCGGCTAAAATCATACAAAAAACTCAGGTAGATTCTTCTTCAAATTCTACCAGAGAAGGAACAACACACTCCGGTGCTGTTATAAAATAACAAACTTTTGATTGAAGGTATAAAACTAAGTATAATCACCACAGTCCTCTCACACATCCTATCTATTAGTTGGGTGCAAGAGAATGACTGGGTGTGACGTAGAGGGGAGGAGCTATATAGCAGCTCTGCTGGGTGAATCCTCTTGCACTTCCTGTTGGGGAGGAGTTAATATCCCAGAAGTAATGATGACCCGTGGACTGACCACACTTAACAGGAGAAATTAGCATATGAACCTCCTAGGTTTAGCTTTCAGCTAATAATACCAAGAGAACAAAGCTAAATTGGTGATAAAAGTAAATTGGAAAGTTGTTTAATATTACATTCCCTATTTAAATCATGAAAAAAAATTTGGACTGGACTGTCCCTCTAACCCCTAAAATAATTAAGACCTCCTTTAAAAGAGATTGCATATGTTCAACTTTAAACAAAAAAGAGGAACTATCAGGTTCAACATCAGTTGAAGATTGCTCTTCATCAGAGGAAACTTCACCATCTGAAGACATAACAGTATCCCTGGTAGAAGGTAAAATCTGAACTGACCTTTTACGCTCGTTTGAAGGCAGGAGAGCAGCCAGCGCCTCTGCAGCCTTGATAAAAATGTTCACAGTAAGTGAAACAATGTCAGTATTCTACTGTAATGAAACAGAAGGTGTGTTAATACCCCAAAAAAGAGCATTAGATTGGTCTGATTGCATTAATAATTCTAAACATCAGTCACATACAGAAGGTACCTCAGCTTTTTTTTTTTACAATAAGCCCACCTAATAGTGGTAGAAAGGTGTTCAGGGAACTAAATTTATTGGGTAGATTTAGGGACAAAATTAGACTGCTCCATTATAGCATATGGCAAAGCAATGCAATGCAATAAACACTATTACCCCCTTAAAAAGCTCTTGAGAAATGGAAATCACTTACCCCCACCTAAAGAGGTTTTTAAATAAACTCAAAGGTAGAATGTTTGCTAAGCCGAACTGCAATACAAAGCAGGAAACATTAACATAACATCAGAAGGGCAGATAAAGCTTATCAGAGAGAAATTAACATGTGCGGAAAAACGAACAGCTATAAGGAATTTAGCTCAACAAAACCCAACGTGCACTAACCCACTGATGAATGAAATAACAATAGAAAGACTAAAGAGAGGTGCGCTAACCCGACATGCGTTAACCCGATGTGCGCAAATCGCATCACGCGTACACCAAGCTGATGCTTGAATTTCAAACAAAGCGTGCCAAAAAAGCTGACGTGCACAAAACAGCAAGGTTATAGTGAAAAGGATTCTGTCCCAGGGTCCGATATATTAGCAAATATGTATTAAAAATAAAAAAGTCCCCATAACACAGCTATAGAGTGTCTAAAATGTTTAATAAATTACACTTACCAATAGACACTTGTCCACCAGCAAATAAGCAGCAGACAGCCAAGCCAGTACTGAAACATATCAGAAATGGTAATGGAATAGGAGTATATTATAGATCCATAAAGGGAGGCAAAAGACAAGTCCCTGCGACCAATTATAGAAGGTTTATGAAAGATTTCTCATGAGGTAAAAAAAGAATCACAAATCATAGCCCATATACAATCACTGTACTAAATATAGACTGAAAACCCCTCTCTCTGAAGAATCAAAGGCACATCTTCATTCTTCAACCACCTCCAACGGAGGCAAAGTAAAGACTGAGGTATGTGTGAAATGGGAGGAGTTTTATAAGGCTCTTGTGGTTTGGGAATCTTTGTTTCCTCCTAGTAGTAGAGAAGAGTAATTCCCTAATGGATCATGGACTCTCACCACCTGTATGAAAGAAATTACTGCAAGATTTTTATGGCAGACAGGAATTCATCTGACATTTCATCTGCTTCTGTTTGGTCTTGGCTCCATTCATTAGTAATCTACCAAGGTTTTAAATGCTGTCTATTTTGGGCTTCAGGGATGTAAATGAAGGTTCAGCAGGAGAAAATTTGCTGTGTCTTAATATCAAGATATTTTTATTTGCGGGCAATCAATAGTTATTAACCTTCTTTAATATCTAAACTTGTGGTTCAGAGGGAGTATAATCCTTCCTTACTCTGCTTGGGCATGTTTGATGTTACATATGTTTAATTTCAAATGTTTGAACTCTGATTTAAGGTTACCTAAAATAACAATTATGTAGATCAAACAAGAATTAATGATTGCCTTGACAATTTTTCAATGGCCTTTAAACAAATTAGAAGGAACATTGTCATCCTCTATCCAGGCCCCTTACATGATTAGGCAGTTACATATTTTGCTCCTGAGGCACAATACTGTCACATACAGAAGTTTTAATAGAGAAGGTAAAATATGAACTTGTTAAGTGGCCTGGTTACCAAACTATTTGGCATAGAGAGAAATCAAGCATAAACTTTAGTTTTTGTTTTTGAGCAGTATATTGTAATGTAGATTTTATTGTTCATATCTAGGGCCCTTCATATCATGAGATAGAGCTCTCGAGCAAACATTTGCCTTCCCATGGGAGCCCACAGTACTGACTAGAGGTCTTAGATAATCTTGCCACACCATAGAGCTTTAGAGAATTAGGTGCTTAGCGATTATCTGGAGGACAAATTTATTGGGTATGCATGCAAACCTCTTTGTGCATATACAAACCTCTTTCTACAGGGAATAACATATGTTGAGATTCAGATAACTCCATGTTATATATTTTTTTTAACTTACTGATGATTCTTTTATAGTCAGCGAAAAAAGTAGAAATGGCTTAACAATAGGTTACTTTAAACTATTATTGAATTAAGATGGTGCAACACATAAAAATAAAATTAACTTTGAAAGTACTGGGAACAGTAAGTGCTTGCAACCGGCTACTATGGATAATTTGTTAAATTTGTGACACATAGAATTTGACGGCAGATAAGAATCATAGATCCAACAAATCTGCCCACATTTCCTATAAAGTATAAGCTTAATTAGGTCATAGGGTAGCCAAATGCTTATCCCAGTCATTTTTTAAGTCCCCCCCCCCACAGTGTTAATCTTTACCATCTCTAATGAAAGTTTATTCCATGCATCATCTACCACTTCTGTGAAAATGGGCTTCCACAAATTACTCTTGAACCCACTACAGTTCATCTTGAGATTAACTCTTGTTCTTGTGTTGCTCTTAAATATGGAATACTTCTCAAATGTGTGTGTGTCAGTCATGCCCAGTGCCCTTGCCAATCTTCTCTGTATCATTCTATTTTAAGTATATGTGCTGCCAAAGCTAAATTTTGATCTTGGACAACAGTATTGGTACTGTCACAAAACCCTGCAACAGGATTCAGATCTACCCCTTAGTTTTTATGATACAGAAAAAGTACAAACAGAATATAAAAAGGAAATAATAAACTGTACAGATTTCTTACCCCCCCCATCAAACAAAACAATGTATAAATCCCTAAAACTAGAATTCCAAAAATCCAAACATTTTAATAAATTTCTTTTTTTTTTTTTAAATAAAAAGTTACTATTTTGTTTTACTATATGAAAATATGTATTAAATATTTTAAATGCATGAAGCATACTTACAAAGATGTACATTTAGTGCAGTGAAGCTTGACAGACTGATAGAGGTTACTGGGTTCAAATTTCCTCAGTCTTGCTCTAATACGATACTTCTGAGGAGCCTTGTTTTTAATGACAGTGGTTAGAGGAGTTGTTTCCCATTGTTCATGATTAGTGTGTCCTGCAAAGAAAAGACATTTTAACTATAGTTGTAATGAAATATGCATTGAAAAAAATGGAATAGAGTGACAAAAACAAAAATCTTTTTATGTGGCAAGAACTTTAAGCAATTATACAGTAAGCTCTATACTTAAAGTAAAAAAAAAGTATGAACATGGAAAAGTGCTAGCAAATAACTAACAGAATATAATAAAATTGGTGGGTATTTATTTAAAGGTGTGTCATTATAATGAGGACCTACAGCTATATAGCCTTAAAGCAAGGTTACCTTTTAGGGCAATTAGTTGCGGATATGCTGTATACCAGTGTTCTTCAAACTTTTTTTTCCTAAGATCCAATGCAACGATAACACATAGTTTCGTAACCCTATTTTTATGTTTGGTCTGAAAATTTCTCAAGTAATATACAAAAGATAGCTGCAATTTTTCGCAAAGTGAATAAAATGTGTGCATACTTTATACCTGATTTTAGTCACGCTTTAAAGTGTTGTATAGATAATAACACACACACTCTCATAACACACACACACACACACACTCTCATATAACACACACACACACTCATATAACACACACACACTCTCATATAACACACACACACACTCTCATAACACACACACTCACTCTCATAACACACACACTCACTCTCATATAACACACACACACTCATATAACACACACACACTCTCATATAACACACACACACTCTCATATAACACACACACACTCTCATATAACACACACACACTCTCATATAACACACACACACTCTCATATAACACACACACACTCTCATATAACACACACACACTCTCATATAACACACAAACACTCTCATATAACACACAAACACTCTCATATAACACACACACACTCTCATATAACACACACACACACTCTCATATAACACACACACACACTCTCATATAACACACACTCTCTCATACAACACACACACTCTCTCATACAACACACACACTCTCTCATACAACACACACACTCTCTCATACAACACACACACTCTCTCATACAACACACACACTCTCTCATACAACACACACACTCTCTCATATAACACACACACTCTCTCATATAACACACACACACTCTCATATAACACACACACACTCTCATATAACACACACACTCTCATATAACACACACACACTCTCATATAACACACACACACTCTCATATAACACACACACACTCTCATATAACACACACACACACTCTCATATAACACACACACACTCTCATATAACATACACACATCACACTCTCCTACAACATACACACTAGTCGCGACCCAGTAAACATGAAGAATCATACTGTATACTGTGAATATATCAAAAATGCTTGTTATGTCCCAGTAAGCTAAACAAAAATTGAAATGTGAAATGAGTTATAAATGACAACCAATTTGCTTGTATAATAAAAACATAGTGGTCGCCTAAAACATAGAAATAGATAAGGAAAATACCAATATAGTCTGTTCAATTTCTTATTTGGAGCGAATGCATAATCCTTAGAATAACCTTAACAATAAGCCATGAGTTACAAAAACTAAATTATGCTTACCTGATAATTTAATTTCCATTGTTACGAGGAGAGTCCGCGGCTTCATTCATTACTTGTGAGAAATACAGAACCTGGCCACCAGGAGGAGGCAAAGACACCCCACCCAAAGGCTTAAATACCTCCCCCACTCCCCGGTCATTCTGCCGAGGGAACAAGGAACTGTAAGAGAAATATCAGGGTATAAATGGTGCGAGAAGAAAAAAACAAGAGAAATTTAAGTCCGCCCCAAAGGAGAACCGGGCGGGAGCCGTGGACTCTCCTCGTAACGATGGGAATGAAATTATCAGGTAAGCATAATTTATGTTTTCCATCTAATATGAGGAGAGTCCACGGCTTCAAGCTCTAGAGGACACTGAATGAAAAACAGGAGGCAGACCCTATTCTGAGGGCACCACAGCCTGCAAAACCTTTCTCCCAAAAGATGCTTCAGCCGAAGCAAAAACGTCAAATTTGTAAAACTTTGTAAAAACATAATTTATGCTTACCTGATAAATTTATTTCTCTTGTAGTGTGTTCAGTCCACGGGTCATCCATTACTTATGGGATATATTCTCCTTCCCAACAGGAAGTTGCAAGAGGATCACCCAAGCAGAGCTACTATATAGCTCCTCCCCTCACATGTCATATCCAGTCATTCGACCGAAACAAGACGAGAAAGGAGAAACTATAAGGTGCAGTGGTGACTGGAGTTATAATTTTAAAATTTAGAACCTGCCTTAAAAAGACAGGGCGGGCCGTGGACTGAACACACTACAAGAGAAATAAATTTATCAGGTAAGCATAAATTATGTTTTCTCTTGTTAAGTGTGTTCAGTCCACGGGTCATCCATTACTTATGGGATACCAATACCAAAGCTAAGTACACGGATGATGGGAGGGACAAGGCAGGAACATTAAACAGAAGGAACCACTGCCTGTAGAACCTTTCTCCCAAAACCAGCCTCCGAAGAAGCGAAAGTGTCAAATTTGTAAAATTTGTAAAAAGTATGAAGTGAAGACCAAGTTGCAGCCTTGCAAATCTGTTCAACAGAGGCCTCATTCTTAAAGGCCCAGGTGGAAGCCACAGCTCTAGTGGAATGAGCTGTAATTCTTTCAGGAGGCTGCTGTCCAGCAGTCTCATAGGCTAAACGTATTATGCTACGAAGCCAAAAAGAGAGAGAGGTAGCCGAAGCCCTTTGACCTCTCCTCTGTCCAGAGTAAACGACAAACAGAGAAGAAGTTTGTCTAAAATCCTTAGTTGCCTGTAAGTAGAACTTCAGAGCACGGACCACGTCTAGATTATGCAAAAGACGTTCCTTCTTTGAAGAAGGATTAGGACATAATGACGGAACAACAATCTCTTGATTGATATTCCTGTTAGAAACAACCTTAGGCAAAAACCCAGGTTTAGTACGCAGTACTACCTTGTCTGAATGAAAGATCAGATAAGGAGAATCACAATGTAAGGCAGATAACTCAGAGACTCTTCGAGCCGAGGAAATAGCCATCAAAAAAAAATACAGATATAATTAAAACAATTCTTAACAAGAAGTGTAATATTAGCAGAGGATTGCACCCATTAGCAAAAGGATGATTAACCCCTCAATACCCAAAACGGATAAAATGGATATCAATTAAGATTTAACGCTTTTAATCACAGTCAAGCACACTGTCACAGATCTGCTGTGACTGATTACCTCCCTCAAAAATGAATTTTGCAGACCCCTGTGCTCTCTTGAGACGTCCTGGATCAAGGAGGAAGAAGCAGGAAGACTGTGCTAGAATTATAACTGCGCAACAAGGCGCTAAAACAAGGTCCCTCCCACTCCTATCACAACAGTGGGAGCCCTGATATAACGGTTTCCATGCAGAAAATATATGTCAGCCATGTGGAAAAAAATCATGCCCAAAGAGATTTATCACCAAAGTACCTCACAAAAACGAATAACATGCCAGTAAACATTTTATTAAAAAATAACATTTTCCAATGTCATGCAAAGTTATCACTAAGCCTGCTACCAGTCGCTACCACTGCAGATAAGGCTTAAGCATTATTTCAGTTTTAACAGTATTTTCTCAGTCAAATTCTAGTCCCTAGAAAATAACTTGACTGCGCATACATTTATCAGCCTGATACCAGTTGCCACTACTGCATTTAAGGCTGTACTTACATCATACGGTAACAACAGTATTTTCTTAGTCAATTCCATTCCCAGAAAATAAAGTACTGCACATACCTCATTTGCGGAGGACCCCGCATGCTATTCCCAGTTTCTGAAGTTACCCCACTCCTCAGAATGTTGAGAACAGCCAGTGGATCTTAGTTACACCTGCTAAGATCATAGAAAAAAACGCAGGCAGTTTCTTCTTCCAAATACTGCCTGAGATAGAAAAACAGCACACTCCGGTGCCATTTAAAATAACAAACTTTTGATTGAAGAATAGTTAAGTAAAAACTCCAGCTCCTCTCGCGACCTCCTTCTTTGTTGAGGGTTGCAAGAGAATGACTGGATATGACATGTGAGGGGAGGAGCTATATAGCAGCTCTGCTTGGGTGATCCTCTTGCAACTTCCTGTTGGGAAGGAGAATATATCCCATAAGTAATGGATGACCCGTGGACTGAACACACTTAACAAGAGAAAGTATGTAAGGAGGACCAGGTAGCCGCCTTACAAATCTGCTCCATAGATGCCTCATTCTTAAAGGCCCAAGAAGAAGCCACAGCTCTAGTTGAGTGAGACGTAATCCTCTGAAGAGGCTTATATCCCACTGTCTCAAAAGCCCAACAAATCATGCTCCTCAGCCAAAAAGATAGGGAAGTACAAGACGCTTTCTGCCCTTTGCGCTTCCCTGAATAAACAACAAACAAGGCTGAAGTTTGTCTGAAATCCTTCGTAGACTGAAGATAGAATTTCAAAGCTCAAACCACATCTAAGTTATGAAGTAACCATTCCTTTGAAGAAGAAGGTTTAGGACACAAGAAAGGAGCCACAATCTCCTGATTAATATTGCAATCAAACACCAACTCCAGTCCAAGTTCAGTGCGAAGAACCGCCTTATCTGCATGGAAAACTAGGTAAGGAGGTTCTCCATTATTATTTGTGCTTGTTAAAGGGACAGTATACACTCATTTTCATATAACTGCATGTAATAGACACTACTATAAAGAATAAGATGCACAGATACTGATATAAAAATCCAGTATAAAACTGTTTAAAAACTTACTTAGAAGTTCTAAGTTTAGCTCTGTTGAAAAGGTGGCTGGAAAGCCCACTGCAAGTGGAAAATAAGACACTCCACCCTCCCCCTTCTTTTGCATATGAAAAGACCCTTTACACAAACAGGAGCAAGCTGGAGAAGGTAGCTGACGGTATTCACATAAAACTTTGGGGCTTGGTTAGGAGTCTGAAAATCAGAACAATGCTACCTAAAAATAAGCAAAACTATACATTTAAAAAAAAAAAAAAAAAAAAAAAAAAAACTTTATGGCCGTTATAAATAAATAATCTACAAAACATTTATGCAAAGAAAAAATGAGTGTATAATGTCCCTTTAAGGGTTAAGCACAGGCAGGCATTTTAAACAGCAGCTATAGCAGAGAGCAACTACAAATTGTATTGGTTGTTTATTTACGTTTGCAACTGTAACCATATCAGCTGTTTGTTTTATGATTGGTATTTGGATATTCTACACATTCATTAATTATCGATACTCAGTCGACTAATCCTATTGAGACCTCCCTGGTATAATTCTGGGTGTTACCATATGGCATATACATCTCCTGATCGTTACTAGAAGCTTATCTTATAATAAATTGTCACATCAAATATTGCTTTGTACTTTAAATGAATTAGGTTTGGTGATAGTTCACATATTCTTTGCGTATATTTAGTCCCCTTATATTAAGGATCAGATCCATTATTTAGTGGTATTAAAACTAGACCTATCGTGGTTTGGTATTGCTTTACAAAATTGTGCGCTACAACTATATAGATTATATACGCTTCTGCTAATAAATATTCGGTTAGCATATGATTGCCACCACAACAATGATCAGAAAATAAAGCATTGTCTGCAATCAGCCTAAGTTAAATTAACATATAGTGACTATTATTCGGTACGATAACAATAAAGCAAAAATGCTTGGATAACTATTAAAATTCACACAAATAGGGACCCCATCGTCCGACCCCCCCCCCCCCAATGGGTTTTGCCTGTAAAGGCTTAATCAAAGGTGGCAGGCCTCCGTGTTTGAGAGCATTTATTCACTCCCGGTACCGCATGTCCCGTCTCTATTTTGCAATGATTGGATATTTTGTGGCTGTCCATCAATCTATGACAGACTCTTGGGATCAGAAAAGTTTCTCAAATTCTTAATGTGGAATCTTGCTAAATACATAAAGAATAGAGGGTGTCCTATTGTTATTCAGTCAGTGGTGGAATTTTATGTATATTGTGTACATTATTATGTATATAAAGACAGTAAAGGTTATCTCTTTGTGAGTTCTGTCAAGGATCTTTCAAATCACATTATTAATTAAAATTGCAATCTATGTATGTAATTATCTAAACTTGTTTATGTACGTTTGAGGTCAATTGTTAAGGTCTTACTTGGTATTTAAGGTCAATTTGTAAGGTCTTACTTGGTATTTATATTGAATTGTACATGCTTGTGGTCTTACTGATATCAACATTTCATATTCCTAATACATTCAGGATTGCAGCATCAATCCTTAAATAAGAATTAACTAGCTACTCATGAAATTATAAGTACATGCAAAAAAATATAAATAATTATAATATACGGAACTTGAATTGAATTTTTTTTTTCTAAAAATTGAATAAAATGTATGAAAAAAACAGAATTTATGCTTACCTGATAAATTACTTTCTCTTGTGGTGTATCCAGTCCACGGATTCATCCTTTACTTGTGGGATATTCTCCTTCCTAACAGGAAGTGGCAAAGAGAGCACACAGAAGAGCTGTCCATATAGCTCCCCCTCTAGCTCCACCCCCCAGTCATTCGACCGGAGGTTAGGAAGAAAAAGGAGAAACCATAGGGTGCAGTGGTGACTGTAGTTTAAACAAAAAGATCTACCTGACTTAATAGCCAGGGCGGGCCGTGGACTGGATACACCACAAGAGAAAGTAATTTATCAGGTAAGCATAAATTCTGTTTTCTCTTGTAAGGTGTATCCAGTCCACGGATTCATCCTTTACTTGTGGGATACCAATACCAAAGCTTTAGGACACGGATGAAGGGAGGGAACAAGACAGGTACCTTAAACGGAAGGCACCACTGCTTGTAAAACCTTTCTCCCAAAAATAGCCTCAGAAGAAGCAAAAGTATTGAATTTGTAAAATTTTGGAAAAGGTATGCAGCGAAGACCAAGTCGCTGCCTTACAAATCTGTTCAACAGAAGCCTCATTTTTAAAAGCCCATGTGGAAGCCACTGCTCTGGTAGAATGAGCAGTAATTGTTTCAGGAGGTTGCTGGCCAGCAATCTCATCGGCCAGACGGATGATGCTTTTCAGCCAAAAGGAAAGAGAGGTAGCAGTCGCCTTCTGACCTCTCCTTTTACCAGAATAGATGACAAACAATGAAGTTGTTTGTCTGAAATCCTTAGTTGCTTGTAAATAGAACTTTAAAGCACGAACCATATCAAGATTGTGTAACAGCCGTTCCTTCTTCGAAGAAGGATTAGGACACAGGGAAGGAACAACAATTTCCTGATTAATATTCTTATTAGACACAACCTTAGGAAGAAAACCGGGTTTGGTACGCAAAACTACCTTATCTGCGTGGAACACCAAGTAAGGTGAGTCACACTGCAAAGCAGATAACTCTGAAACTCTTCGAGCAGAAGAGATAGCTACCAAAAACAAAACTTTCCAAGATAAAAGTTTAATATCTATAGAATGTAAAGGTTCAAACGGAACCCCTTGCAGAACTGAAAGAACTAAATTCAGACTCCATGGCGGAGCCACAGGTCTATAAACAGGCTTGATTCTGACTAAAGCCTGACTAAACGCTTGAACGTCTGGTACCTCTGCCAGACGTTTGTGTAAAAGAATAGACAAAGCAGATATCTGTCCTTTTAAGAAACTAGCTAATAATCCTTTCTCCAATCCTTCTTGGAGAAAAGACAATATCCTGGGAATCCTAATCTTACTCCATGAGTAACCCTTGGATTCGCACCAACAAAGATATTTTCGCCAAATCTTATGGTAGATTTTCCTGGTGACAGGCTTTCTGGCCTGAATCAGGGTATCGATAACCGACTCAGAGAAACCACGCTTAGATAGAATTAGGCATCCAATCTCCAAGCAGTCAGACGCAGAGAAATTAGATTTGGATGTTTGAAAGGACCTTGAAGTAGAAGGTCCTGCCTCATTGGCAGAGTCCATGGTGGAACAGATGACATGTCCACTAGGTCTGCATACCAAGTCCTGCGTGGCCACGCAGGCGCTATTAGAATCACCAACGCCCTCTCCTGCTTGATTCTGGCAACCAGACGAGGAAGGAGAGGAAACGGGGAAACACATAGGCCAGATTGAGCTAGAGCATCTATCAACGCCGCCTGGGGATCCCGGGACCTGGACCCATAAAGAGGAAGTTTGGCATTCTGACGGGACGCCATCAGATCCAATTCTGGAGTGCCCCATCGCTGAATCAGCTGGGCAAATACCTCCGGGTGGAGTTCCCACTCCCCCGGATGAAAAGTCTGACGACTTAGAAAATCCGCTTCCAGTTGTCTACTCCTGGGATGTGAATTGCTGAGAGGTGGCAAGAGTGATCCTCCGCCCACCTGATTATTTTGGTTACTTCCATCATTGCTACGGGACTCCTTGTTCCCCCTTGATGGTTGATGCAAGCTACAGTCGTGATGTTGTCCGACTGAAATCTGATGAATTTGGCCGCAGCTAGCTGATGCCATGCCTGAAGAGCGTTGAATATCGCCCTCAGTTCCAGAATGTTTATCGGGAGAAGAGCTTCTTCCTGAGACCATAATCCCTGAGCTTTCAGGGAGTACCAGACAGCACACCAGCCCAACAGACTGGCGTCGGTCGTTACGATGATCCACTCTGGTCTGCGGAAACACATTCCCTGAGCCAGGTGATCCTGAGACAACCACCAGAGAAGAGAATCTCTGGTCCCCTGGTCCAACTGTATTTGAGGAGACAAATCTGCATAATCCCCATTCCACTGTTTGAGCATGCATAGTTGCAGTGGTCTGAGGTGTATCCGTGCAAAAGGGACTAGGTCCATTGCCGCTACCATTAATCCGATTGTCTCCAGCTTGAGCTACAGATGGCCGAGGAATGGAATGAAGAGCTCGGCAAGTAGTTAAGAGTTTTAACTTTCTGACCTCCGTCAGAAATATTTTCATTTCTACCGAGTCTATTAGTGTTCCTAGGAAGGGAACTCTTGTGAGGGGGGAGAGAGAACTCTTTTTGATGTTCACATTCCACCCGTGAGACCTCAGAAAGGCCACTACAATTTCCGTGTGAGACTTGGCTCTTTGGAAAGTTGACGCCTGAATTAAGATGTCGTCTCCCTTAGGAGTCGGATTTATGGTGAAAAAGCTTCTTATGGGTCCTCAAATTGTAGCAGGAGCCACCATGTGAACACAGCCTGACGATCTAGTCCATCTAACTGCGCATCTGAGGTGCGAAATTAGGCCCCTCCCACCTTACTCCGGTGCTGTGAGGCCTAAAGAAACACTCCTAGGAGTTATATTAGCCATGTGGGTAACAACCCCTGAAAGAAACCCAAAAGGACCTTCTAAGTGTCTCAAAAACGATGTTTATAAGTAAAAACCATTTGCCATAAAAAAGTGTCAACCTATAAAAAAGTGTCAACCAGCATAAATTAGCCCTGTAATGTAAGCTTGAAATTCCATACTTAGTCTCTGAATAAAGCTTACCCATCCCTCATGGGGATCTTATCAGTCCTTTTCTAGCATTATCACAGTCTTGTCTAGAAATAAATGACTGAACGTAACTTATTGCAGCCTATTCTGCAAACCGTTCCCCCCAACTGAAGTTTTCTTGTACTCCTCAGTCCTGTGTGGGAACAGCAGTAGATTTTAGTTACAACATGCTAAAATCATTTTCCTCTCTGCAGAAATCTTCATCCCTCTTCTGCTGGAGAGTAAATAGTACAAACCGGTACCATTTAAAAATAACAAACTTTTGCTTGTAGAACAAAAACTACAAATCTAACACCACATTCACTTTACCCTTCCGAGAGAGACCCTATTGCTTAGAGCCGGCAAAGAGAATGACTGGGGGGTGGAGCTAGAGGGGGAGCTATATGGACAGCTCTGCTGTGTGCTCTCTTTGCCACTTCCTGTTAGGAAGGAGAATATCCCACAAGTAAAGGATGAATCCGTGGACTGGATACACCTTACAAGAGAAATTAAAATATTTATTATACATAGGATAAGTGTTTAGAGTATTTATAAGATAATGGAGAATAAAATGAGTGTTTTTCCATTGTGTGATAAGTGATGGTTTGGTGTGTAATATTGCTATGTGACTATATAAGGTTCAAATTGCATCTTTATGAATTTTATAAACAAAGCACATACTGAATACATGAAGTAGGATTAAAGTTATAACTGTAAAATATGAAAGGGTACACATTTATGAGAAACATAGAAACCAGAATTAGAACTATAAAGTGAGGTCTACAAGAAATATCAATTTTTTTTAAAACTTTTTGTCACTTTTAGTAGGAATTTATCACAATACTCACAGGGCAATATTACACACCAAACCATCACTTATCACACAGTGGAAAAACATTAATTTTATTCTCCATTATCTTATAAATATTCTAAACACATCCTATATATAATAAATATTTTCATTTTTTCATACATTTTATTACATTTTTAGAAAACAGAAATTAAATTCAAGTTCCGTATATTAAAATGATTTATATTTTCTTGCATGTACTTATAATTTCATGAGTAGCTAGTTAATTCGTATTTAAGGATTGCTGCTGCAATCATGAACAAATTAGGAATATGACATTTTGATATCAGTAAGACCACAGGTATGCAGAATTAATTTTAAATACCAAGTAAGACCTTACAAATTGACCTTAAATACCAAGTAAGACCTTAAAAATTGACCTCAAATGTGCATACACAAGTTTAGATAATTACATACATAGATTGTAATTTTAATTCATAATGTGATATGAAAGATCCTTGACAGAACTCACAATGAGATAACCTTTACTGCTTTTATATACATAATATTGTGCACAATATACATAAAATTCCACCTTAAGAATACAAGTAATTCATCAACTTGGTAGTGAATATCACTGACTGAATAACAATAGGACACCCTCTATTCTTTATGTATTTAACAAGATTCCACCTTAAGAATTTGAGAAACTTTTCTGATCCCAAGAGGTTGTCATAGATTGATGGACAGCAACAAAATATCCAATCATTGCAAAATAGAGGTGGGACTTCCGGTACTGGGAGTGAATAAATGCTCTCAAACACGGTTGCCCGTTGCCTTTTATAAAGCCTTTACAGACGAAACGCGTCGGGGGGTTTGTGGGACGATGGAGTCTCTGTGTAAATTTTAATAGTTATCCGAGTATTGTTGCTTTATTGTTATCGTACCAAAGGGGTCAAATTAGGCATTTGCTAACTAGCTTACTACCTCTGAGCATTCTCAGCGTCTGTCAGCATGACAATAATAGTCACTATAAGTTAATCTAACTTAGGCTGATTGCAGACGTTGCTTTATTTTCTGATCATTGTTGTGGTGGCAATCAATTGCTAACTGAATATTTACTAGCAGAAGCGCACATAACTATTGCTATAATTGTAGCGCACAATTGTGTATGATCATTATTGTGGTGGCAATCATATACTAAACAAATATTTACTAACAGAAGCGTATATAATCTATATAATTGTAGAGCACAATTTTGTAAAACAATACTAAACCACGATAGGTCTAGGTGTTTGATACACACTGTTTAATACCACTAACTAGTGGATCTGATACCTAATATAAGGGGACTAAATACACAAAGAATATGTGAACTAACACCAAACCTAATTCATTTCAAGTACAAAGCAATATTGGATGCACCAATTTATTATAAGATAAGCTTCTAGTAACGATCAGGAGATGTATATGCCATAAGATAACGCTCAGAATTATACCAGGGGGTCTCAATAGGATTAGTCGAAATACACGACTGAGTATCGATATTTAATGAATGTGTAGAATATCCAAATACCAATCATAAAACAAACTGAATAACCTCAGATGATATGGTTACAGTTGCAAACGTGGATAAACAACTACTTTGTTGCCAATGTGATTATTGCAATTTAAAATAGCATTTGGGTTTTTATGTGGTTTAACCACACAGATGTACTATAAATAAAGTAATGACATGCACATGATATCACGTATCATTATATATGTGAGACTATATTAACACATCAACTATTTTATAATGGGAATAGGAGCTCTGGTTGCAGCAATATTTGAATGCACTAGTAATACAATGTATCAAACACAGTTGATAACAATATTAATAAACTACTGATTTTGTGTGTGTTTCCTGATATGATATATGGCCTGATAGCCATAAATTCAGGGACACACCCAATATTTTGATATTAGCAATAATGTCTTGTGATAAATTATGCTTACCAGATAATTTCCTTTCCTTCTGTACAGGGAGAGTCCACAGCTGCATTCATTGCTTTTGGGAAATACAGAACCTGGCCACCAGGAGGAGGCAAAGACACCCCAGCCAAAGTCTTAAATACCTCCCCCACTGTCCTCATCCCCCAGTCATTCTGCTGAGGGAACAAAGAACAATAGGAGAAATATCAGGGTGAAATAGGTGCCAGAAAAAAAAATCAATTACATTTAGGGCCACCCATCGGAGAACACGGACGGGAGCTGTGGACTCTCCCTGTACAGAAGGAAAGGAAAAGGAAATTATCTGGTAAGCAGGGAGAGTCCATAGCTGCATTCATTAATTTTGGGAAACAATACCCAAGCTACAGAGGACACTGAATGCTAATGGGAGGGAAAAAGAAGAGGCGGTCCAAATCTAAGGGCACCACAGTCTACAACAACCCAATCTCCCAAAAAACGCTTCAACAGAAGCAAAAAAGGAACAAGAATGTTAGGAGGACAAAGCAACCGCCAACAATCAGAACCAGAAAGATCCCTTGCCAGAGACCCCAAAAGATGTCACTGCTCTCAAACTGAGCCATAAACCTCTGAGGGGGCTAGTATCCCGCTTTCTCTGAGGTCAAGTGAAGAACACTCCTCCACGAACAATAAGGAAGTCAACTAAGTCTCCCAAAACCTTGCACTTCCCAGATATAAATATACACAGATAAATCTGTCTATTCCATGCAGTCTGAAAATATCAAGGCAAGATTTCCAGAAAAAGGAAGAACCCTTCCCAATATGACCATAAAGGTAACAATCTTCGAGAGAAGCACCTAACAAACTTGAAGAGAGCCTTCTTAAAAAAGGAACCCCATAAGGAGTACGGATTGTCATATTGCAATAGAGACTATGTGCAATGAATAACTAGATGCAAACTAGTTAACTTGCATCTTACTATACGTTTTACTTGCTTAGAAAAATAATGTTAGAAATAAGTTTGTTGCTGAATTCTGTGGCAGCAGTGATACATTAATTACAGCTGCAGAGATTATAAAACTCAGCGTGTACTGTAGCTTAAAATTTGCAGGAAAGTGATGCTGCAAATCTAAAGCAAGACAAAAGATCTATCAATTCCTATGAGGAGATTAGGAATATGGTAACAGAGTAGGTAGAAATAATATGGAATCTCCTAGTAATTAAATAGATTAGTAAATATATATATATATATATATATTCATAACAGATATGAATATATGAATATGTTGGAAGCTTTGAGGCAGTGGATGAATATGAATAAATACAGATACAGTTTCCAGACCAAACTTATCATAAGATAAAGAGTGAAATAACTTGCCAGTTCAGATACGTTAATAAAGAGATGTTACAATTTTACCGTTAGTGCTAGATAAATGCGTGCTGCAGAGGGATTGATTCCAGAGAGAAATAGTCTGATGAATCTGGCAGAATACCAGCAAAACTTATAACCGCTTGAGTTTCTGCAATCCTGGAGAACGGTAACGATTCAAGGAGAGAGACACAACACTAGAGTGTCAGGGAATAGTTTTGAAGACCAAACAGGAAGTAGCGACAGGAAACAGCTACACAATCACACAGGCTGGTAAGTTGTAAACACATGAATCACCTGGAGGCTAACTTGCTATAATCAAGCAATGAGTGAAGTAAAGAGTCAGGTTAAATAGCCAGGTGAGGTTGTGGCGGAGTTTTGCTTAAAGGAAAAGTAAGAATATATGACACTATGTCACGTAGATAATATTCTACAGACGCAATAGGTCAATGAAGAGAATTTCCAAAGACCACCTCCTGCAACAGGTACAAAAGGATACCCGATGCAATACCCCTAAAAATAAATCTAAACTCCAAGACTGAACTCAACTGCCTGACCGCAGTCAGCGCCTTAGCAAAAGGAACTGAACGCCTGAAAGTTCAATGAACCGTAGTATCTAAAATCGGCTTGCGCGCCCACATGCCAGGGCAAGGAACTACAGCTGATTGCAACCTGAAACCTTCTGCCTTATAGGCAGCTAAGGGAACCATCAGGCTATTACAGCTGGCCGCCCTTCATAAACTAGCTAGGAAAATCCTTCTCCAGGACAACCTGGAGTAGATCAAAGGAGAACCCCCGGAAAGCAAACAGAGTCAGGATGAACAAGCTCCTCCCGACAAAAACATGGGGGGTCCACCATCCGAGTATAGATGACGAGACCAGCTACTGAAGGAAAGGACCGAAACCTTTCAGAACACATCTACTCACGGCTAGAACCAAGCGATCGTTCGCAATCTGACGAGCAGAAAAAAACTATCCCATGACACCAAAGGGGCCTTGACCCTGCAGATCTCTGCAACAAGGAACACCCATAGTGGCGAAAACCCCTAAACAGCAATACGAACTTGCGGGCACAACCGGAGCAATCATACTTACTGACGCCTGCTCCAGAAGGACCAAGCACTGATAAAGATCCAATAGATCTGCCTAAGGATCCCAGACCACTACCCCCTAAGGGAAAACTTGGGATAGGTACAGACGCCATGAGAATCTCGATCGGCTACCTCATTCATTCAGATACACATTTGAAACCTTTCGGGTATCTAGATCAAAGGAATGAGTGAAGTGAAAACATCCGTTCCTGAAAAGCACGTCCAAAAAGTGGATCACTGATAATGAGCCATAGTGGGCCTACGCCCACCACTAAAATCGATACCCTCCCGTCTACGCCGGATGAACTCTCTGTCTCATAAAGAGATCCACCCACTGAGAAGACCCAACTGGTACGAACCCAGAAGACCAGATCCTCAAAGCAGAATGTCCGTCTTAAGAACCCCAGGAATAATAGGGAGGAAACGCCTAAGCCACGGACCTCCAGAAGACACTCTTCTCCCCACTGACAGGGAAGTGACAAAATAAAAACCACCCCGGGAGAGCTAAAAGAAAAAATTCCTCAGGACAGGGAGATCTGGACCAAACACTGGAGATCAATGCCCCCAACCGGTAATCCATGAAAGTCCGTTAAGACAGGTTCAATACCATCCCACAGCGCCAATGAAGGCCTGAAGGAAAACTGCAGGGCATAAACCGATGAAGAACTCTAACTTTGAAAGGTCTTAAGGAAAAGTCTTCCTGTCTGAAAGATCAAACAGCATCCAAGGATCAATTTTAAAATTCCGTTTAGGAATGCAAGCTGTCACCAGAAGCACATTCCGGATGAGAAAGCAGGAGCTTTACCTGGGTTCAAACCCACAACCTTCTGCTTCAGAAGCAGTGGAGCTAACCACTATGCCACATCTCCCTTTCTCTGGAGCCTACACGAGAAATTCAGATCTTAATCCAACTCTGATCTTAATCCAACTCTGAGGATGGAAAAGACAAGAGAAATTCCCTAAAATCACCTAGTAGACGATGGTAAGAAAGACAGAATCGCCAAGACTCTGGAACTAATGTAAACTCTGGAAGCAGGATACTGCACAAAAAACCCCAGATCCCAAGAAAAACCTAGGATCAGCAACAAGGTACATTGAAAGATACGGTCCCTAAGTACCGGATTTGCTCAAAAGGATGAGATGGGAAAGATATCCTTCTTCCTGAACAAAGGTAGAGAGAACAGTATATTCTCCCTCAAAAGGAAATCTAATAAGCTCTGCTTATGGGACATCAAACCCAAGTAGGACGAGAAAACCCTTTATTGGACTAAGCACCAACAGTGGGTGAAAATCTTCTCACCCTGCGAAAGGTACCGGACAATGACTCCAAAAGTCAGCTGTTCCCTCTCTCTGCCGAATGACAAAATCAAGAGAGGAAAAACTGCCCACAAGGCAGAAAGTAAAGCCTAGCTCCGGCCTCTAGGACCTCTGGATCCATATGATCCAGTATCAGACGCCCATCTAAGGTAGAACCTAAACCAGGTCCTGGCTGTCATCTAGGATAGATGTGCCTGCTCTGTCTGGACCGGAATAGCTAGAATAACTCCTTCTCTCGTGTAGAAGGAAAGAGCAGACTTAACTAGTAGCCAAAAAGGTCCTGCCTGTCATCTAGGATACAACATATCTGTCACAAACTCAAGGGTCAAACGGAAAATTCTTAAGTTCCAGCAGTGCTAGAAAAACCGAGAATAATCAAAATAAGGAAAATAAGCATAGAAAGCTTAACTATTGTCTTGAAAATATCGAGGTAATCATCACCCCGAACAGAGACCTAGAAACTTCCACCAGAAGTATCCAACAATTGCGACCATCAAAATCGCTAGTACCAAAATCCCAGTGGGGAAACGTCCTCTAAAAAGAGTTTCTACAACAACCCCGAGCTCTAAAACAAAAAACTATCCTAAACGCAATAGAAAATAAAATAGGCAAGTGCACAAAAGAGATAGCCAAAGGAGTATGTAAAACAATAATAAACAGGCCCAGCCTGTCATACGCACAAACTCCTCATAGAGCTCGGAACTGGGATTCTAATACAAAAAGAAAAAATAGATTTACATAGACGATAAGGAATAGGATCTCCATCCCTCTCCACTCGTCTAGTCAAGTCCACTATCTGATTCAGAGGACTGAGATTCAACTGACGGATCAGTACTGGGAACCTCTAACATCGCCAAAACCTCTCTTAGAAGTAAACACAGGCGTGCCATTCTAAATCTAAATGTAAAATTCTCCTCAGTTGGAGGAATCAAATCAGGAGACTCCGACCCTGGAGTTTCTACCTCTGAAGCCTCAGAGAGCACCGCTTCCCCAGAAGACTGATCGAATACAATCGACCTCTTACACAACGGTCCTTGGGCAGGAGTGCATAAATTAACCCTTCGCTTGCACGTAGCTGGAAGAGGCAAAGCTATAAAGATGGCCATGAGGAACCGCGCAGTAACTTCTGGTGAAAAAAAGTCTCCTTCAGGCGAAGGAGCAGCGGTATTCGGGAAAACTGTATGTGAAGGAACAGAAGATTCTAGGGAACACACCTCACGGGATGAAAAATCCTCAGAGGTGGATGGCTCAGTGGTCTCTAACATCTCAACATTGGTTGATGAGAACACCCTATTGTGACATACGGAACATAACTGAGAGGGCTGGTTTACCCAGGCCTCCTCACAATATACGCAGGTATCAAATTCTGTATCAGAGGGATCCCCCTCTAAAATATCAGGATTCTCCATAACACGTCTAAATTATATTATGGAAAAAAAAAGGAAATTTATGCTTACCTGATAAATTTATTTCTTCTACGATATGACGAGTCCATGGATTTCATCCTTACTTGTGGGATTTATCCTCCTGCTAACAGGAAGTGGCAAAGAGCACCACAGCAGAGCTGTATATATAGCTCCTCCCTTCCCTTCACCTCCACCTCCAGTCATTCGACCAAAGTTAGGAAGAGAAAGGAAAAGCCAAAGGTGCAGAGATGACTAAAGTTTAACAAAAAAATAATATATTCCTGTCTTAAAAAATAACAGGGAGGGCCGTGGGCTCGTCATATCATAGAAGAAATAAATTTATCAGGTAAGCATAAATTTCCTTTTCTTCTACAAGATATGACGAGTCCACGGATTTTATCCTTACTTGTGGGATACAATACCAAAGCAACAGGACATGGATGAAACGGGAGGGACAAGACAGGGACCAAAACAGAAGGCATCACTGCTTGAAGAACCTTTCGCCCAAAACCAGCCTCAGAAGAAGCAAAAGTATCAAATTTGGAAAATTTGGAAAAAGTGTGAAGAGTTGCAGCCTTGCAAATCTGTTCAACAGAAGCATCATTTTTAAATGCCCATGAGGAAGCCACAGCCCTAGTAGAATGAGCCATAATTCTTTCAGGAGGCTGCTGTCCAGCAGTCTCATATGCCAGACGAATAATACTTCAGCCAAAAAGAAAGAGAGGTAGCCATAGCTTTCTGACCCCTATGCTTTCCAGAAAAGACAATGAAAAGACAATGAATAATGAAGAAGATTGACGGAAATCCTTAGTTGCCTGCAAGTAAAACTTCAGGGCACGGACCATGTCCAAGTTATGCAACATACGCTCTTTCTTAGAAGAAGGATTAGGACATAATGAAGGAACAACAATTTCCTGATTAATATTCTTATTGGAAACAACCTTAGGAAGGAAACCAGGTTTGGTACGTAAAACCACCTTATCAGAATGGAAGATAAGATAAGGCGAATCCCAATGTAATGCTGAAAGCTCCGAAACTCTACGAGCAGAAGAAATAGCAACCAAAAATAAAACTTTCCAAGATAACAACTTAATATCTATGGAATGCATGGGTTCAAACGGAACCCCTTGAAGAACATTAAGAACTAAATTCAAACTCCAGGGTGGAGCAATTGGTCTAAACACAGGCTTAATTCTGGTTAAAGCCTGACAAAAGGACTGAACGTCTGGAACATCTGCCAAACGTTTATGTAGCAAAATTGACAAAGCAGAGATTTGTCCCTTTAAGGAACTCGCTGATAACCCTTTCTCCAAACCTTCTTGGAGAAAAGACAGAATCCTGGGAATTCTAACTCTACTCCATGAGTAGCCCTTGAATTCACACCAAAAAAGATATTTATGCCATATCTTATGATAGATCATTCTAGTGACAGGTAGTGATGTTGCGAATAGTTCCCGGCGAACATAGCTTGTTCGCGTTCGCCGCGGCAGGCGAACATATGCGATGTTCAATCCACCCCCTATTCGTCATCATTGAGTAAAACTTTGACCCTGTACCTCACAGTCAGCAGACACATTCCAGCCAATCAGCAGCAGACCCTCCCTCCCAGACCCTCCCACCTTCTGGACTGCATCCATTTTAGATTAATTTGGAAGCTGCATTCTTAGTGAGAAGAGGGACAGTGTAGCTGCTGCTGATTTAAGAGGGAAATCGATAGCTAGGCTAGTGTATTCAGTGTCCACTACAGTCTTGAAGGACTCATCTGATCTCTGCTGTAAGGACAGCACCCCAAAAAGCCCTTTTTAGGGCTAGAACATCAGTCTGCTTTTTTTTTTTTCCTGTGTAATCTAATTGCAGTTGCCTGCCTGCCTGCCAGAGTGTGTGTCAGGCTCACAGCGTATACTGTGCCCACTTGACCAGTGCCACTACTACTGGTGTAACAGTAGTGTACATATTAAAAAAACAACACTTTTTTGACTGTGAAATGATAGCAGTCAGTTTCCTCCAGTGTCACACCAGTGCAACTCATATCTGGTGTAACAGTAGTGTACATTAACCCCTTAATGACCACAGAACTTTTCCATTTTTTGTCCGTTTGGGACCAGGGCTATTTTTACATTTCTGCGGTGTTTGTGTTTAGCTGTAATTTTCCTCTTACTCGTTTACTGTACCCACACATATTATATACCGTTTTTCTTGCCATTAAATGGACTTTCTAAAGATACCATTATTTTCATCATATCCTATAATTTACTTTAAAAAAAATATATAAAATATGAGGAAAAAATGGAAAAAAACACACTTTTTCTAACTTTGACCCCCAAAATCTGTTACTCATCTACAAGCACCAAAAAACACCCATGCTAAATAGTTTCTAAATTTTGTCCTGAGTTTAGAAATACTCAATGTTTACATGTTCTTTGCTTTTTTTTGCAAGTTATAGGGCCATAAATACAAGTAGCACTTTGCTATTTCCAAACCATTTTTTTTCAAAATTAGCGCTAGTTACATTGGAACACTGATATCTGTCAGGAATCCCTGAAAACCCATTGACATGTATATATTTTTTTTTAGAAGACATCCCAAAGTATTGATCTAGGCCCATTTTGGTATATTTCATGCCACCATTTCACCACCAAATGCGATCAAATAAAAAAAATTGTTCACTTTTTTCACAATTTTTTTCACAAACTTTAGGTTTCTCACTGAAATAATTTACAAATAGCTTGTGCAATTATGGCATAAATGGTTGTACATTTTTCTCTGGGATCCCCTTTGTTCAGAAATAGCAGACATATATGGCTTTGACAGCGCTTCACCTATATATAGATATAGGATAGCTAGGGATGTTTATCAATGGGTCAATAAATTCAATGAAATAGATGTAAATACATATGAATAAAATATCTTAATATTTAATTTCTCAAAACGATACATACATATGCATACTATTAGTATATATAAAAACAATCAAAATAAAATCAGAATAAAAAACATTTATAGATGAGTCGTTCGTAGGAAGAAAAAATTGTGAATAACTTCCTAGGTAGACACACAGAGGAGAGGACGTCTCCACCTCCTCAGACAATAAAAAATTCCCAAAGAGCAATGTGTTATACTTGGAAATAGTAGCGTTCCACCTTTATCTAATTGCAAGTCACTTCTTTGCAGTATACTTTACAATGTTGCAAAAAAACCTTCAGAGGGCAGTGTGCTATGCTTAAGATTACTGGCACTCCACCTTTACTAAGTTGCAAGTCTCTTATTTTGTTACAGTGTGCTTTGCAATATTGCAATGTGTATTGCTCGCTCCTTGGTGTTTTTGCCCACTTTTTATCTTAATATAGCTTAGCATTCAAGGAGGTCAAATTCTGAGGAGGAAATTTTGAAAAAGTTATACTAAAGAAAGAAGCCGAATATATTTACAATATGGACACTTTGTATCCAAAAGGGTTAAATTCAGAATTAGATACAAATCCTTTTATGGTAGAATAAAGATATCTAGGCGACCAACAGAATTATCTTAAATGGGTATAGACCACAATAGGTGGATATCTATGTATCTGAAAATATTGTAATTCATATAATAAATATGATTATAATTTAACTAGCAAACTATAACACTTTTGATTTAAAAGTAGATTTATGGGAGAGAATAAATCTCTATAATAACTATAGGGGTATGAGAAATGTATATATCCTTCCATATCTATGTATATATACGGAAACCCTTGCAAAGCTGCATATAAGCTTGGATGTGTCTCTCTCTATATATATATATATATATATATGGTTGTCCTTGTCCAGTCCAATATAAACAGTGGAAACATATTATATCCCCAATATGATCGTGAAAACGCAAATAGGATATAGCTGATCAAAGAAACGTGATCTTGTTATATAGTCATCCACCATGTGCTGATTCTAATTTTTGATTTTTTCTAATCTGATTTGACCATTTTTAATTTTTTTTAATTCGATGTTTTTTAATTTGATGTTTATTATCTCTAATATTTGTAATATTCTAATAAATGAGATCAACTATGAATTATATTTCCACCTATTAATATTGCAGTCTATTTAGAAATCTACTAAATATTTGTATGCTTAAGTACAATTTAAACTTAAATATACACTCCACCTGCAAAGAGAGAAGAAGGAATGACGATATGTAGCAACAAAACAAAATAAGAAACACTGTGGATGATCACGACTCCCTATATACACTCCTGCAACGAAGAAAACCACCAACCAATGAAAATGAAAGGCGGGGTATTTAAACCTGACAAACAGCTCCTCGAAAGATCAGTCTTGATAAAGCCTACACTACGGTGAAACGCGTAGACGTATCCTCAAAGGAGCTACTGAAAGAAAGAACCCGGATCAGCTACCAGCCGAGCAGGCTACACTTTATCTGATACTCTGCGCAGAGTTCTGAGACACAGAATCCGGATGATTACTATTGGCATCTAAAGGAAGAGGCATACAAGCAGGTTACCGGCACACCTACAGCGAAGTGGACACCTGGAGAGACCGTAGTGGCAATACCCGTTGCGGATGAAAATTGCTGACATCACTATATCAAGGTCAGAGGTGAGAGCGTTATCCGACAGGTCGACACAGGGCCAAAAGGACGCCAAAGACATCCACGTCAGAGATCGCAAACAAAGGGTGACCGGTAAAGTATACCTGCCTGTAATTACCTATCCTGCATTGAACTTTACAGCACTGAGAGTGTATATAATCTAAATGCAACTATTTTGTACACGGAACCACGATCAAAGTGTTTCTTGGAGCTACACATCTACTTGCTAGCCACCAGAGACTGTGTAAAACAACTATTAACTTTCTTTCAAGCACATGAACCACTCTTACGCATATGAATGCAGACATTTTTAGTAAAACAGAATTTGACCTCCTTGAATGCTAAGCTATATTAAGATAAAAAGTGGGCAAAAACACCAAGGAGCGAGCAATACACATTGCAATATTGCAAAGCACACTGTAACAAAATAAGAGACTTGCAACTTAGTAAAGGTGGAGTGCCAGTAATCTTAAGCATAGCACACTGCCCTCTGAAGGTTTTTTTGCAACATTGTAAAGTATACTGCAAAGAAGTGACTTGCAATTAGATAAAGGTGGAACGCTACTATTTCCAAGTATAACACATTGCTCTTTGGGAATTTTTTATTGTCTGAGGAGGTGGAGACGTCCTCTCCTCTGTGTGTCTACCTAGGAAGTTATTCACAATTTTTTCTTCCAACAAACGACTCATCTATAAATGTTTTTTATTCTGATTTTATTTTGATTGTTTTTATATATACTAATAGTATGCATATGTATGTATCGTTTTGAGAAATTAAATATTAAGATATTTTATTCATATGTATTTACATCTATTTCATTGAATTTATTGACCCATTGATAAACATCCCTAGCTATCCTATATCTATATATAGGTGAAGCGCTGTTTATATTTTCCCTTTATCCTCAACTTCAGAATATTTGTGAGATTATTCCATTAAACAGCTAACAGGGTGTAAGTAAGGCGCTACTTATAAATACACTTTCTATATATGGCTTTGACGTTGCTTTTTGATAATTAGAAGGCCGCTAAATGCCACTGCGCACCACACGTGTATTATGTCCAGCAGTGAAGGGGTTAATTAGGGAGCATGTAGGGAGCTTTTTGGAGTAATTTTAGCTTTAGTGTAGTAGACAACCCAAAGTATTGATCTAGGCCCATCTTGGTATATTTCATGCCACCATTTCACCGCCAAATGCGATCAAATAAAAAAAAATAGTCAACTTTTTCACAAACTTTAGGTTTCTCACTGAAATTATTTACAAACAGCTTGTGCAATTATGGCACAAATGGTTGTAAATGCTTCTCTGGGATCCCCTTTGTTCAGAAATAGCAGACATATATGGCTTTGGTGTTGCTTTTTGGTAGTTAGAAGGCCACTAAATGCAACTGCGCACAACACATGAATTATGCCCAGCAGTAAAGGGGTTAATTAGGTAGCTTGTAGGGAGCTTGCAGGGTTAATTTTAGCTTTAGTGTAGAGATCAGCTTCCCACAGAAAGTCGGCCAGTACTAAAATAAAAGCTATCTTTTTTAAATATATATTTGTAGCATATTTACATATGCTGTTGTGTAGGATCCCGCCCTTAGCCCCCAACCTCCCTGATCCCCCCCAAAACAGCTTCCTAACCCTCTCCCTCTGCCTTATTGGGGGCCATATTGGGTACAGTCTGCCAGTACCCAGTTTGCAAATAAAATGTTTTTTTTTTATTTTTATTTCATTTTTCTGTAGTGTAGCTTCCCCCCCCAAGACCAATCCCCCATCCGCTCCCAGATCACTTAGATTTCCAAGTACTAAATATTTTGCACCCCTTTCCCCCACTTATAAAAACATTTTTTTCTGTAGTGTAGCGGTTCCCACCCGCTCCCTCCCCGTGCACGTGCATGCCCGCCTACTCCCGTGCGCGCGCGTCTGTCACTGTGAAGCGGGCGTACCTGATGTTTTAAAGCACGTTATTCCAAACAATTTAGGAATGTTAGGTGATTTATGCCCTTTATAGATTAAAACCAGACTCTGCATCAACTATGTAATTTTCTATGGGAGTTTTGCCATGGATCCCCCTCCTGCATGCCACAGTCCAGGTGTTAGTCCCCTTGAAACAACTTTTCCATCACTATTGTGGCCAGAAAGAGTCCCTGTGGGTTTTAAAATGCGCCTGCCTATTGAAGTCTAGGGCGGTTCGCAAACCCAAATTTTTATGTTCGTGACATCACTAGTGACAGGCTTATGTGCCTGAATCAAAGTATCAATGACCGAATCAGAGAACCCACGCTTAGATAAAATCAAGCGTTCAATCTCCAAGCACTCAGTTGCAGAGAAACTAGATTTGGGTGTTGGAAGGGTCCCTGAATGAGAAGATCCTGCCTCAATGGAAGCCTCCACGGAGACAGAGAGGACATGTCCACTAGATCGGCATACTAAGTCCTGCGAAGCCACGCAGGGGCAATTAGAACTACTGAAGCCCTCTCCTGTTTGATCCGAGCAATCACCCGAGGCAGGAGAGCAAACAGAGGAAACACATAAGCTAGGTTGAATGAACAAGGCACTGTCAAGGCATCTATCAGTTCGCCCTGAGGATCCCTTGACCTGGATCCGCATCTTGGAATTTTGGCATTCTGACGAGACGCCATCAGATCCAACTCCGGCCTGCCCCATCTGAGGAACAGAGTGGCAAAAACCTCTGTATGGAGTTCCCACTCCCCCGGATGAAACGTCTGTCTGCTTAAAAAGTCTGCTTCCCAGTTTTCCACTCCTGGGATGTAGATTGCTGACAGATAACAAGAGTGGGCCTCCGCCCACCGAATTATCTTGTATACTTCTGTCATCGCTAAGAAACTCCTTGTTCCTCCCTGATGATTGATGTAAGCCACAGTCGTGATGTTGTCCGACTGAAAACGAATTAATTTGGCCGAAGCCAACTGAGGCCATGCCTGAAGAGCACTGAATATTGCTCTCAATTCAAGGATATTGATTGGAAGAAGTGACTCCGACCGAGTCCACAAACCCTGAGCCTTCAGGGAATTCCAGACTGCACCCCAACCTAGAAGGCTGGCGTCCGTCGTCACTATCATCCATGAGGGTCTGCAGAAGCACGTCCCTTGGGAAAGATGATCCTGCGACAACCACCAAAGAAGAGTCTTTGGTCTCCTGATCCAGATCTATCTGAGGAGACAAATTTGCATAATCCCCATTCCACTGTCTGAGCATGCTCAGCTGTAGTGGTCTGAGATGAAAACGAGCAAACGGAATGATGTCCATTGCCGCCACCATCAATCCAATTACCTCCATGCACTGGGCCACTGATGGCCGAGGATTGGACTGAAGGGCTCGGCATGTATTCAGAATCTTTAACTTTCTGACCTCTGTCATGAAAATTTTCATGGATATGGAATCTATTAAAGTTCCCAGGAAGGGAACCTTGGTCTGTGGAATTAATGAACTCTTTTCTAGATTCACCTTCCACCCGTGAGTCCTCAGAAAGGACAGAACCATGTCTGTATGAGACTTTGACAGATGGTAAGACGACGCCTGGATCAGAATATCGTCCAGATAAGGCGCCACTGCGATACCTTGCGGCCTGAGAAGCGCCAGAAGGTACCCTAAAACATTCATGAAGATCCTGGGTGCTGTGGCCAACCCGAAGGGAAGAGCCACAAATTGAAAATGCTTGTCCAGGAAGGCAAACCTTAAGAACTGATGATGATCCTTGTGGATAGGAATATGCAGGTATGCATCCTTCAAGTCCACGGTAGTCATATATTGACCCTCCTGGATCAATGGAAGAATTGTTCCAATAGTCTCCATTTTGAAGGATGGGACTCTGAGAAACTTGTTTAGACTCTTTAGATCTAAAATGGGTCAAAACGTGCCCTCTTCTTTGGGGACCACGAAAATATTTGAGTAAAACCCATGTCCCTGTTCCAATCTTGGAACGGGACAAATTACTCCCATAGTAGAGAGGTCTTTTACACAACGTAGGAACGCCTCTCTTTTTGTCTGGTCAGCAGACAATCGTGAAAGCAGAAACCTCCCCCTTGGGAGAGAACTTTTGAATTCCAGCTGATACCCTTGGGATACTATTTCCAGTGTCCAAGGATCCTGAACATCTCTTACCCAAGTCTGGGCAAAGAGAGAAAGTCTGCCCCCTATTAGATCCGGGCCCGGATAGGGGGCCGCCCCTTCATGCTGTCTTGGTAGCAGCAGCGGGCTTCTTGGGTTGTTTACCTTTGTTCCAAGCCTGGTTGGGTCTCCAGACGGACTTGGCTTGAGCAAAATTCCCTTCCTGCTTGGCAGAGGAAGAAGAGGGGACTCCTTTAAAGTTCCGAAAGGAGCGAAAATTATTTTGTTTACCCCTAAGTTTAGCAGTTCTATCCTGAGGTAGGAGGTGACCCTTACCTCCTGTAATGTCAGAAATTATTTCCTTCAAGTCTGGCCTGAATAGGGTGTTCCCCTTGAAAGGAATAGCCAAAAGCTTTGAGCTTAGATGACACATCAGCAGACCAAGATTTTAACCATAATGCTCTTTGCGCTAAAATAGCAAATCCGGCCTTTTTAGCCGCCAACTTGGCAATCTGAAATGCGGCATCTGTAATAAAAGAATTAGCCAGCTTAAGAGCCTTAATTCTATCTAAAATATCCTCTAAAGGAGTCTCGGTTTTAAAAGACTCTTCTAAGGCATCAAACCAGAAGGTCGCCGCAGTGGTAACTGGTACAATGCAGGCCGTTGGTTGTAAAAGGAAACTCTGATGAATAAACAATTTCTTTAGAAGACCCTCCAATTTCTTATCCATAGGGTCTTTAAAAGCACAGCTGTCTTCAATAGGAATAGTTGTACGCTTAGCCAGGGTAGATATAGCTCCTTCCACCTTAGGGGCTGTCTGCCAAAAGTCCCGAACAGTGTCAGATATGGGATACATCTTCTTGAAATTAGGAGACGATGAGAACGGGATATCCGGTCTGTCCCATTCCCTCTTAATAACCTCAGAGATTCTCTTAGTAACCGGAAAAACATCAGTGTAAGCAGGTACCTCTAAGAATTTGTCCATCTTACACAATTTCTCTGGTGGTACCACAATAGAGTCACAGTCATCCAGAGTCACTAAAACATCCCAAGGTAACAGACGGAGGTGTTCAAGCTTAAATCTAAAGGACATGATGTCCGAGTCCGTCTGAGGTAACACACTTCCCGAATCGGAAAGTTCCCCCTCAGACAGAAGTTCCCTGACCCCCAAATCAGATCCCTGTGAGGGTACATCGGAAATAGCCAACAAAGCATTAGAGGACTCATTATTCACATTGACTTCTGTCCTACTGCGTTTACCCTGTAACACTGGCAACTTAGATAAAACCTCTGTAAGGGTAGTTGACATAACTGCAGCCATATCCTGCAGAGTAAATGAATTAGACGCGGTTGAAGAACCAGACGTCGCTTGGGAGGGCGTTAAAGGTTGTGACTCTTGGGGAGAAGTTAGCGGTATACCCTGATTCTCCTCAGACTGAGAATCATCCTTAGACACATTTTCTTTACATAAAATTTGTGTTTTACATTGTAAAGCCCTCTCAGTACAAGAGGTACAAAAAACTAGAGGGGGTTCCACAGTGGCATCTAAACACATAGAGCAAGGAATTTCCTCCTCAGTGTCAGACATGTTAAACAGACTAGCAATATTAATAATAGTCGTACTTTACTTAAAATATTGAGCTCTGAATTCAGATTGTATGTGAAAAAGTTAATGCAAAAAAAAACAAAAAAACTGCCTTTAAATTTTAAAAGCGCAACTATTTTTCTGATATCTGCAAAAACGTGTTTGGAACAGAAAATATTATTTTAAAGTGCCCAAAACAGTCTCTTAGTATTGCATCCATTTGCTAATATATGCAATAAAACAGTAAACATCTATTATAACAGAATTTTATTTATTATTTAAATTTGGCCCCTGCACCACGCCACCGCTCTGCTGTGTGGCCTACCTGCCCCCGGAATGCACTTGCTGTAGTCCTGTAAGCTTTAAAGTCCCTTCGATAGGTCTAGACACTTAGGCCCACCAGAGCCCCAGCCTCTGCTTGCTATGCAATCCGGCGATACTGCATGTCTGAGCGCGCAAAAATAGGCCCCGCCCACCGTGGGCGTTACACTATCCTGACTAAGACACGCATGGGTCGCAAGAAAAACCCAACATGTCGACTTGCAATAAAAAAAACATAATTTATGTAAGAACTTACCTGATAAATTCATTTCTTTCATATTAGCAAGAGTCCATGAGCTAGTGACGTATGGGATATACATTCCTACCAGGAGGGGCAAAGTTTCCCAAACCTTAAAATGCCTATAAATACACCCCTCACCACACCCACAATTCAGTTTAACGAATAGCCAAGAAGTGGGGTGATAAGAAAAAAGTGCGAAAGCATATAAAATAAGGAATTGGAATAATTGTGCTTTATACAAAAAAATCATAACCACCACAAAAAAAGGGCGGGCCTCATGGACTCTTGCTAATATGAAAGAAATGAATTTATCAGGTAAGTTCTTACATAAAACAGAATTTATGTTTACCTGATAAATTACTTTCTCCAACGGTGTGTCCGGTCCACGGCGTCATCCTTACTTGTGGGATATTCTCTTCCCCAACAGGAAATGGCAAAGAGCCCAGCAAAGCTGGTCACATGATCCCTCCTAGGCTCCGCCTACCCCAGTCATTCGACCGACGTTAAGGAGGAATATTTGCATAGGAGAAACCATATGGTACCGTGGTGACTGTAGTTAAAGAAAATAAATTATCAGACCTGATTAAAAAAACCAGGGCGGGCCGTGGACCGGACACACCGTTGGAGAAAGTAATTTATCAGGTAAACATAAATTCTGTTTTCTCCAACATAGGTGTGTCCGGTCCACGGCGTCATCCTTACTTGTGGGAACCAATACCAAAGCTTTAGGACACGGATGAAGGGAGGGAGCAAATCAGGTCACCTAAATGGAAGGCACCACGGCTTGCAAAACCTTTCTCCCAAAAATAGCCTCAGAAGAAGCAAAAGTATCAAACTTGTAAAATTTGGTAAAAGTGTGCAGTGAAGACCAAGTCGCTGCCCTACATATCTGATCAACAGAAGCCTCGTTCTTGAAGGCCCATGTGGAAGCCACAGCCCTAGTGGAATGAGCTGTGATTCTTTCGGGAGGCTGCCGTCCGGCAGTCTCGTAAGCCAATCTGATGATGCTTTTAATCCAAAAAGAGAGAGAGGTAGAAGTTGCTTTTTGACCTCTCCGTTTACCGGAATAAACAACAAACAAGGAAGATGTTTGTCTAAAATCCTTTGTAGCATCTAAATAGAATTTTAGAGCGCGAACAACATCCAAATTGTGCAACAAACGTTCCTTCTTTGAAACTGGTTTCGGACATAGAGAAGGTACGATAATCTCCTGGTTAATGTTTTTGTTAGAAACAACTTTTGGAAGAAAACCAGGTTTAGTACGTAAAACCACCTTATCTGCATGGAACACCAGATAAGGAGGAGAACACTGCAGAGCAGATAATTCTGAAACTCTTCTAGCAGAAGAAATTGCAACTAAAAACAAAACTTTCCAAGATAATAACTTAATATCAACGGAATGCAAGGGTTCAAACGGAACCCCCTGAAGAACTGAAAGAACTAAATTGAGACTCCAAGGAGGAGTCAAAGGTTTGTAAACAGGCTTAATTCTAACCAGAGCCTGAACAAAGGCTTGAACATCTGGCACAGCGGCCAGCTTTTTGTGAAGTAACACAGACAAGGCAGAAATCTGTCCCTTCAGGGAACTTGCAGATAATCCTTTTTCCAATCCTTCTTGAAGGAAGGATAGAATCCTAGGAATCTTAACCTTGTCCCAAGGGAATCCTTTAGATTCACACCAACAGATATATTTTATCCAAATTTTGTGGTAAATCTTTCTAGTTACAGGCTTTCTGGCCTGAACAAGAGTATCGATAACAGAATCTGAGAACCCTCGCTTCGATAAGATCAAGCGTTCAATCTCCAAGCAGTCAGCTGGAGTGAAACCAGATTCGGATGTTCGAACGGACCCTGAACAAGAAGGTCTCGTCTCAAAGGTAGCTTCCAAGGAGGAGCCGATGACATATTCACCAGATCTGCATACCAAGTCCTGCGTGGCCACGCAGGAGCTATCAAGATCACCGACGCCCTCTCCTGATTGATCCTGGCTACCAGCCTGGGGATGAGAGGAAACGGCGGGAACACATAAGCTAGTTTGAAGGTCCAAGGTGCTACTAGTGCATCCACTAGAGCCGCCTTGGGATCCCTGGATCTGGACCCGTAGCAAGGAACTTTGAAGTTCTGACGAGAGGCCATCAGATCCATGTCTGGAATGCCCCACAGCTGAGTGACTTGGGCAAAGATTTCCGGATGGAGTTCACACTCCCCCGGATGCAATGTCTGACGACTCAGAAATTCCGCTTCCCAATTTTCCACTCCTGGGATGTGGATAGCAGACAGGTGGCAGGAGTGAGACTCCGCCCATAGAATGATTTTGGTCACTTCTTCCATCGCCAGGGAACTCCTTGTTCCCCCCTGATGGTTGATGTACGCAACAGTTGTCATGTTGTCTGATTGAAACCGTATGAACTTGGCCCTCGCTAGCTGAGGCCAAGCCTTGAGAGCATTGAATATCGCTCTCAGTTCCAGAATATTTATCGGTAGAAGAGATTCTTCCCGAGACCAAAGACCCTGAGCTTTCAGGGATCCCCAGACCGCGCCCCAGCCCATCAGACTGGCGTCGGTCGTGACAATGACCCACTCTGGTCTGCGGAATGTCATCCCTCGTGACAGGTTGTCCAGGGACAGCCACCAACGGAGTGAGTCTCTGGTCTTCTGATTTACTTGTATCTTCGGAGACAAGTCTGTATAGTCCCCATTCCACTGACTGAGCATGCACAGTTGTAATGGTCTTAGATGAATGCGTGCAAAAGGAACTATGTCCATTGCCGCTACCATCAACCCGATCACTTCCATGCACTGAGCTATGGAAGGAAGAGGAACGGAATGAAGTATCCGACAAGAGTCTAGAAGTTTTGTTTTTCTGGCCTCTGTCAGAAAAATCCTCATTTCTAAGGAGTCTATTATTGTTCCCAAGAAGGGAACCCTTGTTGACGGAGATAGAGAACTCTTTTCCACGTTCACTTTCCATCCGTGAGATCTGAGAAAGGCCAGGACAATGTCCGTGTGAGCCTTTGCTTGAGGAAGGGACGACGCTTGAATCAGAATGTCGTCCAAGTAAGGTACTACAGCAATGCCCCTTGGTCTTAGCACAGCTAGAAGGGACCCTAGTACCTTTGTGAAAATCCTTGGAGCAGTGGCTAATCCGAAAGGAAGCGCCACGAACTGGTAATGTTTGTCCAGGAATGCGAACCTCAGGAACCGATGATGTTCCTTGTGGATAGGAATATGTAGATACGCATCCTTTAAATCCACCGTGGTCATGAATTGACCTTCCTGGATGGAAGGAAGAATAGTTCGAATGGTTTCCATCTTGAACGATGGAACCTTGAGAAACTTGTTTAAGATCTTGAGATCTAAGATTGGTCTGAACGTTCCCTCTTTTTTGGGAACTATAAACAGATTGGAGTAGAACCCCATCCCTTGTTCTCTTAATGGAACGGGATGAATCACTCCCATTTTTAACAGGTCTTCTACACAATGTAAGAATGCCTGTCTTTTTATGTGGTCTGAAGACAACTGAGACCTGTGGAACCTCCCCCTTGGGGGAAGTCCCTTGAATTCCAGAAGATAACCTTGGGAGACTATCTCTAGCGCCCAAGGATCCAGAACATCTCTTGCCCAAGCCTGAGCGAAGAGAGAGAGTCTGCCCCCCACCAGATCCGGTCCCGGATCGGGGGCCAACATTTCATGCTGTCTTGGTAGCAGTGGCAGGTTTCTTGGCCTGCTTTCCCTTGTTCCAGCCTTGCATTGGTCTCCAAGCTGGCTTGGCTTGAGAAGTATTACCCTCTTGCTTAGAGGACGTAGCACCTTGGGCTGGTCCGTTTCTACGAAAGGGACGAAAATTAGGTTTATTTTTTTGCCTTGAAAGGCCGATCCTGAGGAAGGGCGTGGCCCTTACCCCCAGTGATATCCGAGATAATCTCTTTCAAGTCAGGGCCAAACAGCGTTTTCCCCTTGAAAGGAATGTTAAGTAGCTTGTTCTTGGAAGACGCATCAGCCGACCAAGATTTCAACCAAAGCGCTCTGCGCGCCACAATAGCAAACCCAGAATTCTTAGCCGCTAACCTAGCCAATTGCAAAGTGGCGTCTAGGGTGAAAGAATTAGCCAATTTGAGAGCATTGATTCTGTCCATAATCTCCTCATAAGGAGGAGAATCACTGTCGACCGCCTTTATCAGCTCATCGAACCAGAAACATGCGGCTGTAGCGACAGGGACAATGCATGAAATTGGTTGTAGAAGGTAACCCTGCTGAACAAACATCTTTTTAAGCAAACCTAATTTTTTATCCATAGGATCTTTGAAAGCACAACTATCCTCTATGGGTATAGTGGTGCGTTTGTTTAAAGTGGAAACCGCTCCCTCGACCTTGGGGACTGTCTGCCATAAGTCCTTTCTGGGGTCGACCATAGGAAACAATTTTTTAAATATGGGGGGAGGGACGAAAGGAATACCGGGCCTTTCCCATTCTTTATTAACAATGTCCGCCACCCGCTTGGGTATAGGAAAAGCTTCTGGGAGCCCCGGCACCTCTAGGAACTTGTCCATTTTACATAGTTTCTCTGGGATGACCAACTTGTCACAATCATCCAGAGTGGATAATACCTCCTTAAGCAGAATGCGGAGATGTTCCAACTTAAATTTAAAAGCAATCACATCAGGTTCAGCTTGTTGAGAAATGTTCCCTGAATCAGTAATTTCTCCCTCAGACAAAACCTCCCTGGCCCCATCAGACTGAGTTAGAGGCCCTTCAGAAATATTAATATCAGCGTCGTCATGCTCTTCAGTATCTAAAACAGAGCAGTCGCGCTTACGCTGATAAGTGTTCATTTTGGCTAAAATGTTTTTGACAGAATTATCCATTACAGCCGTTAATTGTTGCATAGTAAGGAGTATTGGCGCGCTAGATGTACTAGAGGCCTCCTGAGTGGGCAAGACTCGTGTAGACGAAGGAGGGAATGATGCAGTACCATGCTTACTCCCCTCACTTGAGGAATCATCTTGGGCATCATTGTCACATAAATCACATTTATTTAAATGAATAGGAATTCTGGCTTCCCCACATTCAGAACACAGTCTATCTGGTAGTTCAGACATGTTAAACAGGCATAAACTTGATAACAAAGTACAAAAAACGTTTTAAAATAAAACCGTTACTGTCACTTTAAATTTTAAACTGAACACACTTTTTTACTGCAAATGCGAAAAAACATGAAGGAATTGTTAAAAATTCACCAAATTTTCACCACAGTGTCTTAAAGCCTTAAAAGTATTGCACACCAAATTTGGAAGCTTTAACCCTTAAAATAACGGAACCGGAGCCGTTTTGAACTTTAACCCCTTTACAGTCCCTGGTATCTGCTTTGCTGAGACCCAACCAAGCCCCAAGGGGAATACGATACCAAATGACGCCTTCAGAAAGTCTTTTCTAAGTATCCGAGCTCCTCTCACATGCGACTGCATGCCATGCCTCTCAAAAACAAGTGCGCAACACCGGCGCGAAAATGAGGCTCTGCCTATGCTTTGGGAAAGCCCCTAAAGAATAAGGTGTCTAAAACAGTGCCTGCCGATATTATTATATCAAAATACCCAGATAAAATGATTCCTCAAGGCTAAATATGTGTTAATAATCAATCGATTTAGCCCAAAAAAAGTCTACAGTCTTAATAAGCCCTTTTTGAAGCCCTTATTTACAATCGTAATAAACATGGCTTACCGGATCCCAGAGGGAAAATGACAGCTTCCAGCATTACATCGTCTTGTTAGAATGTGTCATACCTCAAGCAGCAAGAGACTGCTCACTGTTCCCCCAACTGAAGTTAATTGCTCTCAACAGTCCTGTGTGGAACAGCCATGGATTTTAGTGACGGTTGCTAAAATCATTTTCCTCATACAAACAGAAATCTTCATCTCTTTTCTGTTTCTGAGTAAATAGTACATACCAGCACTATTTCAAAATAACAAACTCTTGATTGAATAATAAAAACTACAGTTAAACACTAAAAAACTCTAAGCCATCTCCGTGGAGATGTTGCCTGTACAACGGCAAAGAGAATGACTGGGGTAGGCGGAGCCTAGGAGGGATCATGTGACCAGCTTTGCTGGGCTCTTTGCCATTTCCTGTTGGGGAAGAGAATATCCCACAAGTAAGGATGACGCCGTGGACCGGACACACCTATGTTGGAGAAATTATGTTTTCTTTCATGTAATTAGCAAGAGTCCATGAGCTAGTGACGTATGGGATAATGACTACCCAAGATGTGGATCTTTCCACACAAGAGTCACTAGAGAGGGAGGGATAAAATAAAGACAGCCAATTCCTGCTGAAAATAATCCACACCCAAAATAAAGTTTAATGAAAAACATAAGCAGAAGATTCAAACTGAAACCGCTGCCTGAAGTACTTTTCTACCAAAAACTGCTTCAGAAGAAGAAAATACAACAAAATGGTAGAATTTGGTAAAAGTATGCAAAGAGGACCAAGTTGCCGCTTTGCAAATCTGATCAACCGAAGCTTCATTCCTAAACGCCCAGGAAGTAGAAACTGACCTAGTAGAATGAGCTGTAATCCTATGAGGCGGAGTCTTACCCGACTCAACATAGGCAAGATGAATTAAAGATTTCAACCAAGATGCCAAAGAAATGGCAGAAGTTTTCTGACCTTTCTAAAACCGGAAAAGATAACAAATATTTCAAAGCTCTAATAACATCCAAAGAATGCAACGATTTCTCCTTAGAATTCTTAGGATTAAGACATAATGAAGGAAACACAATGTCTCTACTAATGTTGTTGGAATTCACAACTTAGGTAAAAATTCAAAAGAAGTTCGCAACACCGCCTTATCCTGATGAAAAATCAGAAAAGGAGACTCACAAGAAAGAGCAGATAATTCAGAAACTCTTCTGGCAGAAGAGATGGCCAAAAGGAACAAAACTTTCCAAGAAAGTAATTTAATATCCAATGAATGCATAGGTTCAAATGGAGGAGCTTGAAGAGCCCCCAGAACCAAATTCAAACTCCAAGGAGGAGAAATTGACTTAATGACAGGTTTTATACGAACCAAAGCTTGTACAAAACAATGAATATCAGGAAGAATAGCAATATTTCTGTGAAAAAGAACAGAAAGAGCAGAGATTTGACCTTTCAAGGAACTTGCGGACAAACCCTTATCTAAACCATCCTGAAGAAACTGTAATATTCTCGGTATTCTAAAAGAATGCCAAGAAAAATGATGAGAAAGACACCAAGAAATATAAGTCTTCCAGACTCTATAATATATCTCTCTGGATACAGATTTACGAGCCTGTAACATAGTATTAATCACAGAGTCAGAGAAACCTCTTTGACCAAGAATCAAGCGTTCAATCTCCATACCTTTAAATTTAAGGATTTCAGATCCTGATGGAAAAAAGGACCTTGAGACAAAAGGTCTGGTCTTAACGGAAGAGTCCACGGTTGGCAAGAGGCCATCCGGACAAGATCCGCATACCAAAACCTGTGAGGCCATGCCGGAGCTACCAGCAGAATAAACGAGCATTCCTTCAGAATCTTGGAGATTACTCTTGGAAGAAGAACTAGAGGCGGAAAGATATAGGCAGGATGATACTTCCAAGGAAGTGATAATGCATCCACTGCCTCCGCCTGAGGATCCCTGGATCTGGACAGATACCTGGGAAGTTTCTTGTTTAGATGAGAAGCCATCAGATCTATTTCTGGAAGTTCCCACATTTGAACAATCTGAAGAAATACGTCTGGGTGAAGAGACCATTCGCCCGGATGCAACGTTTGGCGACTGAGATAATCCGCTTTCCAATTGTCCATACCTGGGATATGAACCGCAGAGATTAGACAGGAGCTGGATTCCGCCCAAACCAAAATTCAAGATACTTCTTTCATAGCCAGAGGACTGTGAGTCCCTCCTTGATGATTGATGTATGCCACAGTTGTGACATTGTCTATCTGAAAACAAATGAACAACTCTCTCTTCAGAAGAGGCCAAGACTGAAGAGCTCTGAAAATTGCACGGAGTTCCAAAATATTGATCGTAAATCTCACCTCCTGAGATTCCCAAACCCCTTGTGCCGTCAGATACCCCCACACAGCTCCCCAACCTGTAAGACTTGCATCTGTTGAGATTATAGTCCAGGTCGGAAGAACAAAGAAGCCCCCTGAACTAAACGATGGTGATCTGTCCACCATGTCAGAGAGTGTTGTAAAATCGGTTTAAAGTTATTAATTGAGATATCTTTGAGTAATCCCTGCACCATTGGTTCAGCATATAGAGCTGAAGAGGTCGCATGTGAAAACGAGCAAAGGAGATCGCATCTGATGCGGCAGTCCTAAGACCCAACATTTCCATGCATAAGGCTACCAAAGGGAATGAATGTGACTGAAGGTTTTGACAAGCTGATATCAATGTTAAACTTCCCTTGTCTGACAAGGACAGAGTCATAGACACTGAATCTATCTAGAAACCTAAAAAGGTTACCCTTGTCTGAGGAATCAATGAACTGATTGGTAAATTGATCCTCCAACCATGAACTTGAAGAAACAACACAAGTCGATTCGTATGAGATTCTTCGAAAATGAGAAGACTGAGCAAGTACCAAGATATCGTCCAAATAAGGAAATACCAAAACCCTATTCTCTGATTACAGAAAGAAGGGCACCGAGAACCTTTGAAAAAAATTATTGGAACTGAGGCTAGGCCAAACGGTAGAGCCACAAAACTGGTAATGCTTGTCTAAAAAGAGAATCTCAGACACTAAAAGTGATCTGGATGAATCGGAATATGCAGATACACATCCTGTAAATCTATTGTAGACATATAATGCCCTTGCTAAACAAAAGGCAGGATAGTCCTACAGTAACCATCTTGAATGTTGGTATCCTAACATAACGATTCAATAATGATAGATCCGGAACTGGTCTGAAGGAATTGACCTTCTTTGGTACAATGAAGAGATAAAATAAAACCCCAGCCCCTGTTCCAGAACTGGAACTGGCATAAATACTCCAGCCAACTCTAGATCTGAAACACATTTCAGAAATGCTGAGCCTTTGCTGTGTTAACTGGGACACGGGAAAGAAAAGAATCTCTTAGCAGGAGGCCTTAACTTGAAGCCAATTCTGTACCTTTCTGAAACAATGTTTCTGAAACCAGAGATTAAGAACGGAATTGATCCAAATTTCTTTGAAGAAAACGTAATCTGCCCCATACCAGCTGAGCTGGAATAAGGGCCGCACCTTCATAGGTACTTAGGAGCTGGCTATAGGTTTCTATAAGGCTTGGATATATTCCAAACTGGAAATAGTTTCCAAACTGATACCGCTCCTGAGGATGAAGGATCAGGCTTTTGTTCCTTGTGAGGAAAGGAACGAAAATGATTATTTACCCTGGAAAGAAAGGGAAAGCAAAGTTGACTTAGAAGACATGTCAGCATTCCAAGTTTAATCCATAAAGCTTTTTTAGCTAAAATAGCTAGAGACATATACCTGACATCAACTCTAATGATATCAAAAGATGGTATCACCAATAAAATTATTAGCATGTTATAGAATAATAATAATGCTATAAAATTATGATCTGTTACTTGTTGCGCTAAAGCTTCTAACCAAAAAGTTGAAGCTGCAGCAACATCCGCTAAAAATATAGCAGGTCTAAGAAGATTACCTGAACATAAGTAAGCTTTTCTTAGAAAGGATTCAGTTTTCCTATCTAAAGGATCCTTAAATGAAGTACTATCTGCCGTAGGAATAGTAGTACATTAGCAGGAGTAGAGACAGCCCCATAACCTTAGGGATTTTTGTCCCAAAAAACTCTAATCTGTCAGATGGCACAGGATATAATTTGCTTAAACGTCTAGAAGGAGTAAATAAATTACCCAAATTATTCCATTCCCTGGAAATTACTTCAGAAATAGCATCAGGGAGATAAAACACTTCTGGAATAACTACAGGAGATCTAAAAACCTTATTTAAACGTTTACATTTAGTATCAAGAGGACCAGAATCCTCTATTTCTAATGCAAATAACACTTCTTTAAGTAAAGAACGAGTAAATTCCATCTTGAACAAATACAAAGATTTATCAGCATCAACCTCTGAGACAGAAACCTCTGAACCAGAAGAACCATTATCAGTATCAGAATGATGATGTTCATTTAAAAATTCATCTGAAAAAAGAGAAGTTTTAAAAGACTTTTATGTATACTAGAAGGAGAAATAACAGACATAGCCTTCTTAATGGATTTAAAAAATAAAATCTCTTATGTTATCAGGAACACTCTGAAAATTAGATGTTGATGGAACAGCAACAGGTAATGTAACAGTACTAAAGGAAATTTTATCTGCATTAATAAGTTTGACATGACATGCAATACAAATAACAGCTGGAGAAACAGATACCAAAAGTTTATAGCAGATACACTTAGCTTGGTAGCTCCAGCACTGTGCAGTGATTTTCCTGAAGTATCTTCTGACTCAGTTGCAACGTGGAACATCTTGCAATATGTAAAAGAAAAAAAACAACATATAAAGCAAAATTGATCAAATTCCTTAAATGACAGTTTCAGGAATGGGAAAAAATGCCAAAGAACAAGCTTCTAGCAACCAGAAGCAATAAAAAATGAGACTTAAATAATGTGGAGACAAAAGTGACGCCCATATTTTTTCGCGCCAAATAAGACGCCCACATTATTTGGCGCCTAAATGCTTTTTGGCGCCAAAAATGACGCCACATCCGGAACGCCGACATTTTTGGCGCAAAATAACGTCAAAGAATGACGCAACTTCCGGCGACACGTATGACGCCGGAAACGGAAATAGAATTTTTGCGCCAAAAAAGTCCGCGCCAAGAATGACGCAATAAAATGAAGCATTTTCAGCCCCCGCGAGCCTAACAGCCCACAGGGAAAAAGTCAAATTTTAAGGTAAAAAATGTTAAATTAAAATGCATTATCCCAAATATGAAACTGACTGTCTGAAAAATAAGGAAAGTTGAACATTCTGAGTCAAGGCAAATAAATGTTTGAATACATATATTTAGAACTTTATAAACAAAGTGCCCAACCATAGCTAGGAGTGTCACAGAAAATAAGACTTACTTACCCCAGGACACTCATCTACATATAGCAGATAGCCAAACCAGTACTGAAACGAGAATCAGCAGAGGTAATGGTATATATAAGAGTATATCGTCGATCTGAAAAGGGAGGTAAGAGATGAATCTCTACGACCGATAACAGAGAACCTATGAAATAGACCCCTTAGAAGGAGATCACTGCATTCAAATAGGCAATACTCTCCTCACATCCCTCTGACATTCACTGCACGCTGAGAGGAAAACCGGGCTCCAACTTGCTGCGGAGCGCATATCAACGTAGAATCTAGCACAAACTTACTTCACCACCTCCATCGGAGGCAAAGTTTGTAAAACTGAATTGTGGGTGTGGTGAGGGGTGTATTTATAGGCATTTTAAGGTTTGGGAAACTTTGCCCCTCCTGGTAGGAATGTATATCCCATACGTCACTAGCTCATGGACTCTTGCTAATTACATGAAAGAAACATAAGCCATGTGCCCTCTGTATACCCCACATTGTAACACTCCACTCCTTCAGGCCAGTAGCCCTTAAGCAAACCGCAACTCCCAGCGTCCAGCCCAAATTAAGCTATAAAGTTATATTCACATACTTAGGCAAATAATATAAAGGGATTCCAGGTACACCATTTCCTTTCATATAGTGCATACTGCTTACCCTTCCCCATATAGGGAAAAATGTCAGCCTATTCTGATGCATCAAGTCTCCCCAGAAAACAAAAGACTGAACATACCTCAATGCTGCATGTAGCAAGACACCGTTCTCCACACTGAAGATTTTCTTACACTACCTTCAGCTGTGCTGTGGGAACCATCATGGATCTTAGATAATGTTTGCTAAGATCATCAACATCAGGGCAGAAAATAATATGTCTCCACTCCTCTTGGGAAGCAATAGACCAACGATTTCCCCCTGAGAAAAATAGTACTCTCTGGCACCATTTTAAAATAAAAAACTTATTGATTGAAGAATCTAAACTAACACCTCAATTTTGTCTCTTCCTATTACTAACACAGGCAAAGAGAATGACTGTAGGTGGAGGGAAAGGAGGAGCTATATATATATACAGCTCTGCTGTGGTGCTCTTTGCCACTTCCTGTTAGCAGGAGGATAAATCCCACAAGTAAGGATGAAATCCGTGGACTCATCATATCTTGTAGAAGAAACAACAGGCACCTTAAACCCCCAATGGCTGGGGCACTCACCACCTCCTATGAACCAGACAGGTAGAGAAATCGGCTCCTCTCCGCAGATACTCGGTCAGGAATCGGAAATGGAAAAACAAAACGTGACCACTCCCTGGTCCCATGGTGCATCATGCAGGACCGCTTAATAAAACTGTGCAGCTGTCAAAACGAAAAATAACCTGCACATTCCGTATCAGCCCATGAGCCCCAAAACGTCTCTACACATAAGCAGTCAAAATCACATAACAAATATGATTAAAAGACCCCACTGTTCAATAATCCCATAATCCCCCTCAGGAGATATTAACCCTTGATTCCATAAAGAAAAGGAGTCCCACTGTGACCCTGTCTTCTACCGTTAACATGTGTGTAAAAAATGAAACAATCTTACCGAAATCTATGCCGTGGAACAGCAACATGGTCCATCAAGTTTGACAGATTGTAGCAGCGCTTCTGACATGGACTTGAGAGAAGAAAGCAGGCAGCGAAACTCCTCAACGCTGATTGCTTAAGGAGCTGTTAATATGATATATGGTTTCGCAGAAAGACTCTTCCTGCATCTCAAGACTCTAACTTTCATCAATGCTCTCACTGAGAGGCTGACAAGACTACTTAAAACTCCAGTCCCATCTCAAAGGGTAGATACCCTTCATAAGGAACTACTCTGTAATCTTCTGACACTTCTCTGCCAACCTCCTGTGACGAAAGACAAAGAATGACTGGGGGATGAGGGAAGTGGGGAAGGTATTTAAGCCTTTGGCTGGGGTATCTTTGCCTCCTTCTGGTTATTTCTATATAAGCCTGTTGTAACTTGCCTGACCTCTGCTTGCCTGACTACTCTGCTGGTTATCCCTATATAAGCCTGCTGTAACTTGCCTGACCTCTGCTTACCTGACTACTCTGCTGGTTATCCCTATATAAGCCTGCTGTAACTTGCCTGACCTCTGCTTGCCTGACTACTCTGCTGGTTATACCTATATAAGCCTGCTGTAACTTGCCTGACCTCTGCTTGCCTGACTACTCTGCTGGTTATCCCTATATACGCCTGCTGTAACTTGCCTGACCTCTGCTTGCCTGACTACTCTGCTGGTTATTCCTATATAAGCCTACTGTAACTTGCCTGACCTCTGCTTGTCTGACTACTCTGCTCGTTATCCCTATATAAGCCTGCTGTAACTTGCCTGACCTCTGCTTGCCTGACTACTCTGCTGGATATCCCTATACTAGTCTGCTGTTACCTTCCTGACCTCTGCTTGCCTGGGCTATCATTTCTTGGTCTCTCCTAAGCTGTTGGCTTCCTCTCGGAACTTTCATCCATTTGGTCTAAGTTCCTCAGTGGTTCACTTCCTTCTCTGTGAGTACTATTTTTATTTCTATTTTTTGCTGCTTCAGTGGGCCACGTCCTGGGTTTTACTCATTGTGCTAGCATGTGCCTATATTCACCCTAGCATTTGGGTCTAGTTCTAGAACTGATACCGATATTGCTGACATCAACTATATTTGTATATTAGTTATGTTATCAAGGAAAAAAATAATAATAAGTAAACACATAAATAAAAATATAGAAGCTTATGACCTGCATTACATCTCTGTTGTCTTTTATCCTAAAAGTTGTTTGACTTTGTGTAAAACTGATATTTAAACATGTTAATAATGTTCCCACTCTGTGAATTTAAGTCACAGGCTAATACTTACTAAAATCTACCCTGCAGCCCTCCATGAAGCAATGCTAAATCCTCAATCATCCACCTACCTAAACCTAGTTTTGGAAACATTGACTGGTTGAAAGTTTAGCTGGTAACATATTAAGCCTCCATTAAAATTCTTGTCTAATCATTGTCTATACTTACCGAATTATAAAGTATGTGCTTACATAATCAATATAGAGATTTCTATCTATTTTCTAGATTCCAGTTATCAAGATAAAACATTTTTAAGCTGCAAACCATCATAATAGGTACTCAAATGGCTATGATGTGGCAGAACACGGAGTCTTAAATTGGGACATGCTACATTTTCAAACAAGGATTTATAAGCCTCCCTTTTTTATCAACACAGCTAAACTACTTTTATATAAATCCCCTCCCTCATTATCAGGCAGCTCTAACAGCTAATCATCATTTAATCCATTAAAATGCATATGCGTTCTTATGAATTATCTCACAGAAATGTGTATTTGTATTTTGATTAATGGATATGCAGATGCAGACACAGACAATGGGGTAGATTTATTAAAGGGCGAGTGGACATGATTCGCTGTAGCGAATCATGTCCGCTCAACCTCGCTAAATGCCGACAGCATATGCTGTTGGCATTTATCATTGCACAAGTATTTCTGGTGAAATGCTTGTGCAATGCCTCCCCCTGCTCACTGTCGGCCAATCGTCCGCTAGCAGGGGCCGTCAATCATCCCGATCGTATTGGATCAGGATGATTTCACCCCGCCACCTAAAAGGTGGCGGGGAGTTAAGGAGCAGCAGTCTTATGACCACTGTTTCTTAACTTCCATTTCAGGCAGACCTGAAACGATGGGGCTCCAAATCAACATCCACTGCATAATTAATGGAGCCCTATATATTTTGAGAGATTTATAAGGGTTGCCAGCTATCCTCCACAAAAATACTGGATAATCTGTCAGTAACTGTGCACAATTGAATATAAGGTCACACCACTATTTCCCAAAATCTCTGTTAGCTTCTATTATTGATCCCACAATGCTTATTTTTAACAACTGAGATGTCATGTTAACCTTAAATGACCAGTCAACACAGTAGATTTGCATAATCAACAAATGCAAGATAACAAGACAATGCAATAGCACTTAGGCTAAACTTCAAATGAATAGTAGATTTTTTTTCTGACAATTTTAAAAGTTGTCTATTTCCACTCCCCCTGTACCATGTGACAGCCATCAGCCAATCACAAACGTATATACGCTTATTCTGTGAATTCTTACACATGCTCAGTAGGAGCGGGTGACTCAAAAAGTTTAAATATTAAGACACTGTGCACTTTTTTTAAATGGAAGTAAATTGGAAATTTGTTTAAAATTGCATGCTCTATCTGAATAATGAAAGTTTAGTTTAGACTTGAGTGTCCCTTTAAGCTGCCGGTAAGATACAAATTGTACTACTTTGCTTGGGGGTGATAAACCTAAACAAAAGTGAGTTGACCTCCCCCCCGACTTCCCCTCATGACTTTCTGCTTCATATTGGCAATTAATTTAGACACAAGACCTTTTATATTTAGTAGCACTCACGGACATTTAAGTGACCAGTATTTATGTGAAGATTTCACTATACATCCTGTTAAAATACTGGAATGTATGATTAAATACTGGACCTGGTATCCCTAGAGATGTATAGTGTAAAACAATGCAAATGAGAAAGAAAATAAAAACATACCACCTTTACATCAACATCTTTTTTTTATATATATCTTCCTACATTTACTACTTTGCTTTCTCAAATATATGTCACATTTATAGGAGCTCTACAAGAGGAGAGCTTTGAACTGCTCATTTCTGATAACTACAAAACCTGCTGTGCCATGTGCTTTTCTCTCTGTGATCTTCAAATCCATTAATGCTCTTATACCTGCCACTGAGAGCTGCTGGCATGTCTCCAGAACATCAGAGGGCGGCAACTCTTGGCCTGTACACCAGATAAAAACACACTTCAAGAAAATGCTTTAATAACGTTTATGATTACAGATTGTCAAACCATTACTACAGCAAATCTAGTGCTCTATTAATTCAGAACAGTGGTTAGTCCTTCTGCAATATGTAATTTAAGTAAAGATAATGAACAAAAAATTAATAACATGCAAAATCAACGTATATGTACTTAAGTTAAACTAGTAGTGTGATATATCTGAGTTAAATAGGCTTGACAGTTTTTTTTTCATTTGCAAGACACAAAATGAGTTTTTAAAGGGAGGATAATAAATTGCAATGTGGAAATATTTATATAAATAAATAAATAAATAAATATATATAACAGTGATATGAGGTTTTTTTTTTTTTTATAGTTTTTCTCTGTACTCCTGCACACTGATGAGGGTTTAATTTGTTCTGCATTGTTTGATGCTCTGTTATAAGCCCTTTTCAAACTCATCCATTAGGAAAACAGATTTTCAAAAGGTTTTCTAATGACTGTATCAGGATAACTTGTCCGATACTTATCACAATAACCCGTTACAAACACTGTTCCAATTCATTACTTAAAGGGACATTCCGTTCAAAAATTTAAATTCACATAGATGAATTGCATCTTTAAATAAAAACATATTTGCAACATGCATTGGCAAAAATGCTTCTAGTAAAAGTTATCACTGTTTAAGTTGAACTAAAGGCCAAGGAAGGGCCACCTTTAAATCCTTAACAGCTGCTTGCAAAACAGTTAATATCTCATTATTAGTAGAGTGAATATAATCCTTACGTTTTTGAGAAAGTTCAGATGAATCTTAGAAAGCAAACAAAAACTGGAACAGATGGGCTATATAAACGGATCATGTACAAAACATTTCTGCAAAGAAAAATCTAGTGTAAAATGTCCCTTTAAGGGCCATTAAATACAGTAAAATTACATAATCAACAAGTGCACAATAAAAGACAATGCAATAGCACTTAGTATCAATTTAATTTTTTTTCTGAGAATATTCAAAATGTACTTTAATTTGCTGCCCCTCCACCCTATATAATGTGACAATCACAGACTCATATATATATATATATATATATATATATATATATATATATATACACTGTGAACTTGTGCACATGCTCAATAGTAGCCTTTGCCTTAGAAGTGAGCATATTAAAATACTGTGCACAGTTTGACATTGGAAGTCAACTGGAAAATGTCTCAAACCTGCATATTCTATCTGAATCATAAACATATAATTTTTACTTTACTGTCTCTTTAGTTCAACACATTAAGTTACAGCTTCCCTGAATGGTTCAGGGAGCTGTGAAGATGGTAAATACCAAGTCTGGCTCGCTAAATATACTATGGCCTCTATTTATCAAGCTGTCAACTGCAAATACGCTGGAATTCCGCAGCGTATTTGTAGCGAGCCTGATTCGCCTTAGTTATCAAGCCCTACAGACTGGCAAATGTAGAATATAGTGACGTAACATACGATCTGGCGGACTCAGTCTGACACAGATCGATGGTTACGTCACTCCAGATGTTCCAAACGCAAGTTCGGCACAATCTGACTACTTTTGGAAGTTATCAAGATCCCACCAGGTACGCTCGCCACTATTCCGGCCCAGCGTACCTGGTTTTCAATCCGCCGCCCTGGAGGCGACGGATGCCATAGGAATCAATGGGAGTCTGACAGCAGCGAAAGCTCATGTTCGCTGCTGCCCGATATCGCATTGATTCCTATGGGAAATGTCTACACCTAACACCCTAACATGTACCCCGAGTCTAAACACCCCTAATCTGCCCCCCCCCCCTAAACCGCCGCCACCTACATTATACATATTAACCCTAAACCGCCGCTCCAGGACCCCGCTGACACCTACATTATACCTACTAACCCCTAATCTGCTGCCCCCTATACCGCCGCCACTATAATAAAGTTATTAACCCCTAAACCTAAGTCTAACCCTAACCCCCCTAACTTAAATATAATTTAAATAAATCTAAATAAATATTACTATTATTAACTAAATTATTCCTATTTAAAACTAAATACTTACCTGTAAAATAAACCTTAAGCTAGCTACAATATAACTAATAGTTACATTGTAGCTAGCTTAGAGTTTATTTTTATTTTAAGGCAACTTTGTATTTATTTTAACTAGGTACAATAGTTATTAAATAGTTATTAACTATTTAATAACTACCTAGCAAAAATAAATACAAAATTACCTGTAAAATAAATCCTAACCTAAGTTACAATTACACCTAACACTACACTATCATTAAAATAATTACATAAATTAACTACAATTAAATAAAACTAATTACAATTAAATAAAACTAACTAAAGTACAAAAAAAACCCCACTAAATTGCAAAAAAATAAAAAAATTACAAGAATTTTAAACTAATTACACCTAATCTAAGCCCCCTAATAAAATAAAAAAAGCCCCCTAATAAAATAAAAAAAGCCCCCTAAATAATAAAATTCCCTACCCTACACTAAATTACAAATAGCCCTTAAAAGGGCCTTTTGCGGGGCATTGCCCCAAAGTAATCAGCTCTTTTACCTGGAAAAAAAGAAATACAACCCCCCCCAACATTAAAATCCACCACCCACACACCCAACCCTACTCTAAAACCCACCCAAACCCCCTTTAAAAAACCTAACACTACCCCCTGAAGATCACCCTACCTTGAGACGTCTTCACCCAGCCGGGCACAAGTGGACCTCCAGAAGTCTTCATCCTATCCGGGCAGAAGAGGACATCAAGACCGGCAGAAGGCTTCATTCAGGCGGCAACTTCTATCTTCTTCCATCCGGAGCGGGTCCATCTTCAATCCACCCGACGCAGAGCCATCCTCTTCCATAGACGTCCTAACACTGAATGAAGGTTCCTTTAAATGACGTCATCCAAGATGGCGTCCCTTGAGGATTGAGCTTGCATTCTATTGGCTGTTCCAATCAGCCAATAGAATGCAAGCTCAATCCTATTGGCTGATTGCATCAGCCAATAGGATTTTTCCTACCTTAATTCCGATTGGCTGATAGAATCCTATGGTATCCATGGTAGAGGATGGCTCCGCGTCGGCTGGATTGAAGATGGACCCGCTCCGCTCCGGATGGAAGAAGAAAGAAGATGTCGCCTGGATGAAGCCTTCTGCCGGTCTGGATGTCCTCTTCTGCCCGGATAGGATGAAGACTTCTGTCGGTCTGGAGATCCACTTGTGCCCGGCTGGGCGAAGACATCTCAAGGTAGGGTGATCTTCAGGGGCGTAGTGTTAGTTTTTTTTAAGGGGAGTTTGGGTGGGTTTTAGAGTAGGGTTGGGTGTGTGGGTGGTGGGTTTTAATGTTGGGGGGGTTGTATTTCTTTTTTTCCAGGTAAAAGAGCTGATTACTTTGGGGCAATGCCCCGCAAAAGGCCCTTTTAAGGGCTATTTGTAATTTAGTATAGGGTAGGGAATTTTATTATTTTGGGGGGCTTTTTTATTTTATTAGGGGGCTTAGATTAGGTGTAATTAGTTTAAAATTCTTGTAATTTTTTTTATTTTCTGTAATTTAGTGGGGTTTATTTTGAACTTTAGTTAATTTTATTAAATTGTAATTAGTTTAATTGTAGTTAATTTATGTAATTATTTTAATGATAGTGTAGTGTTAGGTGTAGTTGTAACTTAGGTTAGGTTTTATTTTACAGGTAAATTTGTCTTTATTTTAACTAGGTAGTTATTAAATTGCTAATAACTATTTAATAACTACTGTACCTAGTTAAAATAAATACAAAGTTGCCTGTGAAATAAAAATAAATCCAAAAATAGCTACAATGTAATTATTAATTATATTGTAGCTATCTTAGGGTTTATTTTACAGGTAAGTATTTAGTTTTAAATAGGAATAATTTAGTTAATAATAGTAATATTTATATAGATTTATTTAAATTATTATTATTAAGTTAGGGGGGTTAGGGTTAGACTTAGGTTTAGGGGTTAATAACTTTATTATAGTGGTGGCGGTGTAGGGGGGGCAGGATAGGGGTTAGTATATATAATGTAGGTGGCGGTGGGCTATGGGAGTGGCGGTTTAGGGGTTAAACAATTTATTTAGTTGTGGCGGGGTCCGGGAGCGGCGGTTTATGGGTTAATATATTTATTATAGTTGCGGTGGGCTCCAGGAGCAGCGGTTTAGGGGTTATTAACTTTATTTAGTTGCAGGGGGCTCAGGGAGCGGCGGTATAGGGGGTAAAACAGTATAGTTTAGTGTGGGTGCTTAGTGACAGGTTAGCAAGAAAGCTGCAAGTAAGCCGATGAGCAGCGAGATCGATGACTGTCAGTTAACAACAGTCCGCTGTTCATCGCACCGTACTTGGTGCACGGCTTTTTGACAGCTTTATTGATAAACTTGGCTAACGTATTCAGGTCCGCGGCGGCGATGTTAGGTGAGCTTAGGCGAGCGTAATGGTGCCGGCGAATGCTAGAAAGTAGACAGCTTGATAAATAGAGGCCTCTATGTCCTATGTCTTCAAGTTGAATGACATGAAAATACTTAATATAGTAATGTAATAGCGACTTTCAAAGGGACATAAAAGTGCAAAAAACAAAATGGTTTAAAGCATTTTATTATTTGCACTATTGTTTGCATATACCTATGAATTTAACTATCTAGATATGGTTTTAAACAAAAGCACATTTGATAATAGGATATGAAAAAAGAACATTTATGCTTACCTGAAAAATTTGTTTCGTTTTAGACACGATGAGTCCACGGATTTCATCCTTACTTGTGGGATATCGCCTCCTGGTCAGCAGGAGGAGGCAAAGAGCACCACAGCAGAGCTGTATATATAGCTCCTCCCTTCCCTCCCACTCTAGTCATTCGACCGAAGTTAGGAAGAGAAAGGAAAAGCCAAGGTGCACAGGTGACTGAAGTTTAACAAAAAGAAAGACCTGTCTCATAGAAACCAGACGGGCCGTGGACTCATCGTGTCTAAAAAGAAACACATTTATCAGGTAAGCATAAATTTTATTTTTAAAGACACAACGAGTCCACTGATTTCATCCTTACTTGTGGGATACAATACCAAAGCTATAGTACACGGATGAAAAGGGAGGGACAAGACAGAGAACCTAAACGGAAAGCACCACTGCTTGAAGAACCTTCCTCCCAAAAACAGCCTCAGCCGAGGCAAAGGTATAAAATTTGGAAAATTTGGAAAAAGTGTGAAGAGACCACCAAGTTGCAGCTTTGCAAATCTGTTCAACAGAAGCATCATTTTTGAATGCCCATGAGGAAGCCACAGCCCTAGTGGAATGAACCGTAATTCGTTCAGGAGGCTGCTGTCCAGCAGTCTTATATGCAAAATGAATGATACTCCAGTCAAAAAGAAAGAGCAGTAGTCGTAGCCTTCTGACCCCTACGTTTCCCTGAAAAAATGACAAACAAGGAAGACGATTGACGAAAATCCTTAGTTGCTTGTAAGTAGAACTTCAAAGCACGGACCACGTCAAAATTATGTAACAGACGTTCCTTCTTAGAAGAAGGATTAGGACAGAAGGAAGGAACCACAATCTCCTGATTAATATTCTTGTTTGAAACAACTTTAGGAAGAAAACCAGGTTTAGTGCGTAATACCACCTTATACGAATGGAAAATAAGATAAGGAGAATCATATTGTAATGCCGAAAGCTCAGATACTCTTCGAGCAAAAGAAATAGCAACCAGAAACAAAACTTTCCAAGATAATAACTTAATATCTATGGAATGCATAGGTTCAAACGGAACCCCTTGAAGAACTCTAAGAACTAAATTTAAACTTCAAGGAGGAGCAATTGGTCTAAATACAGGCCTGATTCTAGTCAGAGCCTGACAAAAAGATTGTACATCTGGAGCATCTGCCAGACGCTTGTGTAACAAAATAGATAAAGCAGAAATCTGTCCCTTTAAGGAACTTGCTGACAACCCCTTCTCCAATCCTTCTTGGAGAAAAGCCAAAATCCTGGGAATCCTAACCCTATTCCATGAGTAGCCCTTGAATTCACACCAATAAAGATATTTACGCCAAATCTTATGGTAAATTTTCCAAGTAACAGGCTTACGTGCCTGAATTAAAGTATCTATAACCGAATCAGAAAAACCTCGCTTAGATAAAATTAAGCGTTCAATCTCCAAGCAGTCAGCTGCAGAGAAACTAGATTCGGATGATGGAAGGGACCCTGAATGAGAAGGTCTTTCCTCAATGGAAGCTTCCAAGGTGGCTGAGATGACATGTCCACCAGATCGGCATACCAAATCCTGCGAGGCCACGCAGGAGTGATGAGGATCAACCCTGTTTGACTCGAGCAATCACCCGGGGAAGAAGAGAAAATGGAGGGAATATATAAGCTAGGCTGAAAGGCCAAGGCATCTATCAGCTCGGCCTGGGGGTCCCTGGACCTGGACCCATATCTCGGAAGCTTGGCATTCTGACGAGATTCCATGAGATCCAACTCCGGCCTACCCCAATCTGAGCATCAGGTTGGAAAATACCTCCGGATGGAGTTCCCACTCCCCCGGATGAAATGTCTATCTGCTCAGAAAATCTGCTTCACAGTTTTCCACCCCTGGGATGTGAATTGCTGACAGATGGCAAGAGTGAGACTCCGCCCACTGTATTATCTTGGCCACTTCTGTCATCGCTAAGGAACTCCTTGTTCCTCCCTGATGATTGATGTAAGCTACCGTCGTTATGTTGTCCGACTGGAACCTGATGAATTGGGCCGAAATCAACTGAGGCCAAGCCCGAAGCGCATTGAATATTGATGGGAAGTAGAGACTCTGACTGAGTCCATACACCCTGAGCCCTCAGGGAGTTCCAGACTGCTCCCCATACCAGCAGACTGGCATCCGTTGTTACTATCACCCATGAAGGTCTGCGGAAGCATGTCCCCTGGGATAGATGATCCATCGATACCACCATAGAAGAGTCCCTTGTCTCCTGATCTAGATTTATTCAAGGAGACAAATCTGTATAATCTCCATTCCACTGCCTGAGCATGATTAATTGCAGAGGCCTGAGATGAAAACAAGAAAACGGAATGTTGTCCATTGCCACCACCATCAATCCGATTACCTCCATGCACTGAGCCACTGACGGACGAGGATTGGACTGAATGGTTCGACATGTATTCAGAATTTTTAACTTTCTGACTTCCGTCAGAAAAATCTTCATTGAAATAGAGTCGATTAGAGTTCCCAGAAAGGGTACTCGTCTGAGGAACTAACAAACTCTTTTCCAGATTTACCTTAAACCCGTGGGTCCTTAGGAAGGAAAGCACAACGTTGGTATGGGACTTTGTCAGTTGAAATGATGACACCTGGATCAGTATATCGTCCAGATAAGGCGCAACCGCGAAGCCCCGCGGCCTTAGAACCGCCAATAAAGCCCCCAGAACTTTTGTGAAAATTCTGGGCGCCGTGGCCAGACCGAAAGGGAGAGCCACAAACTGAAAATGTTTGTCCAGAAAGGCAAACTTCAGGAACTTGTGATGACCTCTGTGGATAGGAACATGAAGATATGCATCCTTTAGATCCACCGTTGTCATAAATTGACCCTCCTGGATCGCTGGAAGAATGGTAGAAATAGTTTCCATCTTGAAATATCTATTAGAATTGCATGTGATGTCTAATTTAGTTTCTACTATTATTAATATTAACTTTTAATTAATTTAGGTAAAAATATGTGATGTTGAACATTTTTTATTTTTGTCACAGCACATTCTGCACTAGTTCTAAAATTCATAAAGTAAATAAGTTTTAATTTGTCCAGTTAGCTAGCTCAGCTATATTTTGTTCATTGGTTTCAAAGGTTTGGAGACGGTGTGGAAGAATTATAGCAAAGACATGCTTATTCTGCAGTATAACAAATACACTGTGTAACATTAAGATTAGTAATTTTTCATGCAAGGAAATGTTTTGTGATGTTTAAAATATGAGGTTATAAATATATGATAGGAAAAATAGCTTTTTCTATGTCGACTTACTTTCTATACACAAATTTTTAATGACACTGGCAGTGAAAGTAAAAGGGGCATAACAATAATTGTTTTATTTATATATTTTGTGTGTGTGCCTGCGTGTATATATATATATATATAAAACCCCTTAACGACCGAGGACGTGCCAGGAACGTCCTACAAAAAAACACCCTTAACGACCAAGGACGTTCCTGGCACGTCCTCTGGTCTTTCAAGTGGTGGAAGCGATCCTGATCGCTTTTATGGTATTGCAGTGATGCCTCGATAAGGAGGCATCCTGAAATACCAATTTTTTACAAACCGATGGTGGGTGGAAGCATTGGCAGGTGGGCAGCCCATCGCTACCCGGCATCCGGTTCCTCTATGTGCAATGTGCACGCCGGGTGCCAGGAGTGTGTGGGGGAGCCTGCGTGGGGCGCGCAGCAACCACTGCAATCAATGAGAAATGAATGGGAAGGAGGGAGAGGGGGGAAACTAAGGATCGTAGGATCTGGGAGGGGGAGAGGGGTTTTGAGGGGGGCTGCTACACTACAGAAAAATAAAATTTATTTAAAAAAAAATAAAAAAACTTTTGTTTGGGGGGGGCGCACATAGGTAGCGGGGTACCAAAGATGGCGGAACATAGGTAGCGGGGGGAGGGTTAGAGAGCTGTTTGGGGGAGATCAGGGAGGTTGGGGGCTTAGGCGGGGTACATCAGGGCTACATAATTATTTAAAAAAAAACTCTTTAATTTTAGAACCGGCAGACTTTCTGCCAGTACTCAAGATGGCGGGGACAATTGTGGGGTGGGGGAGGGAAGTGAGCTGTTTGGGAGGGATCCGGTAGTGGGATGTCTCAGGAGGGAGGCTGATCTCTACACTAAAGCTAAAATTAACCCTGCAAGCTCCTTACAAGCTACCTAATTAACCCTTTCACTGCTGGGCATAATACAAGTGGGTGCGCAGCGGAATTTAGCTGCCTTCTAATTGCCAAAAAGCAACGCCAAAGCCATATATGTCTGCTATTTCTTAGCAAAGGGGATCCCAGAGAAGCATTTACAACCATTTGTGCTATAATTGCACAAGCTGTTTGTAAATAATTTCAGTAAGAAACCTAAAGTTTGTGAAAAAGTGAACGATTTATTCTATTTGCTCGCATTTGGTGGTGAAATGGTGGCATGAAATATACCAAAATGGGCCTAGATCAATACTTTGGGTTGTCTACTACACTACACTTAAGCTAAAATTAACCCCTTCACTGCTAGGCATAATACATGTGTGGTGCGCAGCGGCATTTAGCGGCCTTCTAATTACCAAAAAGCAACGCCAAAGCCATATATGTAGGCTATACCTGAACAAAGGGGATCCCAGAGAAGCATTTACAACCATTTGTGCCAAAATTGCACAAACTGTTTGTAAATAATTTCAGTGAGAAACTTAAAATTGTGAAAAATGTAAGGATTTTTTTTATTTGATCGCATTTGGCGGTGAAATGGTGGCATGAAATATACCAAAATGGGCCTAGATCAATACTTGGGGTGTCTACTACAATAATGCTAAAATGAACCCTACACGCTCCCTACAAGCTCCCCAATTAACCCTTTCACTGCTGGGCATAATACACGTGTGGTGCGCAGCGGCATTAAGCGGCCTTCTAATTACCAAAAAGCAACGCCAAAGCCATATATATATGCTATTTCTGAACAAAGGGGATCCCAGAGAGGCATTTACAACAATTTATGCCATAATTGCACAAGCTGTTTGTAAATAATTTCAGCGAGAAACCTAAAGTTTGTGAAAAAGTGAACTTTTTTTTTTTTATTTGATCGCATTTGGCGGTGAAATGGTGGCATGAAATATACCAAAATGGGCCTAGATCAATACTTTGTACTTAAGTACAGAAGAGTTAAGAGTTTTAGAATTAGGACTCAATTTTGTGCCTTCAGCTGACTTTGACGTTTTTGAAACTCTAATGGATGTGAACAGATTTGTACGTGATCTTACCATCAAGAAATTTTATTTTGATGAACACACTGGAGAGAGTTCTCAAACTACAAAGTCAATGAAGAGGGAACCACGTAATGATATTTTTCTAATTAGTGATGCAGTCGACTTTTTAACACTCAGTGAATTGGAAAGGGAGAGTGAGACCGATATGACGAGTAAAACAATGCACACAGGATTTAGCAAACCATCTACTTTTTACCCTACACATTTTAGGGGAGAGATATTGGAGAGTTTCCATAGGAGAGTAGAAGAAGACTTAGTTAAATTAAAAACTAAAAATGACAGACACAGGCAGAACCTTACATACAAGGAAAGACAGGGCCTTAAGAGACTAAAGGAACGTAAAGGTTTGGTCATAAAGAATGCGGACAAGGGAGGTACAATAGTTGTCATGGATGAGTCTGCTTATATAGAGGAGGCCAATAGACAACTAGAAGACAGGGAAGTGTATCAGAGTCTGAAATCTGACCCCACAGTAACATTCCAAAACAGACTTAAAGATCTGTTGGATGATGGACTGGAGGCAGGGGTGATGGACTTGGGCACCTTCGAGTACCTCTTTGTGAAGGAACCAGTGGTACCCATATTTCACCATCTACCCAAGGTGCACAAGTCCATCATCAATGTCAAAGGGAGACCGATAGTCTCAGGAATAGGTTCTGTTTTTGAAAACTTATCAAATTGGATAGAAACACTGCTCCAACCTTTGGTGTGGAAACTACCATCGTTTCTCAAGGACACCAAGCACTTACTTAAAACTGTGGAAGAAGTTACCTGGTTGCCAGAATACAACTGGCTAACAGTGGATGTGGTAGGATTATACTCTGCCATTCCACATAGTGAAGGCTTGGTGGCAGTGAGATATATGCTGGATGTGCTAAGTGATTACACCGCAGTGCTTAAAGATTACATTGTACAATCCATAGAGTTTTTACTGAGTCACAATTATTTTGAATTTGGGGGTAAGTACTATCTGCAGAGACATGGGACGGCCATGGGAGCCAAGTTTGCACCAGCCTATGCAAATCTTTTCATGGGCTGGTGGGAGCTATCCCACGTCTTTGCAGATACGAATCCATACAGAGGACAGATTATAGGATACAAACGTTACATAGACGATTTGCTATTCATATGGTCAGGTAATATGACAGAAAGTGACAAATTTGTTGCATACCTTAATGACAACAAGGTTGGCTTGGAGTTTACATCTGTGTTTAACTCCTTTAAAATTGATTATCTAGATGTTACACTAATGGGTGACCGTGAGAAAAAGAAGGTCACAACTAAATTGTACACTAAGCCAATATCAGCAAATTCGCTGATACATGCAAAGAGTTGTCACCCTCGCCACATGCATTACGGCGTGGCAAAAGGACAATTTATTAGGGCGAAACGTAACTGCTCTAGTGAATCAGATTACCAGGTGGAAAGTGCAGCATTGTTGGAGAAATTGAGAGCAAGGGGTTATCCGGAAGGACCCATAAATAAAGCGTATAAAGAAGTAGGGTACATATCAAGAGAAACATTGTTACAACCAAAGAGAGCTAACACTGATACCAAGGGAGAAGTCACATTTGTAACAACCTATACTAGTCAATACAAAGAAATTTGTAACATAATAAAGAAGAATCTCCCTATTTTACGAGGAGATGATGTATTGAATAAAGTAATAGATAAGGGCTGTAGATTCACGTCTAGAAGAAATGTCACTATTGGGAATATTATCTCGCCTAGTGCTCTTAGAAGACCAGCCAAGCAAAGTAGTTGGCTAAATTGTAAAGGTCACTACAGATGTGGCACAAGAAGCTGCACGGCGTGCAGTTTCACTATGTGCAGAAAGGTGTTTCAGTCAGCACATACGACAAAGGTCTATGATTGTAAACAATGTACAAATTGTAGAACAGAATTTGTCATATATATGGTAGAGTGTTCAATTTGCAGGGTCCAGTACGTGGGTTGTACCTCACGGGAGGCTAGGAGCAGAATCCGTGAGCACTTGAATGATATTGATAAGGAGAAGTCCACCACTGGTGTGGCTAAACATTTCTTATTTGAACATCAAGGTAAAGTTGAATCATTCAGATGGATGATTATAGATGTTATAAATAAGAAACCAAGAGGAGGTGATAGAGTCAAGGAGCTGTTCCATAGAGAGGCTTATTGGATCTTTACTCTTAACACACGAAGACCAATAGGAATGAATATAGAGAACGATATCATTAATTTTTGGGAGAGAAACAAACACTAAGATAACCTGGTCACACAAACATAACAACCATATCCCACTGTACACTTTAAATCAAGATATATAAAATAATAATATATTGATATTATAAATTAAATCAATCATGAGCCGAGGATACTTTAGTGTAATACTTTGGATACAATGATATAGCTATAGATAGAGTGTTGTAATTATATGACAGTATTAAATAATGGTATTGCACCAATTGTAACCATTAAGGGACAAATACGATTCTGGCCATTGATAAAGTATGGTTGAATTTTTGAATAGAATTATTGTTATTATTGTAAGTATCCTAATTGTTACATTTTGGTTGTGAGATGGTAACTATTATTGGGTAAATGTAACACTTCCAAATAGTTCATGTATAAGTGTCATAAACGCATTGTAAATAATGACAATTGCACACAAATGGATAAACTTTATTAATCCTATGAGTAGATGACACTTGTTGATGAACTAATATATAGATTGGAAGTGGACCCAAAAACATAGTACTAATCCAAGCAGAACTGTATGTGTGAGGTTATTATACATATATTTGAGAGAAAACGTAACCTTCATCACAAACAATATTACCTCTAACCGTCCAGTATAGAAAGGGTTAACAAGCACACTTATTAGCAACCAATGAGGTTGCGAGGGAGCGTATAAAGCTCCACAGGCGACCAATAGTTAGTGAGTCTATGAATAAGGCGGACAGCCGAAACATGTCAGACTGGCCTTTAAGTAGTGTTTTTGATTTTTAATATTACTGCACGTGAGCAACTTTGTTTTAACTTGTCCTAATAAAGAGAACTTTTATCGTAAACAGTACCATTGTTTTGGAATTCATATATACCCGACCTGGAAGAGGGCCGGTGTGTACTGTAAAAGGGCAATCCAGCCCACCCGAGGGGGCTCCGGGTAAGACAGCACAGAATACACGCCAAGACCGGCTTAACATATAGGAGAGGAGCAACGCTGCCAGCTCGGATGACTCATTCACTGATTGGCCGTAACTAAGCACGTGTGTCGTGACGTCAGACGCCGAAGGGAAATCTCTAAACCACGAGAGAGTGGAATATCAGTGATCCCGGAGGTTTTACGAGACGGTGAGACCAGAACGAAGTGTCTATATCGGTCAGAAGAAGAGCAGGTGAGAGTGCAATATATCCCTCATATGCTATATAGAAGCCGTTAGCGGTCGGACATCCAGGACCACGAAGCAATTCACGCTACTGTCAATACTTTGGGTTGTCTACTAAAAAAAAAATATATATATACATGCCAGGGGATATTCAGGGGTTTCCTGACAGATATCAGTGTTCCAATGTAACTATCCGTAATTTTGAAAAAAGAAAAAAAATGGTTTGGAAATAGCAAAGTGCTACTTATATTTATTGCCCTATAACTTACAAAAAAAGCAAAGAACATGTAAAAATTGGGTATTTCTAAACTCAGGACAAAATTTAGAAACTATTTAGCATAGGAGTTTTTTGGTGGTTGTAGATGTGTAATAGATTTTGGGGGTCAAAGTTAGAAAAAGTGTGTTTTTTTCAATTTTTTTCATCATATTTTTTTATAGTAAATTATAAGATATGATGAAAATAAGGGTATCTTTAGAAAGTCCATTTAATGGCGAGAAAAAAAACAGTATATAATATGTGTGGGTACAGTAAATCAGTAAGAGGAAAATTACAGCTAGACACAAACACTGCAGAAATGTAAAAATAGCCTTTGTCCCAGACAGTCAACAAATGGAAAAGTGTTCTGGTCACGAAGGGGTTAAAATTATGGTGGAGATAAAAGCAGGAGATTAAAATCCTCCATATCGCAAAAGTAAATATATAGTAATTATTGCATAGGCAATTCGCACATCTAGGCAAGTATCCCCGCTTGCCTTCACCCAAAAGTTAAATCCTATTGGCTGATCCAATCAGCCAATAGGATTGAGCTGGCATTCTATTGGCTGATTGGATCAGCCAATAGAATGCAAGCTCAATCCTATTGGATGATTGCATCAGCTAATAGGATTTTTTCTACCTTAATTCTGATTGGCTGATAGAATTCTATCAGTCAATCGGAATTCAAGGGACGCCATCTTGGATGACGTCATTTAAAGGAACCTTCATTCTTCAGTTGGACTTCGTTTGAAGAGGATGCTCCGCGTTGGATGTCTTGAAGATGGAGCCGCTCCACGCCGGATGGATGAAGATAGAAGATGCCGCCTGGATGAAGACTTCTGCCCGTCTGGAGGACCTCTTCTGGCCGGCTTGGATGAAGACTTCTGCCCGTCTCGAGGACCACTTCGGCCCAGCTGGGTGAAGACTTCTCAAGGCAGGGTGATATTCAAGGGGTTAGTGTTAGGTTTTATTAAGGGGGGATTGGGTGGGTTTTAGAGTAGGGTGTGTGGGTGGTGGGTTTTAATGTTGGGGGGGTATTGTACTTTTTTTTTTACAGGTAAAAGAGCTGATTACTTTGGGGCAATGCCCCACAAAAGGCCCTTTTAAGGGCTATTTGTAATTTAGTAAAGGGTAGGGCTTTTTATTATTTTGGGGGGCTTTTTATTTTATGCGTTAGGAGCTTTACGCTGCTTTTTTGCAGGTGTTAGGTTTTTTTCAGCCGACTCTCCCCCATTGATTACTATGGGGAAATCGTGCACGAGCCCGTTTTGTCAGCTCACCGCTACCGTAAGCAGCGCTGGTATTGAGGTGAGATGTGGAGCAAAATTTTGCTCTACGCTCACTTTTTTGCGGCTAACGCCGGGTTTGTAAAAACCCGTAATACCAGCGTTGTCTGTAGGTGAGCAGTGAGGGAAAACTGCTCATTGGCACCGCACAGCATTACTGACAAAACTCGTAATCTAGGAGACAGTATTTTGAAGCAAAAATCTGAGATGTTGCATATCTAATTTGCATATCTTACCCAGAATCTTCTGGTGCATTGGTAACAATGTATATGGATTTTTTTTTGGGTGAAGGCAAGCGGGGATACTTGCCTAGATGTGCTAATTGCCTATGAAATAATTTATATAAAAATATTTTACACACGCACACTCTATATGGCCAAACAATTATTGAGTACAGGTGTTTCAGCCACACCAATTGCATAAAATCATACACACAGCCATTAATTTTGCATAGAAAAATATTGGCTGTCCAAATCCAGATATTACAGTGGGGATCTGTTACAAGAGCCAATGTGGCTATGAAAATATCTGTAGGGCACTAGCAGCTGCTTACTTCCGCATTTAGATCCTCACAAAGGATCCAAATGCACATCCCTACTTTCAAGTGAAGGAAGAACTCAAAAAAGGAGCTCCTATAGGCGGTGGTGTAAATAGTAGAACGGTTATATAGATTGTAAATGTCATTAAATATCAAAACTTATTTATTTTAACAGTTTATAAAATTTACTACATGATTCATGCATCAAACAATGCATGATGCATAATTCATGCATCAAACAATACATACTAAAAGGATAACAAATGTACATAAAACAGTATGAAATAAACAACCAATGGATCTGTTTCCTGATGGAAAAGGTAGTGGTTTGGAAAAAACCTCCAGAAATAAGTTGTGTGAATATTAGTGCAAAGTATGTCCATCCAGTGGTGTCAATAAGTCATTATGTACTCTCCCAATTTCTATGCTCAAAACAGTGTATTATAATACAAAAATGTAAATGTTCTGACTCTTCTATCCAATACATTTCTTAGAGGTAAACATGGAAATTATTGGCAAAAAAACCAACTTATGTTAAAGCCAGAGTTTAAGTTTTCTTTCAAACATTTTAAAGCAAGGAAATAACATAAATTATGACTTACCAGATAATTTCATTTTCTTCGATACAGGGAGAGTCCACAGTTGCATTCATTACATGTGGGAACACAGAACCTGGGCAAAGATACCCCAGCCAAAGGCCAAAATATCTCCCTTACTTCCCTCATTCCCCAGTCATTCTGCCGAGGGAACAAGGAAACAGAAGGAGAAATATCAGGGTGAAAAAAGGTGCCAGAAGAAGACTAAATACATTTAGGGCCGCCCATCGGAGAAGACGGGCGGGAGCTGTGGAATCTCCCCGTATCGAAGGAAAGGAAATTATCTCATAAGTCATAATTTATGTTTTCCTTCTTAATACAGGGAGAGTCCACAGCTGCATTCATTACTTGTGGGAAACAATACCCAAGCTACAGATGACACTGAATGCTAACGGGAGGGTAAAAAAGAAAGGAGGCCCCTAATCTGAGGACACCACAGCCTGCAAAACCTTTCTCCCGAAGGATGCTTCAGCAGAAGCAAAACCATCCAACTTGTAAAATTTGGAAAAAAAAGTATGTAAGGAGGACCAGGTAGTCGCCTTACAAATCTGGCCCCTAGAGGCCTCATTTTTGAAGGCTGAAGAGGAAGTCACTGCTCTCGTAGAAAGAGCCATAATCTTTATTAGTCTCTGAGGAGACTTAAGTCCCGCTGTCTCATATGCTAAGTGGATGATACTCCTCAACCAAAAAAATAAGGAGGTCGAAGAGGCCCTCTGACCCCTACACTTCCCAGAATAGATAGCAAACGGAGAAGTTTGTCTAAATTCCTTCGTAGCCTGAAGATAGAACTTCAAGGCACGAACCACATCAAGATTATGCAGTAAACGTTCCTTCGATGAAGAGGGAATAGGACATAAGAAAGGAACCACAAATTTTTGATTGATGTTGCAATTTGACACAACCTGAGGACGAAATCCTAGAACAGCCATATCAGCATGGAACACCAGATAAGGAGGGTCGCATTGCAAGGCAGCAATCTCAGAAAGCAATAGCTAGTAGAAAAAGAACCTTCCAAGACAACAACTCAATGTAAACCTCATGCATAGGCTCAAATGGAGCCCGTTGCAAAACTTTAATGCTTCAAGGAGGAGCATTAGCTCTAAACACCGGCCTGATCCTAGTCAAAACCTTAACAAAAGACTGTACATCCGGAAGCTCAGCGACCCTCTAGTGCAGTAAAACAGACAGGGCCGAAATCTGTCCCATCAAGGAACTAGCTGAGAGGCCCTTCTCCAGTCCCTCCAAGAGAAAATAAAGAATCCTGGCAACCTTTACTTTTTGCGAGGACAAACCACGCTCTTCACACCAGAACAAGTAGGTCCTCCACACTTTATGATAGATGCGACGAGTCACCATAAGAAAAGGGTGGGCCTCATGGACTCTTGCCAATATGAAAGAAATTCATTTATCAGGTAAGCTCTTACAAAAATTATGTTTTCTTTCATGTAATTGGCAAGAGTCCATGAGCTAGTGACGTATGGGATATCAAATACCCAAGATTTGGAACTCCACGCAAGGGTCACTAGAGAGGGAGGGATACAAATAAACAACAGCCATATGCTGAAAAATTAATCCACAACCCAAAATATAAATTATTCTCATAAAGAAAAGACAAACTTAAAACATCAGCAGAAGAATCAAACTGAAACAGCTGCCTGAAGAACTTTTCTACCAAAAACTGCTTCTGAAGAAGCAAAAACATCAAAACGGTAGAATTAAGTAAATGTATGCAAAGAGGACCAAGTTGCCGCTTTGCAAATCTGATCAACTGAAGCTTCATTCTTAAAAGTCCACAAAGTGGAGACTGATCTAGTAGAATGAGCTGTAATTCTCTGAGGCGGGGCCTGACCCGACTCTAAATAAGCTTGATGAATCAAAAGCTTTAACCAAGAGGCCAAGGAAATAGCAGAAGCCTTCTGACCTTTCCTAGAACCAGAGAATATAACAAATAGACTAGAAGTCTTTCTGAAATCTTTAGTAGCTTCAACATGATATTTCAAAGCTCTCACCACATCCAAAGAATTCTTAGGATTAGGACACAAGGAAGGGACAACAATTTCTCTACTAATGTTGTCAGAATTCACAACCTTAGGTAAGAACTTAAATGAAGTCCGCAAAACCACCTTATCCTGATAAAAAATCAGAAAAGGAGATTCACAAGAAAGAGCAGAAAGCTCAGAAACTCTTCTAGCAGAAGAGATAGCCAAAAGGAACAACACTTTCCAAGAAAGTAGTTTAATGCCCAAAGAGTGCATAGGCTCAAATGGAGGAGCCTGTAACGCCCTCAAAACCAAATTAAGACTCCAAGGAGGAGAGATTGATTTAATGACAGGCATAATATGAACTAAAGCCTGAACAAAACGGTGAATATCAGGAAGAGTAGCAATCTTTCTGTGAAATAAGACAGAAAGAGCAGAGATTTGTCCCTTCAAAGTACTTGCAGACAAACCTTTATCCAAACCATCCTGAAGAAAGTGTAAAATTCTAGGAATTCTAAAAGAATGCCAAGAGAATTTATTAGAAGAACACCATGAAATGTAAGTCTTCCAAACTTGATAATAAATCTTCCTAGAAACAAATTTACGAGCTTGTAACATAGTATTAATTACTGAGTCAGAGAAACCTCTATGACTTAGCACTAAGCGTTCAATTTCCATACCATCAAATTTAATGATTTGAGATCCTGATGGAAAAACGGACCTTGAGACAGTAAGTCCGGCCTTAACGGAAGTGGCCAAGGTTAGCAACTGGACATCAGAACAAGATCTGCATACCAAAACCTGTGGGGCCATGCTGGAGCCACCAGCAACACAAATGATTGTTCCATGATGATTTTGGAGATCACTCTTGGAAGAAGAACTAGAGCCGGGAAGATATAAGCAGGTTGATAACACCAAGGAAGTGTTGGCGCATCCACTGCTTCCGCCTGAGAATCCCTGGACCTGGACAGGTATCTAGGAAGTTTCTTGTTTAGATGAGAAGCCATCAGATCGATTTCTGGAAGACCCCACATCTGAACAATCTGAGAAAACACATCCGATTAGAGAGACCACTCCCCTGGATGTAAAGTCTGACGGCTGAGATAATCTGCCTCCCAATTGTCTACACCTGGGATATGAACCGCAGAAATTAGACAGGAGCTGTATTCTGCCCAAACAAGTATCCGAGATACTTCTTTCATAGCTTGGGGACTGTGAGTCCCACCCTGATGATTGACATATGCCACCTTTGTAATATTGTCTGTCTGAAAACAAATGAACGGTTCTCTCTTCAACAGAGGCCAAAACTGAAGAGCTCTGAGAATTGCACGGAGTTCTAAAATATTGATTGGTAATCTCGCCTCTTGAGATTTCCAAACCCCTTGTGCTGTCAGAGATCCCCAGACAGCCCCCCAACCTGAAAGACTGCATCTGTTGTGATTACAGTCCAGGTCGGCCGAACAAAGGAGGCCCCTTGAACTAAACGCTAGTGATTTAACCACCACGTCAGAGAGTGTCGAACATTGGGATTTAAGGATATTGATTGTGATATCTTTGTATAATCCCGGCACCATTGATGCAGCATACAAAGCTGGAGAGGTCTCATGTGAAAATGAGCAAAAGGAATCGCGTCCGATGCTGCAGTCATGAGGCCTAAAACTTCCATGCACATAGCCACTGAAGGGAATAACTGAGACTGAAGGTGCCGACATGCTGCAACCAATTTCAAACGTCTCTTGTCTGTTAGAGACAGAGTCATGGACACTGAATCTATCTGGAAACCTAAAAAGGTGACCCTTGTCTGAGGAATCAAGAAACTTTTTTGGTAAACTGATCCTCCAAACATGTTTTTGAAGAAACAACACTAGTTGATTTGTGTGAGATTCTGCAGAACGTAAAGACTGAGCTAGTACCAAGATATCGTCCAAATAAGGAAACACTGCAATACCCTGTTCTCTGATTACAGAGAGTAGGGCACCCAGAACCTTTGAAATGATTCTTGGAGCTGTTGCTAGGCCAAATGGAAGGGCAACAAATTGGTAATGCTTGTCTACAAAAGAGAATCTCAGGAACTGATAATGTTCTGGATGAATCAGAATATGAAGGTAAGCATCCTGTAGGTCTATTGTAGACATATAATGTCCTTGCTGAACAAAAGGCAGTACAGTCCTTAGTCACCATCTTGAAAGTTGGTACTCTTACATAACGATTCAAAATTTTCAGATCAGAACTGGTCTAAATGAATTTTCTTTCTTTGGGACAATGAATAGATTTGAATAAAACCCAAGACCTTGTTCCTGAAAAGGAACCGGCATGATTACGCCTGAAACCTTCAGTTCTGAAACACACTTCAGGAAAGCCTGAGCTTTTACTGGATTTACTGGGATGCGTGAGAGAAAAAATCTTCTCACAGGAGGTCTTACTCTGAATCCTATTAGGTACCCCTGAGAGACAATGCTCTGAATCCATTGATTTTGGACAGAATTTGCTCAAACATCCTTGAAAAATCTTAATCTGCCCCCTACTAGCTGAGCTGGAATGAGAGTCGCACCTTCATGCGGACTTAGGGGCTGACTTTGGTTTCTTAAAAGGCTTGGATTTATTCCAACTTGAGGAAGGCTTCCAATTGGAAACAGTTTCCTTGGGGGAAGGATTAGGTTTTTGCTCCTTATTTAGACGAAAGGAACAAAAACGATTAGAATCCTTAGATTTACCCTTAGGTTTTTTTATCCCTTCCCTCCAGTAACAGTTGAAATAATAGAATTCAACTGAGAAACAAATAAATTATTCCTTTGGAAAGAAAGAGATAGTAATCTAGACTTAGATGTCATATCAGCATTCCAAGATTTAAGCCACAAAGCTCTTCTAGCTAAAATAGCTAAAGACATGGATCTAACATCAATTTTGATAATATAAAAAATTGCATCACAAATAAAATGATTAGCATGTTGTAGTAAACGAACAATGCTATATAAGTCAGAATCCAATTCTTGTTGCACTAAATTCTCCAACCAAAAAGTTGAAGCAGCTGCAACATCAGCCAAAGAAATTGCAGGCCTAAGAAGATGACCTGAATATAAATAGGCTTTCCTTAGATAAGATTCAAGCTTCCTATCTAAAGGATCTTTAAAGGAAGTACTATCTTCCATAGGAATAGTGGTTTGTTTAGCAAGAATAGAAATAGCCCCATCAACTTTGAGGATCTTTTCCCAAAACTCTATTGAAATTGCTGGTAAAGGATACAATTTTTTAAACCTTGCAGAAGGATTAAAAGGAGTACCCGGCTTATTCCATTCCTTAGAAATCATATCCGAAATAGCATCAGGAATAGGAAAAACCTCTGGAGTAATCACAGGAGGTTTAAAAACAGAATTTAGACGTTTACTGGTTTTAATATCAAGAGTAATTAACACTTATTTTAACAAAGAACGCATATATCCCATTTTAAATAAATAAGTAGATTTGTCAGTGTCAATATCTGAGGAAGGATCTTCTGAATCAGATAGATCCTCATCAGAGGTGGATAATTCATTATGTTGTTGGACATTTGATATTTCATCAACTTTATGAGAAGTTTTAAAAGACCTCTTACGCTTATTAGAAGGCGGAAATGCAGACAAAGCCTTCTGAATAGAATCGGTAACAAATTCTTTAAAATTCATAGGTATATCATGTACATTAAAAGTTGAAGGAACAGCAACCGGCAATGTACTATTACTGATGGACACACTATCTGCATGTAAAAGTTTATCATGGCAACTAATACAAATGACATTACGATATATAATCTCCACAATTTTACAACAAATGCACTTAGTTTTGGTAGAACCGATGTCAGGCAGCAAAGTTCCAACAGATACTTCTGAGGCAGGATCAGATTGAGACATCTTGCAGAATGTAAAAGAAAAAACAACATATAAAGCAAAATTATCAATTTCCTTATATGACAGTTTCAGGAATGGGAAAAAATGCAAATAGCATAGCCCTCTGACATAGCAAAAGGCAAGAGGCAAACAGCAATGGGGCAAATAAATAATGAAAAAAAAATTGGCGCCAAGTATGACGCACAACGTAACTTAAAAAAAAAAAAATTGGCGCCACCCATGTCCGGAAATGACACACTCGCGTCACTAACGACGCAACCCTGTGTGAAACCCCTGCTTCAATTACGACGCCGGAAATGACTAACTTGCGTCAACGGACGTGCCTTTCATGCCAAAAAATTTTCGCGCCAAGAATGACGCAATAAAGTGTAGCATTTGCCGCACCCGCGAGCCGAAGTCAGCCCGCAATTTGAAACAAAGTAATCAATTGGAAAAAGACTAAACCCTAGGTAAGAAAAAAATATTTCTTAATATTAACTTTCCCCAAATATGAAACTGACAATCTGCAAAAGGAAATACATGAACCTGACTCATGGCAAATATAAGTACAATACATATATTTAGAACTTTATATAAATGCATAAAGTGCCAAACCATAGCTGAGGTGTCTTAAGTAATAAAAACATACTTACCCAAAAGACAACCATCCACATATAGCAGATAGCCAAACCAGTACTGAAAGTTATCAGTAGAGGTAATGGTATATGAGAGTATATCGTCGATCTGAAAAGGGAGGTAGGAGATGAATCTCTACGACCGATAACAGAGAACCTATGAATAAGATCCCCGTTAGGATCAATCAAAGGATTCAATAGGTGATACTCTCCACATCCCTCTGACATTCGCTGTACTTTGAGAGGAATCGGGCTTCAAAATGCTGAGAAGCGCATGTCAACGTAGAAATCTTAGCACAAACTTACTTCACCACCTCCATAGGAGGCAAAGTTTGTAAAACTGAATTGTGGGTGTGGTGAGGGGGTGTATTTATAGGCATTTTGAGGTTTGGGAAACTTTGCCCCTCCTGGTAGGACTGTATATCCCATACGTCACTAGCTCATGGACTCTTGCCAATTACATGAAAGAAATATACATTTGTTAGAAAAAAATCTACTGCTCATTTGACATTCAGAGTAAGTGCCATTGCGTTGTTTTATTATTGTGCATCTGTAGGATTATGCAATTCTATAGTTATTAATGGCCATGTAATATTATTGCATGAATAATGTCTTTCACTACAAGGAATTTTATATTTTATTAAACTGAAAATGTTGTTTTGTGCCTGTGTCTTATTTTAGATAAAAATCACCAAAATAGCAATTACAATTGTTATGATAAACTACATCAGCAAATATGTAGTTTGTCAACACATCTTAAAAAAAGGTTTTCATGAGTATCATCATTTGGACACTTAGATTAGCATATGAAGAAAAAAAAGTTACACACAAATTATACACTGCTATAACATTATGATTAAAACGTGACATTTATGCAGAAAGCTATTTACTGTAAAACAATCTTATCTGCTAAAACACATTTTATTTGTTTAATTTGCTTTGTCTTCTGACTAATCTAGTATTACTATGTACAGAATCTATTTGCTTTGACACTCCTTAGATTAAAGAGATTCTGACTGAGCAGTGCATGCTACAAGCACACATAGTATAATTTGCATTATGTTAGTCATGCTTTTTAATTATATAGCTGCTGAAGGCTGTAAACCCACTCTCCTGAACACAACAATTAAATTTAATTTATTTTCTACACAAATGTGAAAATGCAGAAATATGAGTATCTATACCAATACAATTCCATAAATTCAAGCTTCAAATAACACAATTAGTAAATAATTTCCTTTATGTGCAGAAAAATGTGTCTCCTCTTTTTCAACTATTTCCCAAGAGCCCCGTTTCCTCTACAAAAACAGTAATTATACTAAATATACTAAAAGCCAACATGTAACTGTTTTATATTTAACACTGCTAATCCTTGCTGTATCTTTTTTTTACATTACATTTTATTCCATACTAAAATTTAAAGAGAAAAAATAACCAACACACTTGTTAACTTGTATAATTACCAAGTATATTTCTTGTGTCACAGCTATTATCATCATTTCTTTTTATAAGATTTTTTTGGCAAGTCAGTAAACACACACTGCTCATGTAATGCTTAATGCCACCGTGTGATTAGTTTTGTTCAGTTTGATATTCAAATGACAACAGCAATATATTCGACTGCAAAAATGTCACCATTTGAAGAGTCATCATCTTGCTATCAAAACCTGTAATACCAAAAGCATTAAATAGAAATCCTAGTGTACATTAACCCCTTAATGAACACCGATATACCCTGTACATTGCTGGTCTTTGAATTGGGATTGCTTTATTGATGGTGTACATCGTGGTTGTTAAGGGGTTAAAAAACTTTCAGTATTTTATTTTGAAACAAATTCCCTTAAATTCCTGATTATTAAGGGTTTAACACATAGCAAATTTTGCACTCCTACTCCAGGTAAAGATATGGCCAATGATTGGAACATACCCATATATCTGCATCTCATTTGTTCACCTTCTAGCACAGGAGTATAACTTTAATTACATGTTTAGTCCATCTGCAGGGACTAAACCATGGTAAAAGAATGTCCCTTTAAGGGAGAGATTCCTAGTAAAGCAGGCAGTCAAGATATGAAGAGAGAGAAATAGGGAAGTGCTGTGATTTAGCAGCACCAATAAGTGATACTGCACCACAGAACATCATTGCTTTAGGCTGCAACTGCTTCTTCTTGAACACTGTTCCCCAGTACAAGTTTACCCTTTGCCGCTCTACTGGACATTTTGCTGTCACTATTTACAATAATATATTATTATCATTTATTTGTACAGTGCTGCAACAATTCTGTAACGCTGTCCACACTGTGCTACAATTTTATGATAGTCACTTAATGCATATAGAAATAAAACCAGCAATATAAAAAGATGCTCACCTGACAAGGTTGTATATAAACTATTCAGTTCTAGAGGTGACATATCATCCAGATACTGACTGTCTTGTAGATCCACTGAATCCAGAAATCTTTAAAACAGATTATTAAAAAATAGTAACTGTTTGTGACACGCATAGAATACTTTACAAGAACATGACAGATTTATTTGGCATCTCATAATTTGTGACTAGTATTACCACAATACTAATGTGCAGTATTAATATTGTAATAATTTCTATAAATTTATGTTATTACCACAGATCTAAAATGGCAACATCAAAATAGATTCCTTAAAGGGACATTAAACACTAAGGGCTAAATTACAAATGGTGCAGTATATATATATATATATATATATATATATATATATTTTATTTTATTTTTTGCTAAAACGCTACTAGGGTTAAGATTTTTGCGCTAGTCGGGTTGCATTAAAACCTATTTTGCGCAAGCAGTAACCCGAATAGCGCAAAAATTCTAACTTAAATTTCCGCGTACATGTATTCCCCCATAGAAATCAATGGAGAGAAAAAAAAAAAAAAGGCGAAAATAAAAAGGAGAAAAAAAAACCTAACACCCGAATGTCACGCAAACACAATCACATTTTCACTTTCCCCACAGAAGTCAATGGAGAGAGAAAAAATTGTTGAAAAAAAACCCACACACATCGTGCAAAAAACATAGCATATTCGCATTAGCAAATTTGAAATATTTACAGTAAATACAGTTAAAATCTTTATTAAATAGGAATATTCCTATATACAGTATCTCACAAAAGTGAGTACACCCCTCACATTGTTGTAAATATTTTATTATATCTTTTCATGTGACAACACTGAAGAAATGACACTTTGCTACAATGTAAAGTAGTGAGTGTACAGCCTGAATAACAGTGTAAATTTGCTGTCCAAAAAACAAAGCAGTTTTGTTTTTCTATGTGTGTGTGAGATGTGTTTGTTGATACTGACATACGGCTAGATTTAGAGTTTTGTCGGTAACGACCCGCGTAGCTAACGCTGGCTTTTTTCTGGCCGCACCTTTAAAATATTGAGAGTCCACAGAATGGCTGCGTTAGGCTCCAAAAAAGGAGAGTAGAGCATATTTAACGCAACTGCAACTCTCGATACCAGAGTTGCTTACGGACACGGCCAGCCTCAAAAACGTGCTCGTGCATGATTCCCCCATAGGAAACAATGGGGCTGTTTGAGCTGAAAAAAAACCTAACACCTGCAAAAAAGCCGCGTTCAGCTCCTAACGCAGCCCCAGTGTTTGCTATGGGGAAACACTTCCTACGTCTGCACCTAACACTCTAACATGTACCCCGAGTCTAAACACCCCTAACCTTATACTTATTAACCCCTAATCTGCCGCCCCCGCTATCGCTGACCCCTGCATATTATTATTAACCCCTAATCTGCCGCTCCGTAAACCGCCACTACTTACATTATCCCTATGTACCCCTAATCTGCTGCCCCTAACACCGCCGACCCCTATATTATATTTATTAACCCCCTAATCTGCTCCCCACAACGTCGCCTCCACCTGCCTACACTTATTAACCCCTAATCTGCCGACCGAACCGCACCGCTATTATAATAAAGTTATTAACCCCTAATCCGCCTCACTAACCCTATAATAAATAGTATTAACCCCTAATCTGCCCTCCCTAACATCGCCGACACCAAACTTCAAACATTAACCCCTAATCTGCCGACTGGAGCTCAACACTATTCTAATAAATGTATTAACCCCTAAAGCTAAGTCTAACCCTAACACTAACACCCCCCTAAGTTAAATATAATTTAAATCTAACAAAATTAATTAACTCTTATTAAATAAATTATTCCTATTTAAAGCTAAATACTTACCTGTAAAATAAATCCTAATATAGCTACAATATAAATTATATTTATATTATAGCTATTTTAGGATTTATATTTATTTTACAGGTAACTTTGTATTTATTTTAAACAGGTACAATAGCTATTAAATAGTTAAGAACTATTTAATAGCTAAAATAGTTAAAATAATTACAAAATTACCTGTAAAATAAATCCTAACCTAAGTTACAATTAAACCTAACACTAGACTATCAATAAATTAATTAAATAAAATACCTACAATTACCTACAATTAAACCTAACACTACACTATCAATAAATTATTTAAATACAATATCTACAAATAAATACAATGAAATAAACTAACTAAAGTACAAAAAATAAAAAAGAACTAAGTTACAAAAAAACTTCCAATCAGCCAATCGGATTGAACTTGATTCTGATTGGCTGATTCCATCAGCCAATCAGAATATTCCTACCTTAATTCCGATTGGCTGATAGAATCCTATCAGCCAATCGGAATTCGAGGGACGCCATCTTGGATTACGTCCCTTAAAGGAACCGTCATTCGTCGGGAAGTCGTCGTCGGAAGAAGATGGGTCCGCGGTGGAGGGCTTCAAGATGGAGCCGGTCCTCCTCGGATGAAGATAGAAGATGCCGCTTGGAAGAAGATGGTTGCCGGTCCGGATCTACTCTTCTTCCCGGATAGGATGAAGAGACTTCTGGACTTCTTCAGCCGTCGGATGATGGATGTCTAGCCCCCTCTTGGGTTGAATGAAGATATCGGAGCCAGGACGGATCGGTGTGATACCCGGTGAGGTGAAGACAAGGTAGGAAGATCTTCAGGGGCTTAGTGTTAGGTTTATTTAAGGGGGGTTTGGGTTAGATTAGGGGTATGTGGGTGGTGGGTTGTAATGTTGGGGGGGGTATTGTATGTGTTATTTTACAGGCAAAAGAGCTGAATTTCTTGGGGCATGCCCCGCAAAGGGCCCTGTTCAGGGCTGGTAAGGTAAAAGAGCTTTGAACTTTAGTAATTTAGAATAGGGTAGGGCATTTTTTTATTTTGGGGGTCTTTGTTATTTTATTAGGGGGCTTAGAGTAGGTGTAATTAGTTTAAAATTGTTGTAATATTTTTCTGATGTTTGTAAATATTTTTTTATTTTTTGTAACTTAGTTCTTTTTTATTTTTTGTACTTTAGTTAGTTTATTTCATTGTATTTATTTGTAGATATTGTATTTAATTAATGTATTGATAGTGTAGTGTTAGGTTTAATTGTAGGTAATTGTAGGTATTTTATTTAATTAATTTATTGATAGTGTAGTGTTAGGTTTAATTGTAACTTAGGTTAGGATTTATTTTACAGGTAATTTTGTAATTATTTTAACTATTTTAGCTATTAAATAGTTCTTAACTATTTAATAGCTATTGTACCTGTTTAAAATAAATACAAAGTTACCTGTAAAATAAATATAAATCCTAAAATAGCTATAATATAATTATAATTTATATTGTAGCTATATTAGGATTTATTTTACAGGTAAGTATTTAGCTTTAAATAGGAATAATTTATTTAATAAGAGTTAATTAATTTCGTTAGATTTAAATTATATTTAACATAGGGGGGTGTTAGTGTTAGATTTGGCTTTAGGGGTTAATACATTTATTAGAATAGCGGTGAGCTCCAGTCGGCAGATTAGGGGTTAATGTTTGAAGTTAGGTGTCGGCGATGTTAGGGAGGGCAGTTTAGGGGTTAATACTATTTATTATAGGGTTAGTGAGGCGGATTAGGGGTTAATAACTTTATTATAGTAGCGGTGCGGTCCGCTCGGCAGATTAGGGGTTAATAAGTGTAGGCAGGTGGAGGGGACGTTGAGGGGGGCAGATTAGGGGTTAATAAATATAATATAGGGGTCGGCGGTGTTAGGGGCAGCAGATTAGGGGTACATAGCTATAATGTAGGTGGCGGCGGCGGCGTGCGGACGGCAGATTAGGGGTTAATTATTGTAGGTAGCCGGCGGCGACGTTGTGGGGGGCAGGTTAGGAGTTAATAAATATAATATAGGGGTCGGCGGTGTTAGGGGCAGCAGATTAGGGGTACATAAGTATAACATAGGTGGCGGTCGGCAGATTAGGGGTTAAAAAAATTTAATCGAGTGGCGGCGATGTGGGGGGACCTCGGTTTAGGGGTACATAGGTAGTTTATGGGTGTTAGTGTACTTTAGAGCACAGTAGTTAAGAGCTTCATGAACCGGCGTTAGCCCAGAAAGCTCTTAACTACTGACTTTTTTCTGCGGCTGGAGTTTTGTCGTTAGATTTCTAACGCTCACTTCAGCCACGACTCTAAATACCGGAGTTAGAAAGATCCCATTGAAAAGATAGGATACGCAAATGACGTAAGGGGATCTGCGGTATGGAAAAGTCGCGGCTGAAAAGTGAGCGTTAGACCCTTTTTTGACTGACTCCAAATACCGGCGGTAGCCTAAAACCAGCGTTAGGAGCCTCTAACGCTGGTTTTCACGGCTACCGCCAAACTCCAAATCTAGGCCATAGGGTCTTTAGTCAGAAATCGGCTGACTGGGTTAATCCCACAAAGTTTGCAGGCAGGACACCTTTGAGTGCATAGGAATGCCTGTGTTGAATGCATGATAATAGATATTAAAGGGATATGAAACCCAAATTTTTTTCTTTCATGATTTAGAAAGAGCATACAATTATAAACAACTTTCTAATTTACTTTAATTATCTATTTTGCTTAATTCTCTTGATATTCTTTGCTGAAAAGCATATCTAGATATGCTTAGTAGCTGCTGATTGGTAGCTGCACATAGATGCCTCCTGTGATTGGTTCACTGTGTGCATTGATATTTCTTCATTAAAGTATATCTAAAGAATAAAGCAAATTAAGTAATAGAAGTAAATTGAAATGTTGTTTAAAAACATAATTTATGCTTACCTGATAAATTTATTTCTCTTGTAGTGTATCCAGTCCACGGATCATCCATTACTTGTGGGATATTCTCCTTCCCAACAGGAAGTTGCAAGAGGATCACCCACAGCAGAGCTGCTATATAGCTCCTCCCCTCACTGCCATATCCAGTCATTCTACCGAAACAAACCGAGAAAGGAGAAACCATAGGGTGCAGTGGTGACTGTAGTTTAATTAAAATTTAGAACTGCCTGAAAAGTACAGGGCGGGCCGTGGACTGGATACACTACAAGAGAAATAAATTTATCAGGTAAGCATAAATTATGTTTTCTCTTGTTAAGTGTATCCAGTCCACGGATCATCCATTACTTGTGGGATACCAATACCAAAGCTAAAGTACACGGATGATGGGAGGGACAAGGCAGGAACTTAAACGGAAGCAACCACTGCCTGTAGAACCTCTCTCCCAAAAACAGCCTCCGAAGAAGCAAAAGTATAAAATTTGTAAAATTTGGAAAAAGTATGAAGCGAAGACCAAGTTGCAGCCTTGCAAATCTGTTCAACAGAGGCCTCATTTTTAAAGGCCCAGGTGGAAGCCACAGCTCTAGTAGAATGAGCTGTAATCCTTTCAGGAGGCTGCTGTCCAGCAGTCTCATAGGCTAAACGGATTATACTCCGAAGCCAAAAAGAAAGAGAGGTTGCCGAGGCCTTCTGACCTCTCCTCTGTCCAGAGTAAACAACAAACAGGTTAGATGTTTGGCGAAAATCTTTAGTAGACTGTAAGTAAAACTTCAAGGCACGGACTACGTCAAGATTATGCAAATTACGTTCCTTCTTTGAAGAAGGATTAGGACATAATGATGGAACAACAATCTCTTGATTGATATTCTTGTTAGAAACCACTTTAGGTAAAAACCCAAGTTTTGTACGCAGAACAACTTTATCTGAATGAAAGATCAGATAAGGAGAATAACAATGTAAGGCAGATAACTCCGAGACTCTTCGAGCCGAGGAAATAGCCATCAGAAAAAGAACTTTCCATGAAAGAAGTTTGATATCAATAGAATGAAGGGGTTCAAACAGAACCCCTTGAAGAACTTTAAGAACCAAGTTTAAGTTCCATGGAGGAGCAACAGGTTTAAACACAGGCTTAATTCTAACTAAAGCCTGACAAAATGCCTGAACGTCTGGAACTTCTGCCAGACGCTTGTGTAAAAGAATAGACAGAGCAGAAATCTGTCCCTTTAAAGAACTAGCTGATAATCCTTTGTCCAAACCCTCTTAGAGGAAGGACAATATCCTAGGAATCCTAAACCTACTCCATGAGTAATTCTTGGATTCACACCAATGAAGATATTTACTCCATATCTTGTGGTAAATTTTCCTGGTGACAGGCTTTCGTGCCTGTATTAAGGTATCAATTACTGACTCGGAGAAGCCACGCTTTGATAGGATCAAGCGTTCAATCTCCATATGCAGTCAGTCCCAGAGAAAGTAGATTCGGATGATTGAAAGGACCTTGTATTAGAAGGTCTTGTCTCAGAGGCAGAGTCCAAGGTGGAAAGGATGACACCTTGCTCTTTCCTGTTTGATTTTTTCAATCAGACGAGGAAGCAGAGGAAACGGTGGAAACACATAAGCCAGGTTGAAGAACCAAGGCGCTGATAGAGCATCTATCAGCGCCGCTTCTGGGTCCCTGGACCTGGATCCGTAACAAGGAAGTTTGGCGTTCTGGCGAGACGCCATGAGATCCAATTCTGGTCTGCCCCAACGGAGAACCAATTGAGCAAACACCCCTGGATGGAGTTCCCATTCCCCCGGATGAAAAGTCTGACGGCTTAGAAAATCCGCCTCCCAGTTCTCTACACCTGGGATATGGATCGCTGACAGGTGGCAAGAGTGAGTCTCTGCCCAGCGAATTATCTTGGAGACTTCTGACATCGCTAGGGAACTCCTGGTTCCCCCTTGATGGTTGATGTAAGCCACAGTCGTGATGTTGTCCGACTGAAATCTGATGAACCTCAGTGTTGCTAGCTGAGGCCAAGCCAGAAGAGCATTGAATATTGCTCTTAACTCCAGAATATTTATTGGGAGGAGTTTCTCATCCTGAGTCCATGAACCCTGAGCCTTCAGGGAGCTCCAGACTGCACCCCAACCTAGAAGGCTGGCATCTGTTGTTACAATTGTCCAATCTGGTCTGCGAAAGGTCATACCCTTGGACAGATGGGCCCGAGATAACCACCAGAGAAGAGAATCTCTGGTTTCCTGATCCAGATTTAGTAGAGGGGACAAATCTGTGTAATCCCCATTCCACTGACTGAGCATGCATAATTGCAGCGGTCTGAGATGCAGGCGCGCGAATGGCACTATGTCCATCGCCGCTACCATTAAGCCGATTACTTCCATGCACTGAGCCACCGTGGGGCGCGGAATGGAGTGAAGAACACGGCAAGCATTTAGAAGTTTTGATATCAGGTAAATTTTCATTTCTACAGAATCTATTAGAGTCCCTAGGAAGGAAACCCTTGTGAGGGGAGATAGAGAACTCTTTTCTTCGTTCACTTTCCACCCATGCGACCTCAGGAATGCCAGAACTATCTCTGTATGAGATTTGGCAATTTGAAAGCTTGACGTCTGTATCAGGATGTCGTCCAGGTAAGGAGCCACCGCTATGCCTCGCGGTCGTAGGACCGCCAGAAGTGAGCCCAGAACCTTTGTAAAAATTCTTGGGGCTGTAGCCAACCCGAATGGAAGAGCTACAAATTGGTAATGCCTGTCTAGAAAGGCAAACCTCAGGAACTGATGATGATTCTTGTGAATCGGAATGTGAAGGTAGGCATCCTTTAAGTCCACTGTGGTCATGTACTGACCCTCTTGGATCATGGGTAAAATGGTTCGAATAGTTTCCATCTTGAATGACGGAACTCTGAGGAATTTGTTTAGGATCTTTAAATCCAAAATTGGTCTGAAGGTTCCCTCTTTTTTGGGAACCACAAACAGATTTGAATAAAACCCCTGTCCTTGTTCCGTCCGCGGAACTGGATGGATCACTCCCATTACAAGGAGATCTTGTACGCAGCTTAGGAATGCCTCTTTCTTTATCTGGTTTGCAGATAATCTTGAAAGGTGAAATCTCCCTTGTGGAGGAGAAGCTTTGAAGTCCAGAAGATATCCCTGAGATATGATCTCCAACGCCCAGGGATCCTGAACATCTCTTGCCCACGCCTGGGCGAAGAGAGAGAGTCTGACCCCTACTAGATCCGTTGTCGGATAGGAGGCCGCTCCTTCATGCTGTCTTAGAGGCAGCAGCAGGCTTTCTGGCCTGCTTGCCCTTGTTCCAGGACTGGTTATGTTTCCAGGCCTGCTTGGATTGAGCAAAAGTTCCCTCTTGTTTTGAAGCAGAGGACGTTGATGCTGCACCTGCCTTGAAATTTCGAAAGGCACGAAAATTAGACTGTTTGGCCTTTGATTTGGCCCTGTGCTGAGGAAGGGTATGACCCTTACCTCCAGTAATGTCAGCAATAATTTCTTTCAAACCAGGCCCAAATAAGGTCTGGCCCTTGAAAGGAATGTTGAGTAATTTAGACTTTGAAGTCACATCAGCTGACCAGGATTTGAGCCATAGCGCCCTACGCGCCTGGATGGCGAATCCGGAATTCTTAGCCGTTAGTTTAGTCAAATGAACAATGGCATCAGAAACAAATGAGTTAGCTAGCTTAAGAGTTCTAAGCTTGTCAACAATTTCAGTCAATGGAGCTGTATGGATGGCCTCTTCCAGGGCCTCAAACCAGAATGCCGCCGCAGCAGTGACAGGCACAATGCATGCAAGGGGCTGTAAAATATAACCTTGTTGAATAAACATTTTCTTAAGGTAACCCTCTAATTTTTTATCCATTGAATCTGAAAAAGCACAACTGTCCTCAACCGGGATAGTGGTACACTTTGCTAAAGTAGAAACTGCTCCCTCCACCTTAGGGACAGTCTGCCATAAGTCCCGTGTAGAGGCATCTATTGGAAACATTTTTCTAAATATAGGAGGTGGGGAAAAGGGCACACCGGGCCTATCCCACTCCTTACTAATAATTTCTGTAAGCCTTTTAGGTATTGGAAAAACATCAGTACTCAACGGCACTGCATAGTATTTATCCAGCCTACACAATTTCTCTGGCACTGCAATTGTGTCACAGTCATTCAGAGCAGCTAATACCTCCCCAAGCAATACACAGAGGTTCTCAAGCTTAAATTTAAAATGAGAAATCTCTGAATCAGGTCTCCCCGATTCAGAGACGTCACCCACAGACTGAAGCTCTCCGTCCTCAGGTTCTGCATATTGTGACGCAGTATCAGACATGGCTCTTACAGCATCTACACGCTCTGTATCTCGTCTAACCCCAGAGCTATCGCGCTTGCCTCTCAATTCAGGCAATCTGGACAGGGTATTATTCATGATTGCAACCATGTCCTGCAAAGTAATCGCTATGGGCGTCCCTGATGTACTTGGCGCCATATTAGCGTGCGTCCCTTGAGCGGGAGGCGAAGGGTCCGACACGTGGGGAGAGTTAGTCGGCATAACTTACTCCTCGACAGACCCCTCTGGTGACAATTCTTTTATAGATAAAGACTGATCTTTACTGTTTAAGGTAAAATCAATACATTTAGTACACATTCTCCTATGGGGCTCCACCATGGCTTTTAAACATAATGAACAAGTATCCTCTGTTTCAGACATGTTTGTACAGACTAGCAATGAGACTAGCAAGCTTGAAAAACACTTTAAAGCAAGTTAACAAGCAATATAAAAAATGTTACTGTGCCTTTAAGAGAAACAAATTTTGACAAAACAAGTCAGCAGAGCATTGCACCCACTTGCAAATGGATGATTAACCCCTTAATAACAAAAACAGAATAATAAATGACAAAAACGTTTTTTAAACACAGTCACAACAACTGCCACAGTCTACTGTGGTTGTTACCCTCCTCAAACACGACTTTGAAGCCTTTTGAGCCCTTCAGAGATGTCCTGTATCATGCAGAGGGAAGCTGAATGTCTCTGTCAGTATTTTTATCTGCACAGAAAAGCACTAAAAAAGGCCCCTCCCACTCATATTACAACAGTGGAAAGCCTCAGGAAACTGTTTCTAGGCAAAAATCAAGCCAGCCATGTGGAAAAAAACTAGGCCCCAATAAGTTTTGTCACCAAACATATATAAAAACGATTAACATGCCAGCAAACGTTTTATATTACACTTTTATAAGAGTATGTATCTCTGTTAATAAGCTTGATACCAGTCGCTATCACTGCATTTAAGGCTTAACTTACATTAATCCGGTATCAGCAGCATTTTTCTAGCAAATTCCATACCTAGAAATATGTTAACTGCACATACCTTATTGCAGGAAAACCTGCACACCATTCCCCCTCTGAAGTTACCTCACTCCTCAGAATATGTGAGAACGGCAGTGGATCTTAGTTACTTCTGCTAAGATCATAGAAATCACAGGCAGATTCTTCTTCTAATGCTGCCTGAGATGAAACAGTACACTCCAGTACCATTTAAAAATAACAAACTTTTGATTGAAGTTAAAAAACTAACTATAATACACCACTCTCCTCTTACTACGTCCATCTTTGTTGAGAGTTGCAAGAGAATGACTGGGTATGGCAGTGAGGGGAGGAGCTATATAGCAGCTCTGCTGTGGGTGATCCTCTTGCAACTTCCTGTTGGGAAGGAGAATATCCCACAAGTAATGGATGATCCGTGGACTGGATACACTTAACAAGAGAAATTATATTCTCTACCTTAATCATGAAAGAAAATGTTTGGGTATAGTGTCCCTTTAACACTATACCTTTTAACCACCATACTTGCTCCTCATTAGCTACCTGGCCCCTCTGTTTTTAAATTAGTGTTGGGTGTATATTTGATTTAAAGATTTGAACGTGATATTCCCCATTCTTACACCCACATTAGATTAATGCTGTTGTTGTTACTTTCCAATTAATAAAGTGTTAACTTTTAATCTACTTTTTCAATATATTTAGTGTATAATTCTACACTGGGCTTTAAGCCCCAAATCCTCTATATACCCTAACATTTTGTGATGATTATGATAGGGCATGTCATTTTAAACAACTTTCTAATTTATATTGATCATCAAATTTGCTTTGTTCCCTTGTTATTCTTAGTTGAAAGCTAAACCTAGGTAGGGTCATATGCTAATTTATAAGCCTTTCAAGGATGCCTCTTATCTGAATGCATTTGACAGTTTTTCACAGCTAGAGTGTTAGTTAATGTGTGCCTTATAGATAAATAACTATATGGGCGTGAGCACAATGTTAAGAGTCAGGGTTAATTACCTGAAATGCAAGTCTGTCAAAAAACTGAGATAAGGGGGCAGTCTGCAGAGGTTTAGATACAATGTGATCACAGAGGTAAATACAGGGAGTGCAGAATTATTAGGCAAATGAGTATTTTGACCACATCATCCTCTTTATGCATGTTGTCTTACTTCAAGCTGTATAGGCTCGAAAGCCTACTACCAATTAAGCATATTAGGTGATGTGCATCTCTGTAATGAGAAGGGGTGTGGTCTAATGACATCAACACCCTATATCAGGTGTGCATAATTATTAGGCAACTTCCTTTCCTTTGGCAAAATGGGTCAAAAGAAGGACTTGACAGGCTCAGAAAAGTCAAAAATAGTGAGATATCTTGCAGAGGGATGCAGCACTCTTAAAATTGCAAAGCTTCTGAAGCGTGATCATCGAACAATCAAGCGTTTCATTCAAAATAGTCAACAGGGTCGCAAGAAGCGTGTGGAAAAACCAAGGCACAAAATAACTGCCCATGAACTGAGAAAAGTCAAGCGTGCAGCTGCCAAGATGTCACTTGCCACCAGTTTGGCCATATTTCAGAGCTGCAACATCACTGGAGTGCCCAAAAGCACAAGGTGTGCAATACTCAGAGACATGGCCAAGGTAAGAAAGGCTGAAAGACGACCACCACTGAACAAGACACACAAGCTGAAACGTCAAGACTGGGCCAAGAAATATCTCAAGACTGATTTTTCTAAGGTTTTATGGACCGATGAAATGAGAGTGAGTCTTGATGGGCCAGATGGATGGGCCCGTGGCTGGATTGGTAAAGGGCAGAGAGCTCCAGTCCGACTCAGACGCCAGCAAGGTGGAGGTGGAGTACTGGTTTGGGCTGGTGTCATCAAAGATGAGCTTGTGGGGCCTTTTTGGGTTGAGGATGGAGTCAAGCTCAACTCCCAGTCCTACTGCCAGTTTCTGGAAGACACCTTCTTCAAGCAGTGGTACAGGAAGAAGTCTGCATCCTTCAAGAAAAACATGATTTTCATTCAGGACAATGCTCCATCACACGCGTCCAAGTACTCCACAGCGTGGCTGGCAAGAAAGGGTATAAAAGAAGAAAATCTAATGACATGGCCTCCTTGTTCACCTGATCTGAACCCCATTGAGAACCTGTGGTCCATCATCAAATGTGAGATTTACAAGGAGGGAAAACAGTACACCTCTCTGAACAGTGTCTGGGAGGCTGTGGTTGCTGCTGCACGCAATGTTGATGGTGAACAGATCAAAACACTGACAGAATCCATGGATGGCAGGCTTTTGAGTGTCCTTGCAAGGAAAGGTGGCTATATTGGTCACTGATTTGTTTTTGTTTTGTTTTTGAATGTCAGAAATGTATATTTGTGAATGTTGAGATGTTATATTGGTTTCACTGGTAAAAATAAATAATTGAAATGGGTATATATTTGTTTTTTGTTAAGTTGCCTAATAATTATGCACAGTAATAGTCACCTGCACACACAGATATCCCCCTAAAATAGCTATAACTAAAAACAAACTAAAAACTACTTCCAAAACTATTCAGCTTTGATATTAATGAGTTTTTTGGGTTCATTGAGAACATGGTTGTTGTTCAATAATAAAATTAATCCTCAAAAATACAACTTGCCTAATAATTCTGCACTCCCTGTAGTGTATTAATAGAACAGTGTTGGTTATGCAAAACTGGGGAATGGGTAATAAAGGTATTATTTATATTTTTAAACAATAACAATTTTGGTGTTTACTGTCCCTTTAAATAAGGGGACAGTTTGCAGAGGCTTAGATATGAGGTAATCACAGAGGTAAAAAGTATATTAATATAACCTTGATGGTTATACAAAACTGGGGAATGGGTAATAAAGGGTTTAGCTACCTTTGTAAACGATAACAATTCTGTAGTAGACTGTCCCTTTAATGTTATATCTCAGTTAATAAGCGTTAGATGTATGAGAAAAAACAAAAATTTATGCTTACCTGATAAATTTCTTTCTTTCCGGACATGGAGAGTCCACAACATCATTCCAATTACTAGTGGGAATATCATCCCTGGCCAGCAGGAGGAGGCAAAGAGCACCACAGCAAAGCTGTTTATTGTCACTCCCCTACCCATAATCCCCAGTCATTCAACAGAAGGGAAATGGAAAAAGGAATAACACAAAGATGTAGAGGTGCCAGAGGCTTAGTCAAAAATAACTGTCTAATTAAGGGTGGGGTCGTGGGCTCTCCATGTCCGGAAAGAAAGAAATGTATCAGGTAAGCATACAATTTTGTTTTCTTTCCTAAGACACGGAGAGTCCACAACATCATTCCAATTACAAGTGGGAACCAATACCCAAGCTAGAGGACACGGAATGAATAGGGAGGGAGAACAAGACAGGGAGACCTAAACAGAAGGCACCACCGCTTGAAGAACCTTTCTCCCAAAAGAGGCCTCAGCCAAGGCAAAAGTATAAAATTTGGAAAATTTGGAAAAAGGATGCAGAGAGGACCAAGTTGCAGCCTTGCAAATCTGTTCCACAGAAGCTTAATTTTTGAAAGCATAAGAAGAGGAGAAAGCCCTAGTGGAATGAGCTGTAATACTCTCAGGAGGCTGCTGACCAGCAGTCTCATAAGCAAAGCAAATTATACATCTCAACCAGAGGGAAACAGAAGTAGCGGTAGCCTTCTGACCCTTAAGCTTTCCTGAGAAATAAACAAACAGGGCAGAAGACTGGCGAAAATCCTTAGTCGTCTGTAGGTAGAATTTTAGATCCAAGTTGTGCAAAAGACGTTCTTTATGAGAAAAAGGATTGGGATAGAGAGAAGGAATAACAATTTCCTGATTAATATTTCTATCCAAAACCACTAAGGAGAAAACCCAATTTAATACGAGGAAACCGCCTTATCCACATGAAATATAAGGTAAGGCAAATCACACTGCAAAGCCAAGAGTTCCGAAACGCTCCGAGCAGAAGAGATAGCAATAAGAAACAAAACCTTCCAAGATAACAACTTAATATCTATGAAACTGGCTCAAACGGAGCCTGCTGCGAAACTTTAAGAACAAGGTTAAGGCTTCAAGGGGGAGCAACAGGTTTAAACACAGGCCTGATTCTGACCAGCGCCTGATAAAAAGACTGAACATATGGCACATCTGCCAGACGCTTATGTAAAAGAATAGATAATGCAGAAATCTGACCTTTCAGAGAACTGACTGACAACCCTTTCTCCAGACCTTCCATGGAAGGAGCGCAAATGGAGGAAACAGGTATGCTAGATCGAAATTCCAAGGAACCGCCAGAGGATCTATCAGAGCTGCTTGCGGATCTCTTGACCTTAAACCTTGGCGTTCTGGCGAGACGCCATCATATCCAACTACGGCAACCCCCACTTGAGGGTTAACCTGTAGAACATCTCCGGATGGAGAGCCCACTCCCCAGGATGATATGTCTGTCTTTTTAGGAAATCCGCCTCCCAGTTGTCCACTCCTGGAATGTGGATGGCAGATAGACAACAATTGTGAGCTTCCGCCCACTGAATAATCCGAAACACCTCCTTCATGGCTAAGGAACTCCGAGTTCCTCCCTGGTGGTTGATGTAAGCCACTGAAGTGATATTGTCCGATTGGAACCTGATAAACCGGGCTAAGGACAACTGAGGCCAAGTCATCAGAGCATTGTAAATCACTCTCAACTCCAAGATGTTTATGGGGAGAGCAGACTCCTCTCGAGTCCATAGTCCCTGCGCCTTTAACGAGTCCCAGACTGCTCCCCAGCCTAGCAGGCTGGCGTCCGTGGTCACAATCACCCAGAAAGGTCTCTGGAAGCATGTGCCCTGAGACAGATGCTCCTGAAAAAGCCACCACTGGAGATAGTTTGTCGACTGGTCTAGATCTATCCTCTGAGACAGATCCAAATGGTTTCTGTTCCATTGTCTGAGCATGCATAATTGCAGAGCTCTCAAATGGAATTGAGCAAATGATGCCACTGCAATTCCCCAAGACCTGATCACTGTCAAGAGAGCCCCCAGAACCTTTGAGAAAATTCTGGGAGCTGTGGCAAGGCCAAACGGAAGAGCCACAAACTGTGTTTGTCTACAAAGGCAAATCTCTGGAACTTGTGATGATCCCTGTGGATGGGAACATGAAGATACGCGTCCTTTAGGCCTATGGTCTTCATGAATTGACCCTCTTTGAGCAAAGGAAGAATGGAACAAATGGTTTCCATTTTGAAGAACGGTACCCTGAGAAACTTGTTGAGATACTTCAGATCTAAAATGGGTCGAAAAGTTCCCTCTTTTTTGGGAACCACAAACAGATTAGAGTAAAAACATAGAACCTGTTCCCTTAGTGGAACTGGAACAATCACTCCCAAGGAGAAAAGGTCCTGAACGCAGTTAAAGAATGCCTCTCTTTTTACCTTGTCTGTAGATAATCTAAAGAGGTGGAATCTGCCCCTGGGAGTATTGTACAAAAACTTTAAAGTGCTACTACCTTTTTTTTTTATTAACTTCTGTGATGCATAACATTGATTGCATATTATCAATCATCATAGTATGAGCAATTAAATGAGTAGCCATAGTGTACAAAAACTTTAAAGTTTAAAGTGGTCTTTTTTATTTTTTTATTAACTTATGTGACTCATAACATTGATTGATTCCATTCTCTGATAAATGAGTTGAGTGTAGATAGATGATAGTGTAGATAGTGTTAAATGATTTTTTTAATGAAAATTTAAGGTGTTTTAGTCATTTTTAATAACCCCAGATGATTGTTTCGGCCTCCTACGGGCCTCGTCAGTGAGGTGCAGCCACATTCCTCTAAGCACACTGGGCAAGGAGTCCACGTCTGGTTTCCCCCATCACCTATCGGGAGAGTTCCCCAGAGTCATATAAATTTGCATACGAAGAGAGAATCGCTCTACCAGGAACCAACTACAGCTCATCAGCTAATTCTATGGTGATTTAACACCCAGAAGCAGCCTCTTTTAGACCAGTGTGCCTTTCACAGAGGAAAACTTTCCTGAAGTATATCAGTCTGATCCCGCCAAGTAAGGTCAGGCCAGCCCCGAAATACCAGGCAATTCTCCTCTGAACAAGGAACAGCCTTCTATGGGCCTCGTCAGTGAGGTGCAGCCACATTCCTCTAAGCACACTGGGCAAGGAGTCCACGTTCCCCAGGGTCATATTAATTTGCATACGAAGAGAGAATCGCTTTACCAGGAACGAACAACAGCTCATCAGCTAGTTCTTCGTACGCAAATTTATATGACCCTGGGGAAGTTTTCCTATGGGTGATGGGGGAAACCAGATGTGGACTCCTTGCCCAGTGTGCTTAGAGGAATGTGGCTGCACCTCACTGACGAGGCCCATAGGAGGCCAGAACGATTGTCTGGGGTTGTCATGTTCCTTGTTCAGGGGAGAATTGCCTGGTACTTCGGGGCTGGACTGACCTTACTTGGTGAGATCAGAATGATATACTTCAGGAAAGTGTTCCTCTGTGAAAAGCACACTGGTCTAAAAAAAGCTGCTTCCGGGTGGAAAATCGCCATAGAACTAGCTGATGAGCTGTTGTTCATTCCTGGTAGAGCGCTTCTCTCTTCGTATGCAAATTCATATGACCCTGGGGAAGTCTCCCTATGGGTGAGGGGGGAAACCAGACGTGGACTCCTTGCTCAGTGTGCTTAGAGGAATGTGGCTGCACCTCACTGACGAGGCCCATAGGAGGCCGAAACTATAGTCTGGGGTTGTCATGTTCCTTTTTCAGAGGAGAATTGCCTGGTATTTTGGGGCAGGACTGACCTTACTTGGCAGGATCAAACTGATATACTTCAGGAATGTTTTCCTCTGTGAAAAGCACACTGGTCTAAAAGAGGCTGCTTCCAGGTGGTAAATCGCCATACAACTAGCTGATGAGGTGTTGTTCGTTTCTGGTAGAGCGCTTCTCTCTTCGTATGTAAATTACTATGACCCTGGGGAAGTCTCCCTATGGGTGAGGGGGGAAACCAGACGTGGACTCCTTGCCCAGTGTGCTTAGAGGAATATGGTTGCAGCTCACTGACGAGGCCCATAGGAGGCCGAAACGATCGTCTGGGGTTGTCATGTTCCTTGTTCAGAGGAGAATTGCCTGGTATTTCGGGGCTGGACTGACGTTACTTGGCGGGATCAGACTGATATACTTCAGGAAAGTTTTCCTCTGTGAAAAGCACATTGGTCTAAAAACATAATTTATGTAAGAACTTACCTGATAAATTCATTTCTTTCATATTAGCAAGAGTCCATGAGTGACATATGGGATATACATTCCTACCAGGAGGGGCAGTTTCCCAAACCTCAAAATGCCTATAAATACACCCCTCACCACACCCACAATTCAGTTTAACGAATAGCCAAGAAGTGGGGTGATAAGAAAGGAGCGAAAGCATTAAAAATAAGGAATTGGAATAATTGTGCTTTATACAAAAAAAATCATAACCACCACAAAAAAGGGTGGGCCTCATGGACTCTTGCTAATATGAAAGAAATGAATTTATCAGGTAAGTTCTTACATAAATTATGTTTTCTTTCATGTAATTAGCAAGAGTCCATGAGCTAGTAACGTATGGGATAGCAGATACCCAAGATGTGGAACTTCCACGCAAGAGTCACTAGAGAGGGAGGGATAAAATAAAGACAGCCAATTCCGCTGAAAAAATAATCCACAACCCAAATCAAAAGTTTTAATCTTAATAATGAAAAAAACTGAAATTATAAGCAGAAGAATCAAACTGAAACAGCTGCCTGAAGTACTTTTCTACCAAAAACTGCTTCAGAAGAAGAAAACACATCAAAATGGTAGAATTTAGTAAAAGTATGCAAAGAAGACCAAGTTGCTGCTTTGCAAATCTGATCAACAGAAGCTTCATTCCTAAAAGCCCAGGAAGTAGAAACTGACCTAGTAGAATGAGCCGTAATCCTTTGAGGCGGGGACTTACCCGACTCCACATAAGCATGATGAATCAAAGACTTTAACCAAGACGCCAAAGAAATGGCAGAAGCTTTCTGACCTTTCCTGGAACCAGAAAAGATAACAAATAGACTAGAAGTCTTTCTAAAATCTTTAGTAGCTTCAACATAATATTTCAAAGCTCTTACTACATCCAAAGAATGTAAAGATCTCTCCAGAGAATTCTTAGGATTAGGACACAATGAAGGGACAACAATTTCTCTACAAATGTTGTTAGAATTCACAACCTTAGGTAAAAATTGAAATGAAGTCCGCAACACCGCCTTATCCTGATGAAAAATCAGAAAAGGAGATTCACAAGAAAGAGCAGATAACTCAGAAACTCTTCTAGCAGAAGAGATGGCCAAAAGGAACAAAACTTTCCAAGAAAGTAATTTAATATCCAGAGAATGCATAGGTTCAAACAGAGGAGCCTGTAAAGCCCTCAGAACCAAATTAAGACTCCAAAGAGGAGAGATTGACTTAATGATACGAACCAAAGCCTGTACAAAACAATGAATATCAGGAAGATTAGCAATCTTTCTGTGAAAAAGAACAGAAAGAGCAGAGATTTGTCCTTAGCACAAACTTACTTCACCACCTCCATGGGAGGCAAAGTTTGTAAAAACTGAATTGTGGGTGTGGTGAGGGGTGTATTTATAGGCATTTTGAGGTTTGGGAAACTTTGCCCCTCCTGGTAGGAATGTATATCCCATACGTCACTAGCTCATGGACTCTTGCTAATTACATGAAAGAAAGAGGCTACTTCCGGGTTGGTAAATCGCTATAGAACTAGCAGATGAGCTGTTGTTCGTTCCTGGTAGAGCCCTTCTCTCTTCATATATATATATATATATATATATATATATATATATATATATACATATATACAACATTATTAAATAGTCAAATATATTTACTTACTTCTAGATTCAAAGAAAACAGAAAGCAAATATTTTTATAAAGACCTTAAGTAGAATCCTTACTTTTTTAGATCTTGCACATCACTGTTATCTTCTGGAAGAACAGTAAAGCCTCGACCATAACAAGTGCCCCCATGAAGATGGAATTCCAGATATGAGGCATGTGCTTGGATTGCTTGATTTGCTGCATGTAGTTTTGCATGTACACTATGAATCACAATACAACTTCCAGTCTAAAGAAGAAAACAAAAAAAATAAAGAAATAATGTGTTTAGTGTAAGAAACTCCAAAATGAGCTTATGAGCAACTAAAGTAATGAATATGTAGTATAAAGTGAAAGTTAAAACAAAGGTGTATGCCCGATTGTTAACTTTACTTAAGGGACACAGAACCCAATTTTTTTATTTCACGATTCAGATAAAGCGTGCAATTTTAAACAACTTTCTAATTTACTTCTATTGTCAATTTTTATTTGTTCTCTTGCTATCTTTTATTTGAAAAAGAAGGCATCTAAGCTAAAGAGTTTGCAAATTTTTGGTTCAGTACCATGGACAACACTTGTTTATTGGTGCTGTCCAATCAGCAAGGACAACCCAGGTTTTTCACCAAAAATGGGCTGGCATCTAAACTTATATTCTTACTTTTCAAATAAACAAAATTTTATAATAGGAGTAAATTAGAAAGTTGCTTAAAATTTCATGCTCTCTCAATCACGAAAGAAACAACAATTTGGTTTCAGTGTCCCTTTAGTAGAAACTGAATAACAGAATTTATGCTTACCTGATAAATTACTTTCTCTTGTGGTGTATCCAGTCCATGGATTCATCCTTTACTTGTGGGATATTCTCCTTCCCAACAGGAAGTGGCAAAAAGAGCACACAGCAGAGCTGTCCATATAGCTCCCCCTCTAGCTCCACCCCCCAGTCATTCGACCGAAGGTTAGGAAGAAAAAGGAGAAACCATAGGGTGCCGTGGTGACTGTAGTTTAAAAATAAAAACCACCTGTCTTAAAATGACAGGGCGGGCCGTGGACTGGATACACCACAAGAGAAAGTAATTTATCAGGTAAGCATAAATTCTGTTTTCTCTTGTAAGGTGTATCCAGTCCACGGATTCATCCTTTACTTGTGGGATACCAATACCAAAGCTTTAGGACACGGATGAAGGGAGGGAACAAGACAGGTACCTTAAACGGAAGGCACCACTGCTTGTAAAACCTTTCTCCCAAAAATAGCCTCCGAAGAAGTAAAAGTATCGAATTTGTAAAATTTGGAAAAAGTATGTAGCGAAGACCAAGTCGCTGCCTTACAAATCTGTTCAACAGAAGCCTCATTTTTAAATGCCCATGTGGAAGCCACTGCTCTGGTAGAATGAGCAGTAATTGTTTCAGGAGGCTGCTGGCCAGCAGTCTCATAGGCCAAGCGGATTATGCTTTTCAGCCAAAAGGAAAGAGAGGTAGCGGTCGCCTTCTGACCTCTCCTCTTACCAGAATAGATAACAAACAAAGAAGTTGTTTGTCTGAAATCCTTAGTTGCTTGTAAATAGAACTTTAAAGCACGAACCACATCAAGATTGTGTAACAGACGTTCCTTCTTCGACGAAGGATTAGGACACAGAGAAGGAACAACAATTTCCTGATTAATATTCTTATTAGACACAACCTTAGGAAGAAAACCGGGTTTGGTACGCAAAACTACCTTATCTGCATGGAACACCAGGTAAGGTGAATCACACTGTAAAGCAGATAACTCTGAAACTCTTCGAGCAGAAGAGATAGCTATCAAAAACAAAACTTTCCAAGATAAAAGCTTAATATCTATGGAATGTAAAGGTTCAAACGGAACCCCTTGCAGAACTGAAAGAACTAAATTCAGACTCCCGGAGCCACAGGTTTATAAACAGGCTTGATTATGACTAAAGCCTGACTAAACGTTTGAACGTCTGGTACCTCTGCCAGACGTTTGTGAAAGAGAATAGACAAAGCAGATATCTGTCCCTTTAAGGAATTAGCTGATAATCCTTTCTCCAATCCGTCTTGGAGAAAGGACAAAATTCTGGGAATCCTAACCTTACTCCATGAGTAACCCTTGGATTCGCACCAAAAAAATATATTTTCGCCAAATCTTATGGTAGATTTTCCTGGTGACAGGCTTTCTAGCCTGAATCAGGGTATCAATAACCGACTCCGAGAAATCACATTTTGATAGAATTAGGCATTCAATCTCCAAGCAGTCAGACGCAGAGAAATTAGATTTGGATGTTTGAAAGGACCTTGTATTAGAAGGTTCTGCCTCATTGGTAGTGTCCATGGTGGCACAGATGACATGTCCACTAGGTCTGCATACCAGTTCCTGCGTGGCCACGCAGGCGCTATTAGAATCACCGAAGCCCTCTCCTGCTTGATTCTGGCAAGCAGACGAGGGAGGAGAGGAAACGGAGGAAAAACATAGGCCAGATTGAAGGACCAAGGCGCTGCTAGAGTATCTATCAGCACCGCCTGGGGATCCCGGGACCTGGACCCGTAAAGAGGAAGCTTGGTGTTCTGACGGGACGCCATCAGATCCAATTCTGGAGTGCCCCATAGCTGAGTCAGCTGGGCAAATACCTCCGGGTAGAGTTCCCACTCCCCTGGGTGAAAAGTCTGACGACTTAGAAAATCCGCCTCCCAGTTGTCTACTCCTGGGATGTGAATTGCTGAGAGGTGGCAAGAGTGATCCTCCGCCCACCTGATTATTTTGGTTACTTCCATCATTGCTAGGGAACTCCTTGTTCCGCCTTGATGATTGACGTAAGCTACAATTGTGATGTTGTCCGACTGAAATCTGATGAATTTGGCCGCAGCTAGCTGAGGCCATGCCTGAAGCGCATTGAATATCGCCCTCAGTTCCAGAATGTTTATCGGGAGAAGAGCTTCTTCCCGAGACCATAAGCCCTGAGTTTTCAGAGAGTCCCAGACTGCACCCCAGCCCAACAGACTGGCGTCGGTCGTTACGATGATCCACTCTGGTCTGCGGAAACACATTCCCTGAGACAGGTGATCCTGAGACAACCACCAGAGAAGAGAATCTCTGGTCCCCTGGTCCAACTGTATTTGAGGAGACAAATTTGCATAATCTCCATTCCACTGTTTGAGCATGCACAGTTGCAGTGGTCTGAGGTGTATCCGTGCAAAAGGGACTATGTCCATTGCCGCTACCATTAGTCCGATTGTCTCCATGCACTGAGCTACAGATGGCCGAGGAATGGAATGAAGAGCTCGGCAAGTAGTTAAGAGTTTTATCTTTCTGACCTCTGTCAGAAATATTTTCATTTCTACTGAGTCTATTAGGATTCCTAGGAAGGGAACTCTTGTGAGGGGGGAGAGAGAACTATTTTTGATGTTCACCTTCCACCCGTGAGACCTCAGAAAGGCCACTACAATTTCCGTGTGAGACTTGGCTCTTTAGAAAGTCGACGCCTGAATTAAGATATCGTCTAGATAAGGCGCCACTGCTATGCCCCGCGGTCTTAGCACTGCCAGGAGGGACCCTAGCACCTTTGTGAAAATTCTGGGAGCAGTGGCCAACCCGAAAGGGAGAGCCACAAACTGATCATGCATGTCCAGAAAGGCAAACCTGAGAAACTGGTGATGATCTTTGTGGATAGGAATGTGAAGATACGCATCCTTTAGATCCACGGTAGTCATATATTGACCCTCCTGGGTCATTGGTAAGATTGTCCGAATGGTCTCCATCTTGAATGATGGGACTCTGAGGAATTTGTTTAGAATTTTGAGATCCAGGATTGGTCTGAAAGTTCCTTCTTTTTTGGGAACCACAAACAGGTTTGAGTAAAACCCCAGCCCTTGTTCCGCAAATGGAACTGGGTGGATCACTCCCATTGTATGTAGGTCTTCTACACAGCGTAAGAACGCCTCTTTCTTTGTCATGTCTGTAGACAGACGAGAAATATGGAACCTTCCCCTTGGAGGGGAGTCCTTGAATTCTAGAAGATATCCCTGGGATACAATCTCTAAGGCCCAGGGATCGTGTACGTCTCTTGCCCAGGCCTGAGCGAAGAGAGAGAGTCTACCCCCTACTAGATCCGGTCACGGATCTGGGGCTACCCCATCATGCTGTCTTGGAGGCAGCTGCAGGCTTCTTGGCCTGTTTACCCTTGTTCCAGCCCTGGTAAGGTTTCCAGGCTGCCCTGGGTTGTGAAGTATTACCCTCTTGCTTTGCAGCAGGGGAGGATGAAGCGAGACCGCTCCTGAAATTCCGAAAGGAACGAAAATTATTTTGTTTGTTCTTCGTCTTGAAGGACTTGTCCTGAGGGAGAGCATGGCCTTTTCCCCCAGTGATTTCTGAAATAATCACTTTCAATTCAGGCCCAAAGAGGGTCTTTCCTTTGAAAGGGATGTTCAATAGTTTGGATTGTGACAACACATCGGCCGACCAGGACTTTAGCCATAACGCCCTGCACGCTAAAATGGCGAAACCTGAATTTTTTGCCGCTAACTTAGCTAGTTGGAAAGCGGCATCTGTGATAAAAGAATTAGCCAGCTTAAGAGCCTTAATTCTGTCCATAATGTCGTCATATGAGGTCTCCGTCTGGAGCGCATCTTCCAGCGCCTCGAACCAGAAAGCCGCTGCAGTAGTTACAGGAACAATGCACGCAATAGGTTGGAGAAGAAAACCTTGTTGAACAAAAATTTACTTAAGTAAACCCTCTAATTTTTTATCCATAGGGTCTTTAAAAGCACAACTGTCTTCGATTGGTATAGTTGTGCGTTTAGCAAGTGAAGAAACAGCCCCCTCCACCTTAGGGACCGCCTGCCACGAGTCCCGCATGGGGTTAGATATGGGGAACATTTTCTTAAAAACAGGAGGGGGAACGAAGGGAATACCTGGTTTATCCCACTCCCTAGTAACGATATCCGCAATACTCTTAGGGACCGGGAACACATCAGTGTAAACAGGAACTTCTAGGTACTTGTCCATTTTACACAATTTCTCTGGAACCACCATAGGGTCGCAGTCGTCCTGAGTAACTAATACCTCCCTGAGCAATAAGCGGAGGTGTTCTAGTTTAAATTTAAAAGCCAACGTATCTGAGTCTGTTTGAGGAGCAACCTTTCCCGAATCGGAAATTTCTCCCTCTGACAGAACATCCCTCGCCCCCATTTCAGAGCGTTGTGAGTGTATATTGGATACGGCTACTAAAGCGTCAGAATGCTTATAATCTGTTCTTAAAACAGAGCTATCACGCTTTGCAGGTAACACGGGCAGTTTAGATAAAAACACTGAGAGGGTATTATCCATAACTGCCGCCAAGTCTTTTAAGGTAAAAGAGTTAGACGTGCTAGAGGTGCTAGGCGTCGCTTGAGTGGGCGTAACTGGTTGCGGCACTTGGGGAGAGGTTAACGGGCTAACCTCATTACCTTCTGTCTGAGAATCATCTTGGGCCACATTTTTAAGTGCAACAATATGTTCTTTAAAATGTATAGACATATCAGTACAAGTGGGACATATTCTGAGAGGGGGGTTCCACCATGGCTTCTAAACACATTGAACAAGGATTTTCCTTGGTGTTAGACATGTTTAACAGACTAGTAGTAAGACAAACAGGCTTAGAAATCACTTTAATCAAGTAAACACACACTTTGCAAAAAACGTTACTGTGCCTTTAAGAGATAAAAAAGGCACACAATTTTCCAAAACAGTGAAAAATGCAGCAAACTTTTCGAAATTTTTACAGTATGTGCCTAAAGCATTAGTAAGATTGCATCACTAGCAATAAAAACGATTAACCCCTTAATGCCCAAACCGGATCAATAGTAAGCAACAGACCGGTTAAAACAACTTCAGCACCTTGCCACAGCTCTGCTGTGGCCCTACCTGTCCTTAGGAGTCAGATTTGTGGGGAAAAAGCTTCTTATGGGCCCTCAAACTGTAGCAGGACCCTCCATGTGAAGACAGCCTGAAGTTCTAGTCAATATAACTGCGCATCTGAGGCGCAAAATTAGGCCCCTCCCACCATACTCCGGTGCTGTGAGGCCTAAAGAAACACTCCTAAGTGTTTTAATAATAGCCATGTGGGTAACAACCCCTGAAAGAAACCCAAAGGAACCTTTGAAGTGTCTAAAAAACTATATTTTTCTAATAAAAACCGTTTGTCATTAAGTAGTGTCAACCAGCATAAATTAGCCCTGTAATGTAAGCTAGCAATTCCATACATAGTCTCTGAATACAGCTTACTCTTCCCTCATGGGGATCTTATCAGTCTTTTCCAGTATTATCACAGTCTTGTCTAGAAATAAATGACTGAACATACCTTATTGCAGCCTAACCTGCAAACCGTTCCCCCCCAACTGAAGTTTTCTTGTACTCCTCAGTCCTTTGTGGGAACAGCAGTGGATTTTAGTTACAACATGCTAAAATCATCTTCCTCCCTGCAGAAATCTTCATCTACTTTCTGCTAGAGAGTAAATAGTACACACCGGTACCATTTAAAATAACAAACTTTTGCTTGTAGAAAATAAAAACTACAATTCTAACACCACATTCACTTTACCCTTCCGATTGCTTAGAGCCGGCAAAGAGAATGACTGGGGGGTGGAGCTAGAGGGGGAGCTATATGGACAGCTCTGCTGTGTGCTCTCTTTGCCACTTCCTGTTGGGAAGGAGAATATCCCACAAGTAAAGGATGAATCCGTGGACTGGATACACCTTACAAGAGAAATTAGATATATTTTCATTTCTGTCAAGTAGACATACATGTGGGGATGTTCAAATGCTTCAATGTTTCTACCCAGTTATCTTAATCACTCCTGTAGATCCTCTGCACTATTTATAAGATATGTGCTTACTAGAATTTAGAACTTATTTTCTTACTCTATAACACAAAGCTCAAACAGGTACAAATTTACAAATCCAGAATTTATTCTAAAATTCCGAATTTTTCATTGATTCTTTTAAAATAAAATTATAAAAAATTACAATTGTGCTCCACCAATAAGATGCAAACTTCGGTGCCTCTGTCTGTTTTTTTTCTGTGTTCTAAAATGCAAATAATAGTCAATATGTATTTGAAACTATTACCTTTCTGATTACGGTACTGTACTATCTTTATGATGCTACTGTGTATACAAAAATTATATAAATCTACCTTTAGGTTGCATTATGACATTTTAATAATGCTAAATGACATAAGATATTATTGTTTGCACTTGGTCCCATCCCCTTCTCCAAGCTGTCCAATTTTACAGATGTAAATATACAAATATTGCAAAATCAAAACTAAATATCTTTACATCAAACTTCTGTCTAACACAATAATGATTAAAAAAGATCCATTTGCTCTGCAATGGGCATATTTTTATGCCTGTTAGTTTTCATACATCATCCAGGATTTTTAGGACACATTTTTTATAGATGTAAAAAAAACAAAAAAAAAAACAAAACAAGTTTCAAAGGGGAATAACTTTCTTTATAGGCTCAGTACGAAATATCATGTAGGAAAAACAAAACAAAAATGAAGAACATGCATTATGAACAAGCATGAAAAATGTTTACTGAGGTCAGAGTAAAACACATTACAAAGAAATGCAGACATCCCAACTCTCCCTGAAGTTCAGGGAGTCTCCCTGATTGTAATAGCGGCTCCCTGATGCCAGCAAATGGAATGCAATCTCCCTGAAACTCAAAGTACCATGATCCAATGTACTTTTAGACCCTTTTAGGTCTAAATATATATACAAAGTATTTAGGAAAATTCGCTAAATGCGCTAAATTCTCCAACAAAAACATTGATCCAGCTGCAACATCCGCCAAAGAAATTGCAGGCCTGAGAAGATGACCTGAATATAAATTAGCTTTCCTTAGATAAGATTCAAGTTTCCTTTCTAAAAGGAACTTAAGTACTATCTTCCATAGGAATAGAGGTACGTACAGCAAGAGTAGAAATAGCCCCATCAACTTTGGGGATCTTTTCCCAAAACTCTATAAAAATTGCTGGTAAAGGATACAATTTTTTAAACCTTGAAGAAGGAATAAAAGAAGTACCCATCTTATTCCATTCCTTAGAAATCATATCAGAAATAGCATCAGGAACAGGAAAAAAAACATCTGGAGTAACCACAGGAGGTTTTAAAAAACAGAATTTACTAGTTCTAATATCAAGAGGACTAGTTTCCTTAATATCCAAAGTAATTAACACTTCTTTAAACAAAGAATGAAAATACTCAATTTTAAATAAATAAGTAGATTTGCTAGTGTCAATATCTGAGGAAGGATCTTCTGAATCAGATCGATCCTCATCAGAGGAGGATAATTAATTATGTTGTCGGTCATTTAAAATTTCATCAACCTTATGAGAAGTTTTAAAAGACCTTTTATATTAAATAGAAGGCGGAATAGCAGACATAGCCTTCTGAATAGAATCAGTAACAAATTCTTAAAATTCATAGGTATAACATGTACATTAAAAGTTGAAGGAACAGCAACAGGCAATGTAGTATTACTGATGGACACATTATCTGCATGTAAAAGTTTATCATGACAACTATTTACAAATGACAATCTGAAATAAAATGCACTAAGCTTTGGTAGAACCGATATCAGGCAGCAAAGTTCTAACAGATACTTCTGAGACAGGATCAGATTTATGTAAAATAAAACACAACATATACAGCAAAATTATCAATTTCCTTATATGACAGTTTCAGGAATGGGAAAAAATGCAAATAGCATAGCCCTCTAACATAGAAAAAGGCAAGAGGTAAATAGCAATGGGGTAATAAAATAATGAAAAAATTTGGCGCCAAGTATGACGCACAACATAACTGGATTTTTTTTTGGCGCTAACAACGTCCGGAAATGACACACTTGTGTCACTAACGATGCAACCCTGTGTAAGGAACTCGGCGTCAACTACGACGCCGGAAATTATGAGCTTGCGGCAATGGACAAACTTATGCGCCAAAAAATTATTGCGCCAAGAATGACGCAATAAAGTCTAGCATATGGCGCACCCGCGGACTTAATTCTGACCGCAATTTGCAAAGAAAAAATGTAGTCAATTTGAAAAAAAGACTAAACCCCAGGTAAGAAAAATATTTCTTAATATGTTTATTTTCCCCAAATATGAAACTGACAGTCTGCAAAAAAACAAAATGTATGCTTACCTGATAAATTTCTTTCTTTTGCGATGTACAGAGTCCACGGATTCATCCTAACTTGTGGGATATTGTCCTTCCTGACAGGAAGTAGCAAAGAGAGCACCACAGCAGAGCTGTCTATATAGCTTCCCCCTTAACACCACCCCCCAGTCATTCGACCAAAGGCCAAGGAAGAAAAGGAGAAACTATAAGGTGCAGAGGTGACTGAAGTTTACATAAAAAAATACAACCTGTCTTGAATAAACAGGGCGGGCCGTGGACTCGGTACATTGCAAAAGAAAGAAATTTATCAGGTAAGCATAAATTTTGTTTTCTTTTGCATGATGTACCAACTCCACAGATTCATCCTAACTTGTGGGATGCCAATACCAAAGCTTTAGGACTTGGATGTAGGGAGGGACAAGACAGGAACCTAAACGGAAGGCACCACTGCTTGCAAAACCTTTCTCCCAAAAATAGCCTCCGAAGAAGCAAAAGTATCAAATTTATAAAATTTTGAAAAGGTATGAAGCGACGACCAAGTCGCAGCCTTACAAATCTGTTCAACAGAAGCATCATTTTTAAAAGCTCATGTGGAAGCTACCGCTCTAGTAGAATGAGCTGTAATCCTTTCAGGAGGCTGCTGTCCAGCAGTCTCATAAGCCAAACGGATGATGCTTTTCAGCCAAAAGGAAAGAGAAGTCGTTGTAGCCTTTTGACCCCTACACTTTCCAGAATAGACAACTAACAAAGAAGATGTTTGACGAAAATCTTTGGTTGCCTGCAAATAAAATTTCAAAGCACGAACCACGTTCAAGTTGTACAACAGACGTTCCTTCTTACAAGAAGGATTAGGAAACAGAGACGGAACAACAAATTCTTGATTGACATTCCTGTTAGTAACAACCTTAGGTAGGAACCCAGGCTTGGTACGCAAAACCACCTTATCAGCATGGAACACAAGATAAGGAGAGTAACATTGTAATGCAGATAGTTCAGAAACTCTTTGAGCTGAAGAGATAGCAACTAGGAACAAAACTTTCCAAGATAAAAGCTTAATAGCTATGGAATGCATGGGTTCAAACGGAACCCCCTGATGAACTCTAAGAACTAAATTTAGATGCCATCGCGGAGCAATAGGTTTAAACTTAACTAAAGCCTGACAAAAAGCCCGAATGTCTGGAACATCTGCCAGACGCTTGTGCAACAAAATAGACAGAGCAGATATATGTCCCTTTAGAGAACTAGCTGATAATCCTTTCTCCAATCCCTCTTGGAGAAAAGACAAAATCCTAGGAATCCTGATTTTACTCCAGGAGAAGCCTTTGGATTCGCACCAAAAAAGATATTTACGCCATATCTTATGATAAATTTTCCTGGTAACAGGCTTTCAAGCCTGAATCAAGGTATTTATGACTGACTCAGAGAAACCCCGCTTTGATAGAATCAAGCGTTCAATCTCCAAGCAGTCAGTTGCAGAGAAATTAGATTTGGATGCTTGAATGGACCTTGAATCAGAAGGTCCTGTCTCAATGGCAGAGACCATGGTGGAAGGGATGACATGTCCACCAGGTCTGCATACCAAGTCCTGCGTGGTCACGCAGGCGCTATCAAAATCACTGATGCTCTCAGCTGTTTGATTCTGGCAATCAGACGTGGAAGGAGAGGGAAAGGTGGAAACACATAAGCCAGGTTGAACGACCAGGGTACTGCTAGAGCATCTATCAGTACAGCCTGAGGATCCCTTGGAGCCGTAACAAGGAAGTTTGGTGTTCTGACGAGACGCCATCAGATCCAACTCTGGTGTGCCCCATAGCCGAACCAGCTGAGCAAACACCTCCGGATGGAGTTCCCACTCCCCCGGATGAAAAATCTGCCTCCCAGTTCTCTACACCTGGGATATAGATCGCTGACAGATGGCAAGAGTGAGCCTCTGCCCATTGGATTATCCTTGAGACCTCTATCATCGCTAAGGAACTCTTTGTTCCGCCCTGATGATTGATATAAGCCACAGTCGTTATGTTGTCCGACTGAAACCTGATGAATCTGTCCGAAGCCAGCTGAGGCCATGCCTGGAAAGCATTGAATATCGCTCTTAATTCCAGAATATTTATCGGTAGGAGAGCCTCCTCCCGAGTCCACAAACCCTGAGCTTTCAGGGAATTCCAGACTGCACCCCAGTCCAGAAGACTGGCGTCTGTCGTCACTATAACCCATTCTGGCCTGCGGAAACACATTCCCTGGGACAGATGATCCTGTGAGAACCACCAAAGAAGAGAGTCTCTGGTCTCTTGATCCAGATTTATCTGAGGAGATAAATCCACATAATCCCCATTCCACTGATTGAGCATGCATAGTTGCAGTGGACTGAGATGCAAGCGAGCAAACTGAACTATGTCCATTGCCGCTACCATTAGTCCGATTACCTCCATACACTGAGTCACTGACGGCCGAGGAATGGAATGAAGAGCTCGGCAGGTGGACAAAATCTTTGATTTCCTGACCTCCGTCAGAAATATTTTCATGTCCACCGAGTCTATCAGAGTCCCTAGAAATGAAACTCTTGTGAGGGGGGAAAGAGAACTCTTTTTTTACGTTCACTTTCCACCCGTGAGACCTTATAAAGGCCAACACTAAGTCCGTGTGAGACTTGGCTAGTTGGAAGGACGACTCTTGAATTAGAATGTCGTCTAGATAAGGCGCCACTGCTATGCCTTCGTGAAGATTTGCGGCGCTGTGGCCAACCCGAAAGGAAGAGCCCAAAACTGATAATGCTTGTCCAGAAAGGCAAACCTGAGGAACTGGTGATGATCTTTGTGGATAGGAATGTGCAGATACGCATCCTTTAAGTCCACGGTGGTCATATATTGACCCTCCTGGATCAATGGTAAGATAGTTCGAATGGTCTTCATCTTGAAAGATGGAACTCTTAGGAATTGGTTTAGGATCTTGAGATCCACAATTGGTCTGAAGGTTCCCTCCTTTTTGGGAACTATAAACAGATTGGAGTAGAACCCCTGCCCCTGTTGTGCTTTTGGAACTGGGCAGATCACTCCCATGGTAAAAAGGTCTTCTACACAGCGTAAGAACGCCTCTCTTTTTGTCAGGTTTACAGACAATTGAGAAAGATGGAACCTCCCCTTTGGAGGGGAATCCTTGAAATCTAGAAGGTATCTCTGGGTTACAATTTCTACTGCCCAGGAATCCTGAACGTCTCTTGCCCAGGCCTGAGCAAAGAGAGAGAGTCTGCCCCCTACTAGATCCGGTCCCGGATCAGGGGCTAACCCTTCATGCTGACTTAGTGGCAGCAGCAGGCTTTTTGGCCTGTTTAACCTTGTTCCAAGCCTGATTAGGTCTCCAGGTTGGCTTGGATTGAGTAAATATCCCCTCTTGCTTTGCAGCAGGGGAAGAGGTAGAGGGACCACTCTTGAAGTTTCGAAAGGAACGAAAATGATTTTGTTTGGTCCTTGTCTTATTTGACTTATCCTGAGGAAGGGTATGACCCTTCCCTCCAGTAATGTCTGAAATGATCTCTTTCAATGCAGGCCCGAATAGGGTCTTACCTTTGAAAGGGATGGACAAAAGCTTAGATTTAGATGACACATCAGCTGACCAGGACTTAAGCCATAACGCTCTACGCGCTAAAATGGCAAAACCTGAATTCTTAGCCGCTAATTTAGCAAGATGAAAAGCAGCGTCTGTAATAAAAGAATTAGCCAACTTAACAGCCTTAATTCTGTCCAAAATATCATCTAGTGGGGTCTCCATCTGAAGAGCCTCTTCTAGACCCTCAAACCAAAAGGCAGCTGCAGTGGTTACAGGAACAATGCATGCTATAGGTTGAAGAAGAAAACCTTGATGAACAAAAATTTTCTTTAGGAGACCCTCTAATTTTTTATCCATAGGATCAATGAAAGCACAACTGTCTTCAATAGGTATAGTTGTACGCTTAGCCAGGGTAGAAATAGCTCCCTCCACCTTAGGGAATGTCTGCCATGAGTCCTTTATGGTGTCAGAAATGGGAAACATTTTCTTAAAAACAGGAGGGGGAGAGAACGGAATACCTGTTTTATCCCACTCCTTAGTAACAATGTCTGAAATCCTCTTAGGGACCGGAAACACATCAGTGTAAACAGGAACTTCTAAATATTTGTCCATTTTACACAATTTCTCTGGAACTACAATAGGGTCACAATCATCCAGAGTAGCTAAAACCTCCCTGAGCAATAAGCGGAGGTGCTCTAGCTTAAATTTAAATGCCGTCATATCTGAATCTGTCTGAAAGAACATATTTCCTGAATCAGAAATCTCTCCCTCAGACAGCAAATCCCTCATCCCTACTTCAGAGCATTCTGAGGGAATATTGGATACGGCTACTAAAGCGTCAGAAGGCTCAGCATTTGTTCTTAACTCAGAGCTACTGCGCTTCCCTTGCAACCCAGGCAGCTTAGATAAAACCTCTAAGGGTAGTATTCATAACTGAAGGCATATCTTGCAAGGTGAAAGAATAAGACGCACTAGAAGTACTTGGCGTCGCTTGTGCGGGCGTTACTGGTTGTGACACTTGGGGAGAACTAGATGGCAAAACCTGATTTCCTTCTGTCTGAGAATCATCTAATGCCAAACTTTTATAAGTCAAAATATGCTGTTTGCAATTTATAGACATATCAGTACAAGTGGGACACATTCTAAGAGGGGGTTCCACAATGGCTTCTAAACAAATTGAACAATGAGTTTCCTCAGTGTCAGACATGTTTAACAGACTAGTAATAAAGCAAGCAAGCTTGGAAAACACTTTATTTAATGAAAAAAACACAATTTGCAAAAACGGCACTGTGCCTTTAAGAGAAAAAAAGGCATACACAAACTGCAAAACAGGTTAAAATTGCTTTAATTTTTCTGAAATTTTAACAGTGTACCCACTAAGCTTTAGAAGGATTGCACCACAAGTTAATAAGCAATAAACCCCCAAATGAAAAAAACGGATTGAAATAAGTCTAAAACCGGTTAAAAACCCCTAAAGCACCTTGCCACCGCTCTGCTGTGGCCCTAAATGCCCGTAGGAAGCGATAATATGGGGTTTAAAGCTTCAATTAGTCCCTCAGAAGACTATCAGGACCTCAGGAGAAGTTGCTTGCTGCTTGTAAATGTAGGCCCCGCCCACCTCACTCGATGTAGCTGGGGCCTACACAAAAATAACAAACCCTGCCTAAAAGCTATGTGGGTTATAAAAAACCCCAAAGAACCCTCAAGCAAATGTCCCATAAAACAGAAAACGTTACTCCCAGACACAAAAACGTTTGTCCCAAATTCACATAAACTGAGTGCCCACAAAAAATTAACCCTAGGATTACTGCTTACCCTTCACCTAATGGGGACACTGTCAGCCTTTCTGAGTTAACACAGTCTCTGCAGAAAAACATAATTTATGTAAGAACTTACCTGATAAATTCATTTCTTTCATATTAGAAAGAGTCCATGAGCTAGTGACGTATGGGATATACATTCCTACCAGGAGGGGCAAAGTTTCCCAAACCTCAAAATGCCTATAAATACACCCCTCACCACACCCACAAATCAGTTTAACGAATAGCCAAGAAGTGGGGTGATAAGAAAAAAGTGCGAAAGCATAAAAAATAAGGAATTGGAATAATTGTGCTTTATACAAAAAAATCATAACCACCACAAAAAAGGGTGGGCCTCATGGACTCTTGCTAATATGAAAGAAATGAATTTATCAGGTAAGTTCTTACATAAATTATGTTTTCTTTCATGTAATTAGCAAGAGTCCATGAGCTAGTGACGTATGGGATAATAAATACCCAAGATGTGGAACTTCCACGCAAGAGTCACTAGAGAGGGAGGATTAAAATAAAGACAGCCAATTCCGCTGAAAAATAATCCACACCCCAAAATAAAGTTTAAATCTTATAATGAAAAAAACTGAAATTATAAGCAGAAGAATCAAACTGAAACAGCTGCCTGAAGTACTTTTCTACCAAAAACTGCTTCAGAAGAAGAATACACATCAAAATGGTAGAATTTAGTAAAAGTATGCAAAGAAGACCAAGTTGCTGCTTTGCAAATCTGATCAACCGAAGCTTCATTCCTAAACGCCCAGGAAATAAAAACTGACCTAGTAGAATGAGCTGTAATCCTTTGAGGCGGAGTTTTACCCAACTCGACATAAGCATGATGGATCAAAGACTTTAACCAAGACGCCAAAGAAATGGCAGAGGCCTTCTGACCTTTCCTAGAACCGGAAAAGATAACAAATAGACTAGAAGTCTTTTGGAAATCTTTAGTAGCTTCAACATAATATTTCAAAGCTCTAACTACATCCAAAGAATGTAATGATCTTTCCTTAGAATTCTTAGGATTAGGACACAATGAAGGAACCACAATTTCTCTACTAATGTTGTTAGAATTCACAACTTTAGGTAAAAATTTAAATGAAGTCCGCAACACCGCCTTATCCTGATGAAAAATCAGAAAAGGAGATTCACAAGAAAGAGCAGATAACTCAGAAACTCTTCTAGCAGAAGAGATGGCCAAAAGGAACAGCACTTTCCAAGAAAGTAATTTAATATCCAGAGAATGCATAGGTTCAAACGGAGGAGCTTGTAAAGCCCCCAGAACCAAATTCAAACTCCAAGGAGGAGAGATTGACTTAATGACAGGTTTTATACGAACCAAAGCCTGTACAAAACAATGAATATCAGGAAGATTAGCAATCCACAGAGAGAGCAGAAATTTGTCCTTTCAAGGAACTTGCAGACAAAACTTTATCCAGACCATCCTGAAGAAACTCTAAAATTCTAGGAATTCTAAAAGAATGCCAGGAAAATTGATGAGAAGAACACCAAGAAATGTAAGTCTTCCAGACTCGAGAATATATATTCCTAGACACAGATTTACGAGCCTGTAACATAGTATTAATTACGGAGTCAGAGAAACCCCTATGACTGAGAATCAAGCGTTCAATCTCCATACCTTCAAATTTAATGATTTGAGATCCTGATGGAAAAAAGGACCTTGAGATAGAAGGTCTGGTCTTAACGGAAGAGTCCAAGGTTGGCAAGTAGCCATCCAAACAAGATCCGCATACCAAAACCTGTGAGGCCATGCTGGAGCCACCAGCAGAACAAACAAACGCTCTTTTAGAATCTTGGAGATCACTCTTGGAAGAAAAACTAGAGGCGGAAAGATATAGGCAGGATGATAATTCCAAGGAAGTTACAATGCATCCACTGCCTCCGCCTGAGGATCCCTGGATCTGGACAGATACCTGGGAAGTTTCTTGTTTAGATGAGAGGCCATCAAATCTATTTCTGGAAGTCCCCAGATTTGAACAATCTGAAGAAATACCTCTGGGTGAAGAGACCATTCGCCCGGATGTAACGTCTGGCGACGGAGATAATCCGCTTCCCAATTGTCTATACCTGGAATGTGAACCGCAGAAATTAGACAGGAGCTGGATTCCGCCCATGCAAGTATCCGAGATACTTCTTTCATAGCCAGAGGACTGTGAGTCCCCCCTTGATGATTGACATATGCCACGGTTGTGACATTGTCCGTCTGAAAACAAATGAACGATTCTCTCTTCAGAAGAGGCCATGACTAAAGAGCTCTGAAAATCGCACAGAGTTCCAAAATGTTGATTGGTAATCTCGCCTCCTGAGATTCCCAAACCCCCTGCGCTGTCAGAGACCCCCATAAAGCTCCCCAACCTGTCAGACTCGCATCTGTTCAGATCACAGTCCAGGTTGGAAGAACAAAAGAAGCCCCTTTACCTAAACGATGGTTATCTGTCCACCACGTCAGAGAGTGTCGTACAATCAGATTTAAAGATATTAACTGTGATATATTTGTATAATCCCTGCACCACTGGTTCAGCATACAAAGCTGAAGAGGTCGCATGTGAAAACGAGCAAAGGGGATCGTGTCCGATGCAGCAATCATAAGACCTAGAATTTCCATGCATAAGGCTACTGAAGGGAATGATTGAGACTGAAGGTTTTGACAAGCTGAAACCAATTTCAGACGTCTCTTGTCCGTCAGAGACAAAGTCATGGACACTGAATCTATTTGGAAACCTAAAAAGGTTACCCTTGTCTGAGGAATCAATGAACTCTTTGGTAAATTGATCCTCCAACCATGTTCTTGAAGAAACGACACAAGTCGATTCGTATGAAATTCTGCTAAATGTGAAGACTGAGCAAGTACCAATATATCGTCCAAATAAGGAAATACCACAATACCCTGTTCTCTGATTAAAGAAAGAAGGGCACCGAGAACCTTTGAAAAAATCCTTGGAGCTGTTGCTAGGCCAAACGGAAGGGCAACAAACTGGTAATGCTTGTCTAGAAAAGAGAATCTCAGAAACTGATAGTGATCTGGATGAATCGGAATATGCAGATATGCATCTTGTAAATCTATTGTGGACATATAATGCCCTTGCTGAACAAAAGGCAGAATAATCCTTATAGTTACCATTTTGAATGTTGGTATCCTTACATAACGATTCAATATTTTTAAATCCAGAACTGGTCTGAAGGAATTCTCCTTCTTTGGTACAATGAATAGGTTTGAGTAAAACCCCAAACCCTGTTCCAGAACTGGAACTGGCACAATTACTCCAGCCAACTCTAGATCTGAAACACATTTCAGAAATGCTTGAGCCTTCACTGGATTTATTGGAATGTGAGAAAGAAAAAAATCTTCTTGCAGGAGGCCTTACCTTGAAACCTATTCTGTACCCTTGTGAAACAATGTTCTGAATCCAAAGACTGTGAATCGAATTGATCCAAATTTCTTTGAAAAATCATAATCTGCCCCCTACCAGCTGTGCTGGAATGAGGGCCGCACCTTCATGTGGACTTGGGAGCTGGCTTTGGCTTTCTGAAAGGCTTGGATTTATTCCAGACTGGAGAAGGTTTCCAAACAGAAACAGTTCCTTTAGGGGAAGGATCAGGCTTCTGTTCCTTATTCTGACGAAAGGAAGGAAAATGATTAGCAGCCCTATATTTACCTTTAGATTTTTTTATCCTGAGGTAAAAAAGTTCCTTTCCCCCCAGTAACATTTGAAATAATAGAATCCAACTGGGAACCAAACAATTTATTACCTTGGAAAGAAAGGGAAAGCAAAGTTGACTTAGAAGACATATCTGCATTCCAAGTTTTAAGCCATAAAGCTCTTCTAGCTAAAATAGCTAAAGACATATACCTGACATCAACTCTAATGATATCAAAGATGGCATCACAAATAAAGTTATTAGCATGTTGAAGAAGTTTAACAATGCTATGAGTATTATGATCTGACACTTGTTGTGCCAAAGCCTCCAACCAAAAAGTGGAAGCTGCCGCAACATCAGCCAAAGAAATAGCAGGCCTAAGAAGATTACCTGAACATAAATAAGCTTTCCTTAGAAAGGATTCAATTTTCCTATCTAAAGGATCCTTAAATGAAGTACTATCTGCCGTAGGACTAGTGGTACGTTTAGCGAGAGTAGAGATAGCCCCATCAACTTTAGGGATTTTGTCCCAAAACTCTAATCTGTCAGATGGCACAGGATATAATTTCTTAAACCTTTTCGAAGGAGTAAATGAATTACCCAGATAATTCCATTCCCTAGAAATTACTTCAGAAATAGCATCAGGGACATGAAAAACTTCCGGAATAACTAAAGGAGGTTTAAAAACCGAATTTAAACGCTTCGTAGATTTAGTATCAAGAGGACTAGATTCCTCCATCTCTAATGCGATTAAAACTTCTTTAAGTAAAGAACGAATAAATTCCATTTTAAATAAATATGAAGATTTATCAGTGTCAATATCTGAGACAGAATCCTCTGAACCAGAAAAATCATCATCAGAAACAGACAAATCAGAATGATGATGTATATTTAAAAATTCATCTAAAAAATGTGAAGTTTTAAAAGACCTTTTACGTTTACTGGAAGGAGGAATAACAGACATAGCCGTCCTAATAGATTTAGAAACAAAATCTCTTATATTAACAGGAACATCCTGAGTATTAGATGTTGATGGAACAGCAACAGGTAATGGAATATTACTAATGGAAATACTATCTGCATTAGCAAGCTTATCATGACATTCATCACAAACTACAGCCGGAGGAACAGTTACCACAAGTTTACAGCAAATACACTTAACTTTGGTAGAACCAGCATCAGGCAGCGTTTTTCCAGAAGTAGCTTCTGATCCAGGGTCAATCTGAGACATCTTGCAATATGTAAGAGAAAAAACAACATATAAAGCAAAATCTATCAAATTCCTTAAAAGACAGTTTCAGGAATGGGAAAAAATGCCAATGAACAAGCCTTTAGCAACCAGAAGCAAATGAAAAAACATAATTTATGTAAGAACTTACCTGATAAATTCATTTCTTTCATATTAACAAGAGTCCATGAGCTAGTGACGTATGGGATATACATTCCTACCAGGAGGGGCAAAGTTTCCCAAACCTTAAAATGCCTATAAATACACCCCTCACCACACCCACAAATCAGTTTAACGAATAGCCAAGAAGTGGGGTGATAAGAAAAAAAGTGCGAAGCATATAAAATAAGGAATTGGAATAATTGTGCTTTATACAAAAAAATCATAACCACCACAAAAAAGGGTGGGCCTCATGGACTCTTGTTAATATGAAAGAAATGAATTTATCAGGTAAGTTCTTACATAAATTATGTTTTCTTTCATGTAATTAACAAGAGTCCATGAGCTAGTGACGTATGGGATAATGACTACCCAAGATGTGGATCTTTCCACACAAGAGTCACTAGAGAGGGAGGGATAAAATAAAGACAGCCAATTCCTGCTGAAAATAATCCACACCCAAAATAAAGTTTAACGAAAAACATAAGCAGAAGATTCAAACTGAAATCGCTGCCTGAAGAACTTTTCTACCAAAAACTGCTTCAGAAGAAGAAAATACATCAAAATGGTAGAATTTAGTAAAAGTATGCAAAGAGGACCAAGTTGCTGCTTTGCAGATCTGGTCAACCGAAGCTTCATTCCTAAACGCCCAGGAAGTAGATACTGACCTAGTAGAATGAGCTGTAATTCTCTGAGGCGGAATTTTACCCGACTCAACATAGGCAAGATGAATTAAAGATTTCAACCAAGATGCCAAAGAAATGGCAGAAGCTTTCTGGCCTTTTCTAGAACCGGAAAAGATAACAAATAGACTAGAAGTCTTACGGAAAGATTTCGTAGCTTCAACATAATATTTCAAAGCTCTAACAACATCCAAAGAATGCAACGATTTCTCCTTAGAATTCTTAGGATTAGGACATAATGAAGGAACCACAATTTCTCTACTAATGTTGTTGGAATTCACAACCTTAGGTAAAAATTCAAAAGAAGTTCGCAACACCGCCTTATCCTGATGAAAAATCAGAAAAGGAGACTCACAAGAAAGAGCAGATAATTCAGAAACTCTTCTAGCAGAAGAGATGGCCAAAAGGAACAAAACTTTCCAAGAAAGTAATTTAATGTCCAATGAATGCATAGGTTCAAACGGAGGAGCTTGAAGAGCTCCCAGAACCAAATTCAAACTCCAAGGAGGAGAAATTGACTTAATGACAGGTTTTATACGAACCAAAGCTTGTACAAAACAATGAATATCAGGAAGAATAGCAATCTTTCTGTGAAAAAGAACAGAAAGAGCGGAGATTTGTCCTTTCAAAGAACTTGCGGACAAACCCTTATCTAAACCATCCTGAAGAAACTGTAAAATTCTCGGTATTCTAAAAGAATGCCAAGAAAAATGATGAGAAAGACACCAAGAAATATAAGTCTTCCAGACTCTATAATATATCTCTCGAGATACAGATTTACGAGCCTGTAACATAGTATTAATCACGGAGTCAGAGAAACCTCTTTGACCAAGAATCAAGCGTTCAATCTCCATACCTTTAAATTTAAGGATTTCAGATCCGGATGGAAAAAAGGACCTTGCGACAGAAGGTCTGGTCTTAACGGAAGAGTCCATGGTTGGCAAGATGCCATCCGGACAAGATCCGCATACCAAAACCTGTGAGGCCATGCCGGAGCTATTAGCAGAACAAACGAGCATTCCCTCAGAATCTTGGAGATTACTCTTGGAAGAAGAACTAGAGGCGGAAAGATATAGGCAGGATGATACTTCCAAGGAAGTGATAATGCATCCACTGCCTCCGCCTGAGGATCCCGGGATCTGGACAGATACCTGGGAAGTTTCTTGTTTAGATGAGAGGCCATCAGATCTATCTCTGGGAGCCCCCACATTTGAACAATCTGAAGAAATACCTCTGGGTGAAGAGACCATTCGCCCGGATGCAACGTTTGGCGACTGAGATAATCCGCTTCCCAATTGTCTACACCTGGGATATGAACCGCAGAGATTAGACAGGAGCTGGATTCCGCCCAAACCAAAATTCGAGATACTTCTTTCATAGCCAGAGGACTGTGAGTCCCTCCTTGATGATTGATGTATGCCACAGTTGTGACATTGTCTGTCTGAAAACAAATGAACGATTCTCTCTTCAGAAGAGGCCAAAACTGAAGAGCTCTGAAAATTGCACGGAGTTCCAAAATATTGATCGGTAATCTCACCTCCTGAGATTCCCAAACTCCTTGTGCCGTCAGAGATCCCCACACAGCTCCCCAACCTGTGAGACTTGCATCTGTTGAAATTACAGTCCAGGTCGGAAGAACAAAAGAAGCCCCCTGAATTAAACGATGGTGATCTGTCCACCACGTTAGAGAGTGTCGAACAATCGGTTTTAAAGATATTAATTGATATATCTTCGTGTAATCCCTGCACCATTGGTTCAGCATACAGAGCTGAAGAGGTCGCATGTGAAAACGAGCAAAGGGAATCGCGTCCGATGCAGCAGTCATAAGACCTAGAATTTCCATGCATAAGGCTACCGAAGGGAATGATTGAGACTGAAGGTTTCGACAAGCTGTAATCAATTTTAGACGTCTCTTGTCTGTTAAAGACAGAGTCATGGACACTGAATCTATCTGGAAACCCAGAAAGGTTACCCTTGTTTGAGGAATCAAAGAACTTTTTGGTAAATTGATCCTCCAACCATGATCTTGAAGAAACAACACAAGTCGATTCGTATGAGACTCTGCTAAATGTAAAGACTGAGCAAGTACCAAGATATCGTCCAAATAAGGAAATACCACAATACCCTGTTCTCTGATTACAGACAGAAGGGCACCGAGAATTTTTGTGAAAATTCTTGGAGCTGTAGCAAGGCCAAACGGTAGAGCCACAAATTGGTAATGCTTGTCTAGAAAAGAGAATCTCAGGAACTGATAATGATCTGGATGAATCGGAATATGCAGATATGCATCCTGTAAATCTATTGTGGACATATAATTCCCTTGCTGAACAAAAGGCAATATAGTCCTTACAGTTACCATCTTGAACGTTGGTATCCTTACATAACGATTCAATAATTTTAGATCCAGAACTGGTCTGAAGGAATTCTCCTTCTTTGGTACAATGAAGAGATTTGAATAAAACCCCATCCCCTGTTCCGGAACTGGAACTGGCATAATTACTCCAGCCAACTCTAGATCTGAAACACAATTCAGAAATGCTTGAGCTTTCACTGGATTTACTGGGACACGGGAAAGAAAAAATCTCTTTGCAGGAGGTCTCATCTTGAAACCAATTCTGTACCCTTCTGAAACAATGTTCTGAATCCAAAGATTGTGAACAGAATTGATCCAAATTTCTTTGAAAAAACGTAACCTGCCCCCTACCAGCTGAACTGGAATGAGGGTCGTACCTTCATGTGAACTTAGAAGCAGGCTTTGCCTTTCTAGCAGGCTTGGATTTATTCCAGACTGGAGATGGTTTCCAAACTGAAACTGCTCCTGAGGACGAAGGATCAGGCTTTTGTTCTTTGTTGAAACGAAAGGAACGAAAACGATTGTTAGCCCTGTTTTTACCTTTAGATTTTTTATCCTGTGGTAAAAAAGTTCCTTTCCCACCAGTAACAGTTGAAATAATAGAATCCAACTGAGAACCAAATAATTTGTTTCCCTGGAAAGAAATGGAAAGTAGAGTTGATTTAGAAGCCATATCAGCATTCCAAGTCTTAAGCCATAAAGCTCTTCTGGCTAAGATAGCCAGAGACATAAACCTAACATCAACTCTAATAATATCAAAAATGGCATCACAGATAAAATTATTAGCATGCTGGAGAAGAATAATAATATCATGAGAATCACGATTTGTTACTTGTTGCGCTAGAGTTTCCAACCAAAAAGTTGAAGCTGCAGCAACATCAGCCAATGATATAGCAGGTCTAAGAAGATTACCTGAACACAGATAAGCTTTTCTTAGAAAAGATTCAATTTTTCTATCTAAAGGATCCTTAAACGAGGTACCATCTGACGTAGGAATGGTAGTACGTTTAGCAAGGGTAGAAATAGCCCCATCAACTTTAGGGATTTTGTCCCAAAATTCTAACCTGTCAGGCGGAACAGGATATAATTGCTTAAAACGTTTAGAAGGAGTAAATGAATTACCCAATTTATCCCATTCTTTGGAAATTACTGCAGAAATAGCATTAGGAACAGGAAAAACTTCTGGAATAACCGCAGGAGCTTTAAAAACCTTATCCAAACGTATAGAATTAGTATCAAGAGGACTAGAATCCTCTATTTCTAAAGCAATTAGTACTTCTTTAAGTAAAGAGCGAATAAATTCCATCTTAAATAAATATGAAGATTTATCAGCATCAATCTCTGAGATAGAATCCTCTGAACCAGAAGAGTCCAAAGAATCAGAATGATGGTGTTCATTTAAAAATTCATCTGTAGAGAGAGAAGATTTAAAAGACTTTTTACGTTTACTAGAAGGAGAAATAACAGACAAAGCCTTCTTTATGGATTCAGAAACAAAATCTCTTATGTTATCAGGAACATTCTGCACCTTAGATGTTGAGGGAACTGCAACAGGCAATGGTACATTACTAAAGGAAATATTATCTGCTTTAACAAGTTTGTCATGACAATTATTACAAACAACAGCTGGAGGAATAGCTACCAAAAGTTTACAGCAGATACACTTAGCTTTGGTAGATCCAGCAGGCAGTGATTTTCCTGTAGTATCTTCTGGCTCAGATGCAACGTGAGACATCTTGCAATATGTAAGAGAAAAAACAACATATAAAGCAAAATAGATCAAATTCCTTATAAGACAGTTTCAGGAATGGGAAAGAATGCCAAATATCAAGCTTCTAGCAACCAGAAGCAAATGAAAAATGAGACTGAAATAATGTGGAGACAAAAGCGACGCCCATATTTTTTAGCGCCAAATAAGACGCCCACATTATTTGGCGCCTAAATGCTTTTGGCGCCAAAAATGACGCCACATCCGGAACGCCGACATTTTTGGCGCAAAATAACGTCAAAAAATGACGCAACTTCCGGCGACACGTATGACGCCGGAAACGGAAAAGAATTTTTGCGCCAAAAAGTCCGCGCCAAGAATGACGCAATAAAATGAAGCATTTTCAGCCCCCGCGAGCCTAACAGCCCACAGGGAAAAAAGTCAAATTTTTGAGGTAAGAAAAATATGATAATTCAATGCATAATCCCAAATATGAAACTGACTGTCTGAAAATAAGGAAAGTTGAACATTCTGAGTCAAGGCAAATAAATGTTTGAATACATATATTTAGAACTTTATAAATAAAGTGCCCAACCATAGCTTAGAGTGTCACAGAAAATAAGACTTACTTACCCCAGGACACTCATCTACATGTTTGTAGAAAGCCAAACCAGTACTGAAACGAGAATCAGTAGAGGTAATGGTAAATATAAGAGTATATCGTCGATCTGAAAAGGGAGGTAAGAGATGAATCTCTACGACCGATAACAGAGAACCTTATGAAATAGACCCCGTAGAAGGAGATCACTGCATTCAATAGGCAATACTCTCTTCACATCCCTCTGACATTCACTGCACGCTGAGAGGAAAACCGGGCTCCAACTTGCTGCGGAGCGCATATCAACGTAGAATCTAGCACAAACTTACTTCACCACCTCCCTTGGAGGCAAAGTTTGTAAAACTGATTTGTGGGTGTGGTGAGGGGTGTATTTATAGGCATTTTAAGGTTTGGGAAACTTTGCCCCTCCTGGTAGGAATGTATATCCCATACGTCACTAGCTCATGGACTCTTGTTAATTACATGAAAGAAATGAGACTTAAATAATGTGAAAAAAAGGTGGAGACAATAATGACGCCCACATTTTTAGCGCCAAAAAAGACGCCCACATTATTGGCGCCTAAATGCTTTTGGCGCCAAGAATGACGCCACATCCGGTGACACCGACATTTTTGGCGCAAAACGTGACGCAACATGAACAACTTTCAGCGACAAGTATGACGCCGGAAATGACAAAGACATTTTTTGCGCCAAAAAAGTCTGCGCCAAGAATGACGCAATAAAATGAAGCATTTTCAGCCCCCGCAAGCCTAACAGCCCACAGGGAAAAAAGTCAATTTTAAGGTAAGAAAAAATGATTTATTCATATGCATTATCCCAAATAATGAAACTGACTGTCTGAAATAAGGAATATTGATCATCCTGAATCAAGGCAAATAAATGTTTAAACACATATATTTAGAACTTTATATAAAAGTGCCCAACCATAGCTTAGAGTGTCACAAAAAATAAGACTTACTTACCCCAGGACACTCATCTACATGTAGTAGAAAGCCAAACCAGTACTGAAACGAGAATCAGTAGAGGTAATGTATAAGAGTATATCGTCGATCTGAAAAGGGAGGTAAGAGATGAATCTCTACGACCGATAACATGGAACCTATGAAATAGATCCCGTAGAAGGAGACCATTGAATTCAAATAGGCAATACTCTCTTCACATCCCTCTGACATTCACTGCACTCTGAGAGGAAAACCGGGCTCCAGCCTGCTGCGAAGCGCATATCAACGTAGAATCTAGCACAAACTTACTTCACCACCTCCATGGGAGGCAAAGTTTGTAAAACTGATTTGTGGGTGTGGTGAGGGGTGTATTTATAGGCATTTTGAGGTTTGGGAAACTTTGCCCCTCCTGGTAGGAATGTATATCCCATACGTCACTAGCTCATGGACTCTTGCTAATTACATGAAAGAAATATGACTGAACATACCTCATTGCTGTATAGCAAGAAACCGTTCCTCACACTTAAGTTTTCCTGTACTCCTCAGCTTCTGTGGGAACAGTAGTGGACCATAGTTACAAATGCTATGATCACCATCCTCCAGGCAGAAATCTTCATCTATGTCCTGCCTGAGAGTAAATAGTACAACACCGGTACCATTTAAAAATAACAAACACTTGATTGAAGATAAAAAAAAACTAACAGTTTAACACCTCTTCTCTTTACTCTTCCTGCTTAGAGCCAGCAAAGAGAATGATTGGGGGGTGGAGTTAAGGGGGGAGCTATATAGACAGCTCTGTTGTGGTGCTCTCTTTGCTACTTCCTGTCAGGAAGGACAATATCCCACAAGTTAGGATGAATCCGTGAACTCGGTACATCATGCAAAAGAAAAGGAAATACATGAACCTGACTCATGGCAAATAGAAGTACAATACATATATTTAGAACTTTATATTAATGCATAAAGTGCCAAACCATAGCTGAGGTGTCTTAAAGGGACACTGTACACAATTTTTTTCTTTCGTGATTCAGATAGAGCATGACATTTTAAGCAACTTTCTAATTTACTCCTATTATCAAATTTTCTTCATTCTCTTGGAATCTTTATTTAAAATGCAAGAATGTAAGTATAGATGCCGGCCCATTTTTGGTGAACAACCTAGGTTGTCCTTGCTGTTTGGTGGATAAATTCATACACCAATCAAAAACTGCTGTCCAGAGTTCTGAACCAAGAAAAAAGCTTAGATGCCTTCTTTTTTTTTATAGCAAGAGAATGAAGAAAAATTGATAATATGAGTAAATTAGAAAGTTGCTTAAAATTGCATGCTCTATCTGAATCAAAAAAGAAACATTTTTGGTTCAGTGTCCCTTTAAAGGGACATAATACTCAAATGCTAAATCACTTGAAACTAATGCAGTATAATTGTAAAAAGCTGACAGGAAAATATCACCTGAACATCTCTATTTAAAAAGGAAGATATTTTACCTCACAATCTCCTCAGCTCAGCAGAGTAAGTTCTGTGTAAAAAGTTATACGTCACCTGCTCCCAGATGCAGGTAAAAAAAAACAAAAAACATGAAGAAATGAACAGCAGCCAATCAGCATCAGCAGTGCTGAGGTCATGAACTCTTACTGTGATCTCATGAGATTTGACTTAACTCTCATGAGATTTCATAGTAAGCTTCCTTTACCTGATTGGTGAAATAATATGAGAGTGCACGAGGCTCATCCCCTAAGATGTCCCAGGACAGACATACTAAAATGCTGCTTAGAAATCCTTTACAATGGGAGGTGGCTACTGAGGAACTTTTGAGGTAAAATATCTTTCTTTTTTACATAGAGATGTTCAGGAGATATTTTCTAGTCAGCTTTTTACAGCTATGCTGCATCACTTTCAAGTGTTTAAACATTTGGGTATTATGGCCCTTTAAGTAATAAAAACATACTTACCGAAAGACACTTATCCACATATAGCAGATAGCCAAACCAGTACTGAAACAATTATCAGTAGAGGTAATGGTATATGAGAGTATATTGTCGATCTGAAAATGGAGGTAGCAGATAAATCTCTACGACCGATAAAAGAGAACCTATGAAATAGATCTGCTGTGAGGAAAAGCATTGCATTCAAAAGGTGATACTCCCTTCACATCCCTCTGACATTCACTGTACTCTGCGAGGAATCGAGCTTCAAAATGCTGAGAAGCGCATATCAACGTAGAAATCTTAGCACAAACTTACTTCACCACCTCCATAGGAGGCAAAGTTTGTAAAACTGAATTGTGGGTGTGGTGAGGGGTGTATTTATAGGCATTTTGAGGTTTGGGAAACTTTGCCCCTCCTGGTAGGATTGTATATTCCATACGTCACTAGCTCATGGACTCTTGCCAATTACATGAAAGAAATATTTGAATAACATTAGCTGTCATGGCAGAAAATGGCTAGAAAATATCCCTAAGGGACAATTTATTAGAGTTAAAAAAAAACCTGTACTGACAAATTCGATTTTCACTCTCAGGCTGAAATAATAAAGAACAGATTTATAGAAAAAGGCTTTAAACCAACAATACTGGAAGAAAATTTGATTGAAGTGCCATGAACCAGGAAGATATGCTATGAAAAAACAGTGATTCAGGGAGTACAAAAATAAAACCAAAGAAACATTGTATAAATAAGATTAATAAATATAATTTGCTGGTTAAAACAGAAGAAAACAAGTATAGTAAGAGAATGCTAACTACATACAATCAGGACAAAAACAAAATAGAACAGGCCATTAATAAACACTGGCATCTGGTGTGTAAAGATCCTTTATTGGGCCCAATTGTACCCAACATGAATAAAACAATCTGTTAAAAAGGAAGAAATTTGAAAACTATATTATCTCCCTCTGACCTTACACCAAAGTTTGAAGAATGGGATAAGAAACAACAGGAAACAGATTCTAATTTAAAACAGAAAATATCATTGACAAAAAAACAATCTATTATGGGTTGGCATAGGTGTGGAAGATGCGACTATTGCATATACTGTCCAAATAGAAAACTATTCTTCAACTTTGAAGGGAAAGAATTCAAAATAAAGAACTTTATAAATTGTGATTCAACATATGTGATTTATATGTTAAAATGTAGTTGCAATTTGTATTACATAGGGCGTACTACACGCCCCTTCCGGAAAAGAATGTATGAGCATATATATATTATAAAAACAGGCTTGGCTAAACATTCTGTTTCTCGACATTTCAACCAGGTGCACAATAAAAATCCTAAGAGTCTGGAGTTCCTAGGAATAGAGCACATACCGGTGGATAGGAGAAGGGGTGACAGAGAAAGGAGACTAAACCAGAGAGAAACATTCTGGATCCTGAATTTGAACACCCTACAACCGAAGGGACTAAATGAGAACTTTGATTTAGTGTCATTTTTTATAAACAAATATATGTTTGAAAATTGTTCTTATTAGCCGCCAGGGCCATTTAGAAAAAATGTTGAAATAGCTATTAAATTAATTATGTAAAAATGGTAAAATGAAAGACAATATCTAGTAGTATGTCTTCTTTAAAAAAAAAGATTATTTTTTTTAGAAAAAGATGCATTTTTTAGAAAATTAGTTTTTTTAAAATAAGAAAAAAGAATGTAACTTTACCTTTAAATCTATGAAGTTTGCTAAAATAATATGCAGTTTGATATGCACCATAGCAATTTGGATATAATATCACTAATTAGTTACTAGTCTTGTATGTTTGGTTGCCCAAGCCGGCTGGAAATGCAAATATAACAACACAAAAATAAGTTTAAATTTAACAAGAAATTAAGTAGAAAAGTAACTGCCAAATTAAGAATATGTACAAAAAATATTTTTGATAAAAAAGGTGCAATCAAATAGCATAAGGTTATTTCTAAACGTATATCTATATATATACATATATATATATATATATATATATATATATATATACATATATATATATATATATATACACACTGTATATATCATGAATATGCCTCTATTAATTGTGATGTGTTATATTATTATTTTATATTTCATTGTTACCTTATGTATATATAAAGTAGAGCTATGCCTTTAACAATATCCAAGAACACATAAGCATTTAAAGACTTGAAAAAGTGATGCTTGCACGCAGTAGAAGCCTATTGGTTATTCAGGCAAGTGCTGTCTGCTAAATAGGAGCGATTGATTCTGTCAGTTACACCTGAGGAAGGGGTGTGTCCCTAAAACGCGTAGTAATAACGTATACACAGAGTCTGGCCAGGCAAGTGTTTGCAGTTTCTCTTGCTCTTTATTTTCCAGAGTATTATATGAATTTTAAAGGTTTTTTTAAAAGGTCTTTAAACTTGTGATTCAATACCTCATATTTGTATGTTGTGAATTCCTATATTGTATGAAAGCGGGGACATTAATGCTCCGTTTTATTTCAATAACGATAATTTGCCCTTAATTCATTTTAAAAAGGAAATTTATGCTTACCTGATAAATGTATTTCTTTTACGATATGACGAGTCCACGGATTTCATCCTTACTTGTGGGATTATGCCTCCTGGTCAGCAGGAAGTGGCAAAGAGCACCACAGCAGAGCTGTATATATAGCTCCTCCCCTCCTTCCCACTCCAGTCATTCGACCGAAGTTAGGAAGAGAAAGGAAAAGCCAAGGTGCAGAGGTGACTGAAGTTTAACCAAAACAAAAACCTGTCTGAAAAATTGACAGGGCGGGCCGTGGACTCGTCATATCGTAAAAGAAATAAAATTTATCAGGTAAGCATAAATTTCCTTTTCTTTAACAAGATATGACGAGTCCACGGATTTCACCCTTACTTGTGGGATACAATACCAAAGCTACAGGACACGGATGAAAGGGAGGGACAAGACAGGAACCTAAACGGAAGGCACCACTGCTTGAAGAACCTTTCTCCCAAAAACAGCCTCTGACGAGGCAAAGGTATCAAATTTGTAAAATTTGGAAAAAGTGTGAAGAGACGACCAAGTTGCAGCCTTGCAAATCTGTTCAACAGAAGCATTGTTCTTAAATGCACATGAGGAAGCCACAGCCCTAGTAGAATGAGCCGTAATTCTTTCAGGAGGCTGCTGTCCAGCAGTCTCATATGCAAGACGGATGATACTCTTCAGCCAAAAAGAAAGAGATGTAGCCGTAGCTTTCTGGCCCCTACGCTTCCCGGAAAAAACAACAAATAATGAAGATGATTGACAGAAATCCTTAGTCGCCTACAAGTAAAACTTCAGGGCACGAACCACATCCAAGTTATGTAACAACCGCTCCTTCTTAGAAGAAGGATTAGGACACAAAGAAGGAACAACAATTTCCTGATTAATATTTTTATTAGAAACAACCTTAGGAAGAAAACCAGGTTTGGTACGCAACACCACCTTATCGGCATGGAAAATAAGATAAGGAGAATCCCATTGTAAAGCTGAAAGCTCAGAAACTCTGCGAGCAGAAGAAATAGCAACCAAAAATAAAACTTTCCAAGATAACAACTTAATATCTATGGAATGCATGGGTTCAAACGGAACCCCTTGAAGAACAGTAAGAACTAAATTCAAACTCCAAGGAGGAGCAATTGGTCTAAACACAGGCCTGATTCTAGTTAGAGCCTGACAAAAAGATTGAACGTCTGGAACATCTGACAGACGTTTGTGTAACAGAATAGACAAAGCAGAAATCTGTCCCTTTAAGGAACTTGCTGACAACCCTTTCTCCAATCTTTCTTGGAGAAAAGATAAAATCCTGGGAACCCTAACCCTACTCCATGAGTAGCCCTTGGATTCGCACCAATAAAGTTATTTACGTCATATCTTATGGTAAATCTTTCTAGTAACAGGCTTACGTGCCTGAATCAAGGTATCAATGACCAAATCAGAGAACCCTCGCTTGGATAAAATCAAGCGTTCAATCTCCAAGCAGTTAGCTGCAGAGAAACTAGATTCGGGTGATGGTAGGGTCCCTGAATGAGAAGGTCCTGCCTCAATGGAAGCTTCCACGGTGGCAGAGAGGACATGTCCACCAGATCCGCGAACCATGTCCTGCGCGGCCACGCAGGAGCGATCAGAATATTGATTGGGAGTAGAGACTCCGACCGAGTCCACACACCCTGAGCCTTCAGGGAATTCCAGACTGCACCCCAACCTAGTAGACTGGAGTCCGTTGTCACTATCACCCATGAGGGTCTGCGGAAGCACGTCCCTTGGGACAGATGATCCTGCGACAACCACCAAAGAAGAGAGTCTCTTGTCTCCTGATCCAGATCCATCTGAGGAGACAAATTTGCATAATCTCCATTCCACTGTCTGAGCATGCTCAGTTGTAGAGGTCTGAGATGAAAACGAGCAAACTGAATGATGTCCATTGCCGCCACCATCAATCCAATTATCTCCATGCACTGAGCCACTGATGGCCGAGCATTGGACTGAAGGGCTCGGCATGTATTCAGAATCTTTAACTTTCTGACCTCCGTCAAGAAGATTTTCATAGATACAGAATCTATTAGAGTTCCCAGGAAGGGAACCCTTGTCTGTGGAGTTAGTGAACTCTTTTCTAGATTCACCTTCCACCCGTGAGTCCTTACCAAGGACAGAACCATGTCTGTATGAGACTTCATCAGTTGATAAGATGACGCCTGGATCAGAATATCGTCCAGATACGGTGCCACTGCAATTCCTCCGCGGTCTGAGAACCGCCAGCAGAGACCCTAGAACCTTTGTGAAGATCCTGGGTACCGTGGCCAACCCAAAAGGGCAGAGCCACGAACTGAAAATGTTTGTCCAGAAAGGCAAATCTTAGGAACTGGTGATGATCTTTGTGGATAGGAATGTGAAGTTATGCATCCTTTAAAACCACGGTAGTCATATATTGACTCTCCTGGATCAATGGAAGAATTGTCTGAATAGTCTCCATCTTGAAGGATGGGACTCTGAGAAACTTGTTTAGACTCTTGAGATCTAAAATGGGTCGGAACGTTCCCTCTTTTTTGGGAACCACGAAAAGATTTGAGTAAAACCCCTGTCCCTGTTCCAGAATTGGAATGTGACAAATCACTCCCATAGTGGAGAGGTTTTTTACACAGCATAAGAACGCCTCTCTTTTTATCTGGTCTACAGACAATCGTGAAAGAAGGAACCTTCCCCTTGGGAAGGAATTTTTGAACTCCAGCTGATACCCTTGAGACACGATTTCCAGTGTCCAAGAATCCTGAACGTCTCTTATCCAAGCCTGGACAAAGAGAGAAAGTCTGCCCCCTACTAGATCCGGTCCCGGATCGGGGGCCACCCCTTCATGCTGTCTTGGGAGCAGCAGCAGGCTTCTTGGGTTGTTTACCCTTGTTCCAAGCCTGGTTAGGTCTCCAGACGGATTTGGCTTGTGCAAAATTCCCTTCCTGTTTAGCGGAAGAGGCAGAGGGGACTCCCTTGAAATTTTGAAAGGAACGAAAATTACTCTGTCTACCCCTCTGCTTAGAATTCTTATCCTAAGGTAGGAGATGACCCTTACCTCCCATAATGTCAGAAATGATCTCTTTCAAGTCAGGCCTGAATAGGGTTTTACCTTTGAAAGGAATAGCCAAAAGCTTGGATTTAGAGGACACATCTGCAGACCAAGACTTTAACCATAAGGCTCTGCGTGCTAAAATGGAAAATAATGCATTTTTAGTTGCCAATTTGGCGATCTGGAAAGCGGCATATGTAACAAAAGAATTAGCCAGTTTAAGGGCCTTAATTCTATCCAATATTTCCTCTAAAGAAGTCTCAGTCTTAAGAGATTCTTCTAAGGCATCAAACCAGAATGCGGCCGCAGTTGTAACCGGGACAATGCACTCCGTCGGTAGTAATAGAAACCCTTGATGAATAAATAGCTTTTTTTAGAAGACCCTCCAATTTTTTGTCCATAGGGTCTTTGAAAGCACAACTGTCCTCAATAGAAATAGTTGTACGCTTAGCCAGGGTAGATATAGCTCCTTCCACCTTATGGACCGTCTGTCAAGAATCCCGCACGGTGTCAGCTATAGGGTACATTTTCTTAAAGGTAGGGGACGGTGAAAACGGGATACCCGGTCTTTCCCATTCCCGTGTAATAATATCCGAGATTCTCTTAGGAACCGGAAAAACATCAGAATAAGAAGGAACTTCTAAGTATTTGTCCATCTTACACAATTTCTCTGGTGGCACCACAATAGAGTCACAATCATCCAGAGTCAGCAAAACCTCCCGCAACAACAGACGGAGGTGTTGAAGCTTAAATCTGAAGGACATTATGTCCGAATCTGTCTGGCGTAATGCACTACCTGAATCAGACAATTCCCCTTCAGACAGAATCTCCCTGCCTCCCACTTCAGAGCCCTGGGAGTGTACATCGGAGATCGCCAACAAGGAGTCAGAAGCCGCCTGGACCACCTGGTCCGCTCTTCTACTATGTTTGCTTTGTAACACTGGCAACTTAGATAAAACTTCTGTAAGAGTAGATGACATAACTGCCGCCATATCCTGCAGAGTAAATGAGGTGGATGCAGTTGATTGCGCCTGAGCAGGTGTTAAAGGCTGTGACGCTTGGGGAGAAATTTGTGGCATATCCTGAGTCTCATCAAGCTGAGAAATATCCTTAGAGTTATTTGCATTAAAGAAAATTTGCTCTTTAAATTGTAAAGCCCTCTCAGTACAGGAGGGACAAAATGTAAGAGGGGGTTCCACATTGGTAGCTAAGCACATAGTCTGTTCCAATAATTCAGTCATGATTAAAAGAAAAACAAGAGCAAAAATTGGTCGTGTCAGATATAATAAATAACAAAAAAATACTGTGTCTTTAAATTTGCAAAAACGGTACCGTACCTTTAAATTTTAAAAGACATAAATTTGTACTGCAATAGGAAACGATATAGTTTTTTAACTGCAATAAAGGTAACAAGCAAGAAATAAGCAGTTGCTATAACCAATATATATGGTCTTAGGTTAATATAGTCTCCTTTATATAACAACTAAATTTAACCCCTGCACCAAGCCACAGCTCCGCTGTGGCGCCTACCTCTCACCAACCAGATGCCTCAAGAAACCACTACCTAAGTCCGCTTGCAAATCCAGCTCTTTTAAGCTAAACCAAGCGGACCTAGGAAGTAACCGGAGCCCTCCGTGTACAGGAACGGAATAACAAGTAGGCATCAAGTGCACAAACGAAGCCCCGCCCTTCGTGGGTTGTATACAAAAAAAGGCGCCGTAACAAGAAAAACAATGTCGGGTAAACCCGATCTCCAAGTTTACTGTCGCATAAGCCATAAGATCCCCATTAAGCCATGCCGCATATAAATAAAGGCTTAACAATAATTTTTAACATCTCCAGCGTCAGCCTGCTTATGTAAAAACACCACTGTTACTGTCATCGTTCTGTTAGTGCAAACGGATCACATACACCATTCCACTGACTTTACACACCCACTGTTTTTACCCAGATCTTGCTATAAGGGAAAACGGGTAGGGATTATCAGATTTTGTTATAAGGGAAAACAGGTAGGGAATTAACCCATAGTTTACCAGTAGTTACCCCACTTAAACTGCAGCAGCTAATGTCCAGTCTGTTCTGAGCCATGCGTTCCCCAGAAAGCCAAAAGATTGTACATACCTTAGTACTGATCTGAACCTGTCCCCCACGATAAGAGGACTCTTTACATCACCTCCTGTAGATCTGTGGGGACAAATAGGGCCTTATGTGACATCGTATAAGACCATCAGCAGGGCAGCACCAACATGGGGAGTGAGTGGTAATGTAGAATAAAAACTCCTCAGTTCCAATTGCTGAAACATCCGATGCTCCACTCTGAAAAAAATAGTACTCACTGGTACCATTTAAAGATAATAAACACTTGATTGAAGAATCTATGACTAACACCTCACTTTACCTCTTCCTATCACTAACACATGCAAAGAGAATGACTGGAGTGGGAGGGAGGGGAGGAGCTATATATACAGCTCTGCTGTGGTGCTCTTTGCCACTTATTTGTTATATCTATTTGTTATATATTTTCAAATGTTTTAGGACATGGTCTGTCAGTAAAATAAAGTGTTTTTTTCTATACAGTGTGTATTTCAAGTTTATATTTGCTGTATACAGCGCTGTTTATATGCTTTCATACAACCTTTTTCGTACAGCTGCAGTTCAGCACAAATTAAGTAATTAGATACCCAGCATATACTAGTGCATAAAATCTTAGTTGATTTGTTAACTATAAATATGAATATGCTCTAGCCTTAAGTTGAAGGACTCCCATTATGTTATAGTGAAAATGGTACTTGGTAAAAAGACGTGAAACCTTTTACATAACTGAACAGATGTGCTTCAAGGTTTTAGGTTTCTATTCTGAACCTTTAAAAAAAGAGGCTGCTAAATTTTACTAGTATGAACTAAAATGATAGGCAATTAAAAGCACACATGGGATATAAAGCCAAGAGAAACAGATATGCTTACAAAATACTAAATGAATATCCCTCAATATGATCCACAGAAAGGGACACGTTTTCTTCCCAACAATCAACTTTACCTAGTAGAGTGTATTAAATTGTTTACAAATAGCAACATTACTTTTATTTTGCTATCTGAATGGAAGCTTTTTACTGATGATCCACCACATATGCTGCAAATCTCAATACTGCAAATCTCAATACTGCACAATTGTCCATAGAAAAGCCATGTAAGGAAGAGTAGCATCTACAGCATCTTTGAATACAATTCTTTCTTATTAGCTATTTGCCTAAGTACAATGTCCATTTGGGGTGTTTAGCAAAAATACAACTGGACAAGAGACAAACCTAAGGGGCAAATGAAGATCACATTGTACTAGATGTTTAGTGAAGAGCACAGAAGTGGACACAACAACATACTATCTTGTTGATTTGTGTCCTTTAGGAATCCTCACTAAGCCCAGATAAGAGACCACTCTAAAATAGGATTCCATGAGCATGGCTGAAACAGACAAATACAAAAATGAGTGCAAGGATGGGTTTTCACTGCATAACACAGGTAACGTTCTAACAACTGCACATATCTAGTGGAAGAACTGGGTGCTTGAAAACACTATAAATTATTTCAGAGCCGGAAGGTATAAAAAGTGTAAATCTGAAATAGCAGTGATAAGGCATTTCAGTGTGCTAATCTTGAAAAATCCCCCAAAATCTGTAGAAAAGATAGGGAAGTTCAGTAAGGAAACTAGCCTTCATACTAACTTACTCTAAATATAAGCCAAATGGCTAGCATTGCCTATTGCACGCTCAGTATTAGAGATATGCAGCACTGTATGACAGAGAGTAGACAATCTAGATTTGCTGGGAATCTTCACAATGTGTCTAAGCAGGACATATACACCTAGTGATTAAGATTTCTGTATGACAGAGAGTAGACAATCTAGATTTGCTGGGAATCTTCACAATGTGTCTAAGCAGGACATATACACCTAGTGATTAAGATTTCTGGGACCTAAGGGAGAATATTGTGTTATAAAAGGTCTGAAATCCAAGGCTCCAAATTGTTGCAGTTAGCGCTGGCAATAAAAAAAAGGTGATTACTAGAAACAATGTATACAAAGAGGGGTTTAAATATTATTGCATCTATTACAAATAAACAGCTAGATTACAAGTTTTGCGTTGCGGCTTGTAACCCTGAAAAGATGGCATTTCCAGTGTTAAAATAGCACCGCAGCTATTACAAGTGTTGTCGGTATAGGTGTACCGCACACCTGTACCGCACACCTGTACCGCAACGTCAGTCCCGCACACGTAAAAATTACGTTTTTTCATGGGATTCCCATAGCGCCGGTGTTACGAGTTTTGCGGTGAGGCTAAAATTGAGTGTTACAGCCTAAAATGACAAGATCTGTACCGCCATCTAAAGTCAGTAGTCATGAGTGTTACGCTACAAAGCTGTAGCATAAAACTCATAACTAAACTGCTACAAAGTGCACTAAATACCCATAAACTACCTATTAACCCCTAAACAGAGGCCCTCCTGCATCAAAAACACTATAATAAATTTATTAACCCCTAATCTGCCGCTCCCGACATCGTCACCACTATACTAAAGTTATTAACCCCTAAACCACCGCCCTCCCGCATCAAAAACACAATTTAAATATTATTAACCCCTAATCTGCCGTCCTCCCACACCGCCGCTATAATAAACCTATTAACCCCTAAACCACAATGAAATATACTAAAATAAACTATTAACCCCTAAACCGAAAGCCCCCACAACAAAATAAACTAATTTAAACTAGTAACCCCTAAACCTAATGACCCCCTAACTTTATATTAAGATTACAATTTCCCTATCTTAAATTAAATTAAAATTTACCTGTCAAATAAAAAAAAAAAAACTAAGTTTAAAATAACAATTAAACTATTATAATTATTGAACTAACTACCAATTAAATAAAACTAAACTACCAATAAAAAAATCCTCACACTACTCTAAAAATTACAAAAAGTATCTAATTACAAAAAATAAAAACTAACTAAATTACAGAAAAAAACAAAACACTAAGTTACGAAAAATAACAAATTATCAAAAATAAAAAAAGAATTACACCTAATCTAATAGCCCTATCAAAATAAAAAAAGCCCACCCAAAATAAAATAAAACCTAGCCTACAATAAACTACCAATGGCCCTTAAAAGGGCCTTTTGTGGGGCATTGCCCCAAAGATATCAGCTCTTTTACCTGTAAAAAAAAAATACAAACACCCCCCCCAACAGTAAAACCCACCACTCAACCAACCCCCCCAAAATAAAAAAACAATTTAAAATAACCTAAGCTAACCATTGCTCGAAAAGGGCATTTGTATGGGCATTGCCCTTAAAAGGGTATTTAGCTCTTTTACTGCCCAGACCCTAAACTAAAAAAAAAAAACACCCCAAAAAACCTTAAAAAAAAACTAACACTAACCCCCGACGATCAACGTACAGTTGTTGAAGTCCCGCTTGAAAGATCCATCCAGCTGGCGAAGTCCTCATCCATGCGGCAAGAAGTCTTCATCCAGCTGGCGCGGAGCCGGTCCATCCTGAAGACATCCGGCGATGAGCATCCTATTCATACGGTCTCCGCCGTACGCTGAATCTTCAATGCAAGGGACGCAATTCAAGATGGCGTCCCTTTCATTCCTATTGGCTGAAAATTTAAAATCAGCCAATAGGAATTAGGGCTGCTAAAATCCTATTGGCTATTCAAATCAGCCAATAGGATTTAAGCATCTCTCATTCTATTGGCTAATTTGAATGGGTGTTTTTTTAAGGGTATTAGAATAGGATTAATCTTTATTTTTTTGGATAATTTCGTTTTTTTTGTAATGATAGTTTTTTTTATTTTTTGTAATGGTAGGTTTTCTTATTTTTGGTAATTGTAGTTTTTTTTATTTCTTGTAATGTTAGGGATTAGTGTAAAACAGGTTAGGTTTTATTTCACAGGTAAGTTTGTATTTATTTTAACTAGGTAGGTATTAAATAGTTAATAACTATTTACTAACTAGTCTACCTAGTTAAAATAAATACAAACTTACCTGTGAAATAAAAATAAAACCTAAGCTAGCTACAATGTAACTATTATATCTTAGGTTTTATTTCACAGGTAAGTATTTAGTTAATAATTGTAAATCTAATTTCATTATGTTAAAGTTAGGGTGGTTTAGGGTTAGGTTTAGGGGTTAATATAGTTTAATTTAGCTTGTTGTGATGTGGGGGGCTGGCGGGTTTAGGGGTTAATAAATGTAGTATAATGGTGGCGATATCGGGAGCGGCAGATTAGGGGTTAATAATTTTATTTAGGTAGCGGTGATATCGGGAGCGGCAGATTAGGGGTTAATAACTGTAGGCAGGCGTCTGCGATGTTGGGGGCAGCAGATTACGGGTGTTTAGATGTAGGGTTAATGTTAGGTTTAAACTGTCTTTTTATTTCCACATAGACATCAATGGGGCTGCATTACTGAACTTTTGTTTCCGCGAGCGCATGTTTTTTTTTTTGGCCGGCTCTCCCCATTGATGTCTATGGGGAAATCGTGCACAAGCACGTCTCAGCAACGCTCAGATTGTGTGCGGTATGGAGCTCAACACAACCATATCGCACGCAAAAGGCGTATGTTTGAAAACTTGTAATAGCAGTGCTATAGGAAATTAAATAACATAACTTTTGTCGCATTTCTTAATTTCTCTATAGCGCTCAAAACTAGTAATCTATCTGAAAATAAATTAAAATAAATACATGGGCTTCAGTCTCAAATAGCCCACAATATCTTGATCCAAACAGGTATAATGCAAAATGAAACCAACTATAAAAAATATATGAAAAGAACAAGTCTGGAGGCTTCTACATACTCCAAGTTCAAAATAGGATATAACATATAAGAAGCATAGTGATATCTTGTGTATCATGTTCTACATGATTTACAAGATTATACAATAAAACACTGACATCTGAATAAACACCTTAACATGAACCAGAACTAAAACAATTAAGAGCCAGATTACGAGTGGAGCGCAAATTAAGGCTTCTGCTCAAGCGTTAATTGCGTTAGAAGTAAGCGTTTTTGCGCTTGTCGGGTTGCACTTATATTACGATTTGAAAGTAAACGGTTTACGCTCTTGTGCTAACCCAACAATCGCAAAAAGCCGAAGCTAGAATATCTTGTGCACATTCACATATTCCCTCTTAGAAGTCAATTGAGAAAAACCACACTCACGCAAACCCGATTACATATACTCATTTGTGCTAACCCGACATGAAAATATGAATATTTAACATTCCAATGTTCTTCAAATAAATAGAATATGTTTTATTCATTCCTAAATACATGTTTTTTTTTGTTACAATATACAGGGAGTGCAGAATTATTAGGCAAGTTGTATTTTTGAGGATTAATTTTATTATTGAACAACAACCATGTTCTCAATGAACCCAAAAAACTCATTAATATCAAAGCTGAATAGTTTTGGAAGTAGTTTTTAGTTTGTTTTTAGTTATAGCTATTTTAGGGGGATATCTGTGTGTGCAGGTGACTATTACTGTGCATAATTATTAGGCAACTTAACAAAAAACAAATATATACCCATTTCAATTATTTATTTTTACCAGTGAAACCAATATAACATCTCAACATTCACAAATATACATTTCTGACATTCAAAAACAAAACAAAAACAAATCAGTGACCAATATAGCCACCTTTCTTTGCAAGGACACTCAAAAGCCTGCCATCCATGGATTCTGTCAGTGTTTTGATCTGTTCACCATCAACATTGCGTGCAGCAGCAACCACAGCCTCCCAGACACTGTTCAGAGAGGTGTACTGTTTTCCCTCCTTGTAAATCTCACATTTGATGATGGACCACAGGTTCTCAATGGGGTTCAGATCAGGTGAACAAGGAGGCCATGTCATTAGATTTTCTTCTTTTATACCCTTTCTTGCCAGCCACGCTGTGGAGTACTTGGACGCGTGTGATGGAGCATTGTCCTGCATGAAAATCATGTTTTTCTTGAAGGATGCAGACTTCTTCCTGTACCACTGCTTGAAGAAGGTGTCTTCCAGAAACTGGCAGTAGGACTGGGAGTTGAGCATGACTCCATCCTCAACCCGAAAAGGCCCCACAAGCTCATCTTTGATGATACCAGCCCAAACCAGTACTCCACCTCCACCTTGCTGGCGTCTGAGTCGGACTGGAGCTCTCTGCCCTTTACCAATCCAGCCACGGGCCCATCCATCTGGCCCATCAAGACTCACTCTCATTTCATCAGTCCATAAAACCTTAGAAAAATCAGTCTTGAGATATTTCTTGGCCCAATCTTGATGTTTCAGCTTGTGTGTCTTGTTCAGTGGTGGTCGTCTTTCAGCCTTTCTTACCTTGGCCATATCTCTGAGTATTGCACACCTTGTGCTTTTGGGCACTCCAGTGATGTTGCAGCTCTGAAATATGGCCAAACTGGTGGCAAGTGGCATCTTGGCAGCTGCACGCTTGACTTTTCTAAGTTCATGGGCACTTATTTTGCGCCTTGGTTTTTCCACACGCTTCTTGCGACCCTGTTGATTATTTTGAATGAAACGCTTGATTGTTCGATGATCACGCTTCAGAAGCTTTGCAATTTTAATAGTGCTGCATCCCTCTGCAAGATATCTCACTATTTTTGACTTTTCTGAGCCTGTCAAGTCCTTCTTTTGACCCATTTTGCCAAAGGAAAGGAAGTTGCCTAATAATTATGCACACCTGATATAGGGTGTTGATGTCATTAGACCACACCCCTTCTCATTACAAAGATGCACATCACCTAATATGCTTAATTGGTAGTAGGCTTTCGAGCTTATACAGCTTGGAGTAAGACAACATGCATAAAGAGGATGATGTGGTCAAAATACTCATTTGCCTAATAATTCTGCACTCCCTGTATATATATATATATATATATATATATATATATATATATATATATATATATATATATATATATATATATATATATATATATATATATATATATATGAAGGAAAGCACTCTCTGGTCTTTTAGTGAATATTTAATGAATCAAGCGTGATTCATTAAATATTCACTAAAAGACCAGAGAGTGCTTTCCTTCATTTATATATTCATATCTGCTAGCACCCTGGCATCTAATATTTTATATATAGTGAGAGTGCTCTCATTGAATTAATATATATATATATATATATATATATATATATATACACATACATATATATATATATATATATACACACACAAACACACACACATATATATATATATATATATATATATATATATACACAGACATATACATGATTATATATAGGTATGGGGGTATAGATATGTACAGATATATATAGGAATATCTATTTAGAAATACATAGAACATATTCTGCTATGTGCAGAACATTGGAATCTGAAATATTTACAGTAAATACATAGTTAAAATATTCATTAAAAATTGTATAAATATGATTTATCGTTTTAATCTACTTAACGGCAAAGGGCTCCAATGAACCTCTATATATGTGTACATATGTATATATATGTCTGTAAATAAATACATATACACACATATAAATACAAAAATAGATATATAAACACATACATATACATCTATAGACATGTATATGTATTCATGTCTATGTTAAAGACCTTGGCCTGACATTTTTTCTAACACCTGAGATCTCATATCTTTTTTTATTACATGGTGTTATTATGAGTGTAAACTATACTTTGCAATGTATTTTTGATTTGTTTTGTGCAAATTTTATTTTTCACAAACCAGTTAACTAGAGCTTTCAAGTTGCGGTAATCATTCTAGCGTAAATCCCAATTGCGCTTTAGCAATCTCGTTTACTTTCAACTTGTATTAACAGTGGTAAGCCTGACAAGCGCAACCCCCTGCGATAAGACATCGCTCAGGCGCAAATGTTTGCGCTCCACTCATAATCTGGCCCATTAAGTCTGATTAGCCTTTCAGTAATAACAGTATTTTAATTTACTGTGTAAAGTAGAATCAAGAGAATTGTCAGAAGAGAAAAATACATAAATTGTGCCACACAGGGGCAGCAGAGTATCACAACAGCAATAAAAAGGGAAACAGATAATAAAATAAAAATATATAGTTTTCATATATGTATACAGTAATTAAAGAAAACTGAAATTTATCACCAATCTCAATGCATTAAAAATGAATCCAACAATTCTTAGGAATATTACACAAAAGTAATTAATAATTATGGAAAAGAGTATAGGAACTAATATGTATATAAAAAACTATAAGCAAACATAGAAATGAAGGTATGTGCCACTATATAAAATTAGTAAAACTGCACAAAAAATAAGATTATCATTAATAAATGTAAAAAGGAGGCATTTTTCTGATAATCTGCACAATAAGATACACGATTAAGGACTGTTTGGTCCGAAACCTTGCATTTCTTTTGTTGCACTTGAAATAAATCTATATGTGTAGTTGTGCTACATTTTTGGATTGTGTATGTATTGTGGGCTTAGGAGTAAGGCCTGGATTCAATCGCTTGCAACTAACATTATCATTAATAAATGTAAAAAGACGGAATTTCTCTGATAATCTGTTATTTATTTTTTAATCTAAATGTAGCTGAAATTTGACCTCCTTCATTCAGTACAAAGGTTTAGAAAACAAACCCCAGCAAATGGGAACAGGAAGGAGTATACACAAGTCTACAATTTAATGAAGCACATTAATTCAAAAAAGCTCTTCCCTTATTTTGCAATGTTGCAAATAAACAAATAAACTATATGTGTGGGAAACAATGCTACTTGTCTATGAGTTTGATTTACAAAATATGATTCTGGTAAAAAAATATTTTATATTTATATATTATATCTCGAAAACTGTGTGATTCATTAAGGGAATTTCTCTAATATGCTTTATAGTAAGGAGAGACACATTAATTAGCAATATATTGTAAAGTAAGTGAATGATCACTCTTCATGTTGGCAAGTTTTTGAGAATCTGACCCTGTATCCTTTCACCAAGGGCACAGTGTTATAACAACTCATTTTGGCCTAGATTTGGAGTTTTGCGTTAGAAGGGGTGCGTTAGCTACGCGTGCTTTTTTTTGGCCGCACCTTTTAAATACCGCTGGTATTTAGAGTTCTCTGAAGGGCTGCGTTAGGCTCCAAAAAAGGAGCGTATAGCATAATTTACCGCCACTGCAACTCTCAATACCAGCGGTGCTTACGGACGCGGCCAGCTTCAAAAACGTGCTTGTGCACGATTTCCCCATAGGAAACAATGGGACAGTTTAAGCTGAAAAAAAAACCTAACAAAAAAGCAGCGTTCAGCTCCTAACGCGGCCCCATTGTTTCCTATGGGGAAACTCTTCCTAAGTCTGCACCTAACACCCTAACATGTACCCCGAGTCTAAACACCCCTAACCTTACACTTATTAACCCCTATTCTGCCGCCGCCGCTATCGCTGACTCCTGCATATTTTTTTAAACCCCTAATTTGCCGCTCCGTACACCGCCACAACCTACGTTATAGCTATGTACCCCTAATCTGCTGCCCCTAACCCCCGCCGACCCCTATATTATATTTATTAACCCCTAATCTGCCCCCCACAACGTCGCCGCCAGCTACCTACAATAATTAACCCCTAATCTGCCGACCGGACCTCACCGCTACTATAATAAAGTTATTAACCCCTAATCCGCCTCACTCCTGCCTCAATAACCCTATAAGAAATAGTATTAACCCCTAATCTGCCCTCCCTAACATCGCTAACACCTAACTTCAATTATTAAACCCTAATCTGCCGACCGGACCTCACCGCTACTCTAATAAATGTATTAACCCCTAAAGCTAAGTCTAACAATAATACTAACACCCCCTAAATTAAATATAATTTTATTCTAACGAAATAAAATAATTCTTATTAAATAAATTATTCCTATTTAAAGCTAAATACTTACCTGTAAAATAAACCCTAATATAGCTACAATATAACAAATAATTACATTGTAGCTATTTTAGGATTAATATTTATTTTACAGGCAACTTTGTATTTATTTTAACCAGGTACAATAGCTATTAAATAGTTAATAACTATTTAATAGCTAAAATAGTTAAAATAATTACAAAATTACCTATAAAATAAATCCTAACCTAAGTTACAATTAAACCTAACACTACACTATCAATAAATTAATTAAATACAATACCTACAAATAAATACAATTAAATAAACTAACAAAAGTACAAAAAATAAAAAAGAACTAAGTTACAAAAAATAAAAAAATATTTACAAACATTAGAAAAATATTACAACAATTTTAAACTAATTACACTTACTCTAAGCCCCCTAATAAAATAACAAAGCCCCCCAAAATAAAAAAATGCCCTACCCTATTCTAAAATTAAAATAGAAAAGCTCTTTTTCCTTACCAGCCCTTAAAAGGGCCATTTGCGGGGCATGCCCCAAATAATTCAGCTCTTTTGCCTGTAAAAAAAAAACATACAATACCCCCCCCAACATTACAACACACCACCCACATACCCCTAATCTAACCCAAACCCCCCTTAAATAAACCTAACACTAAGCCCCTGAAGATCTCCCTACCTTGTCTTCACCACACCGGGTTCACCGATCGGTCCAGAAGAGCCCCCGAAGTCTTCATCCAAGCCCAAGCGGGGGCTGAAGAGTGACGTCCATCCTCCGGCTGAAGTCTTGATCCAAAATGCGAATGAAGAAGTTCATCTTCGGGCAGAAGTCTTCATCCTATCCGGGCAGAAGAGGACATCCGGACCAGCAAACATCTTCATCCAGGCGGCATCTTCTATGTTGTTCCATCCGCTGACGAGCGGCTGATCTTGAAGACCTCCGACGCGGATCCATCCTCTTCTTCCGACGACTAGACAACGAATGAAGGTTCCTTTAAGGGACGTCATCCAAGATGGTGTCCCTCGAATTCCGATTGGCTGATAGGAATTAAGGTAGGAAAATTCTGATTGGCTGATGGAATCAGCCAATCAGATTCAAGTTTAATCTGATTGGCTGATTAGATCAGCCAATCAGATTGAGCTCACATTCTATTGGCTGATCGGAACAGCCAATAGAATGCGAGCTCAATCTGATTGGCTGATTGGATCAGCCAATCGGATTGAACTTGAATCTGATTGGCTGATTCCATCAGCCAATCAGAATTTTCCTACCTTAATTCAGATTGAGGACTGTGAGCCCCACCCTGATGATTGACATATGCCACGGTTGTGACATTGTCTGTCTGAAAACAAATAAACGATTCTCTCTTCAGAAGAGGCCAGAACTGAAGAGCTCTGAAAATCGCACAGAGTTCCAAAATGTTGATTGGTAATCTCGCCTCCTGAGATTCCCAAACCCCCTGCGCTGTCAGGGATCCCCAAACAGCTCCCCAACCTGACAGACTCGCATCTGGTGAGATCACAGTCCAGGTTGGACGAACAAAAGAAGCCCCTTGAACTAAACAATGGTGATCTATCCACCACATCAGAGAGTGTCGTACATTGGGATTTAAGGAGATTAATTGTGTTATCTTTGTATAATCCCTGCACCACTGGTTCAGCATACAAAGCTGAAGAGGACGCATGTGAAAACGAGCAAAGGGGATCGCGTCCGATGCAGCAGTCATGAGACCTAGAATTTCCATGCACAATGCTACCGAAGGGAATGATTGAGACTGAAGTTTTCGACAAGCTGAAACCAATTTCAAACGTCTCTTTTCTGTCAGAGACAAGGTCATGGACACTGAATCTATTTGAAAACCCAAAAAGGTTACCTTTGTCTGAGGAATCAACAAACTCTTTGGTAAATTGATCCTCCAACCATGTCTTTGAAGAAACGACACAAGTTGATTCGTATGAGATTCTGCAGAATGTGAAGACTGAGCAAGTACCAAGATATCGTCCAAATAAGGAAATACAGCAATACCCTGTTCTCTGATGACAGAGAGAAGAGCACCGAGAACCTTTGAAAAGATCCTTGGAGCTGTCGCTAGGCCAAACGGAAGGGCCACAAACTGGTAATGCTTGTCTAGAAAAGAGAATCTCAGAAACTGATAGTGATCTGGATGAATTGGAATATGAAGATATGCATCCTGTAAATCTATTGTGGACATATAATGCCCTTGCTGAACAAAAGGCAGAATAGTCCTTATAGTTACCATTTTGAATGTTGGTATCCTTACATAACGATTCAATATTTTTAGATCCAGAACTGGTCTGAAGGAATTCTCCTTCTTTGGTACAATGAATAGATTTAAGTAAAACCCTAGACCCCGTTCCAGAACTGGAACTGGCACAATTACTCCAGCCAACTCTAGATCTGCAACACATTTCAGAAACGCCTGAGCCTTCACTGGGTTTATTGGAATGCGAGAGAGAAAAAATCTTCTCGCAGGTGGCCTTACCTTGAAACCTATTCTGTACCCTTGTGAAACAATATTCTGAATCCAAAGACTGTGAATCGAATTGATCCAAATATCTTTGAAAAATCGTTACCTGCCCCCTACCAGCTGTACTGGAATGAGGGCCGCACTTTCATGTGGACTTGGGAGCTGGCTTTGACTTTCTAAAAGGCTTGGATTTATTCCAGACTGGAGAAGGTTTCCAAACGGAAACCGTTCCTTTAGAGGAAGGGTCAGGCTTCTGTTCCTTATTCTGACGAAAGGAACGAAAACGATTAGCAGCCCTGTATTTACCTTTAGATTTTTTGTCCTGAGGCAAAAAGGTTCCTTTCCCCCCCAGTCACAGTTGAAATAATAGAATCCAACAGGGAACCAAATAATTTATTACCTTGGAAAGAAAGAGAAAGCACAAACTTACTTCACCACCTCCTGTCAGGATCTTTTCCTAACCCTGAGAAGATCCTAATGAGAGATGTAAACAAATCACAGTTGTAGATTTAAGTTTGTTTGTACCACTCAGAATAGAACTATTAACACTGATAATTAATAGCTATTAACCTGAGTGAAATATTTTCAATGGAGAATTAGATTGATATAATATAGTTATTCAATCCAACAGGAGATGTAATGCAAACTGTGCTTAGTGATGCTGCTTATACTAAAGAGGAGCAGAGAGGTATTTGACGATCTCTGAATACTCCTGAGGTGGTATTGAGAGTTTTAGCTAAACTGTCTCTGCCAGAGAGAGAGGAGACACCTTTGACACTCAGTGTTCACGTTGAGGAAGGAACTTGAGAATTGAGGCAAGAGACAGAGGTATGACTGTTAGAAACTGAGGAGCGTATAACACTTGAATCACATTAAGCAGCGGTTGCTGTTTGCTGACAGCGTGTATCGCTGAAGTCTCCTGATGCTGCGGCTGCAGATTCCAAACAGCGCTCAGTAAGGTGGGCGTGAGCAGCTGTGTAATGTTTGAGTGACAGATGACGTCAGACGCCGGTCCTCGGTTGTTCACGGAGAATTTAGAATTGCAAGTAGAACGTTGCGGTAAGTTTGTAATCCACAAAGGTACAACGGCATAAGGAAAGAATGCCAATCTGATAAAGATATTAACCGTTGAAGTGCTCAAACAGATGATGGAAAGTTACTTTGGTTAGCAGAGTTTTCCAGTGAATGACTCTGTTAGAGTAAGGTGATAAGGTGTGCAATATCCTGCAACTGTACTCCTGTTACTTATTCAAAGTGTAGATGAGAACAGGATACTTGTAGTTATAATTTGTAGAGAGCTCAGAATATAAAGACTGCTGGTCATGAAGTCTAAACAAATACTAAGCACTAGGAACAGGGCGTAGGTTAAATTTATAGATTCAGAGTGAGGCTGATGTCATAGAAGGAGGGAAGCGAATAGATTCCTGACAGATCCCCCCCTCAGGGAAGACTAACACCGTCAAGGACCCGGACGATCCGGATGCCTCCGATGGAATAGAGAGACCTTCTGAGGCGCATGCACATGATCGAAGGGTTCCCATGAATCCTCATCAGAGGAATAACCAAGCCATCTGACGAGGTACTGCAATTTTCCTCTGTGGAACCTCGAATCCAAGATCGATGCAACATCAAATTCTTCAGGAGAAGGAGCAGCAGACGGTGGGGGTAGCACAACGTCCGGATTCCTCATGGGGATGTAGGGTTTGAGGAGGGACACGTGAAAGGTTGAGTGGATCTTCATCGAGTCCGGTAAACGAAGGGTAACTGCGTTTGGATTAATGATTTTTACTATGGGAAATAGTCCGATGAATAGCCCAGCCAGTTTTTTACTGGGAATGCTAAGTTTCAGATTTTTCGTCGATAACCACACTTGGTCTCCTATATTGTAAGTTGGAGCTGGTCTTCTCCTTAAATCATAGTAATGTCGTTGCTTCTCTTGGGATTTTGAGATGTTGTCCTTCATCGTGTTGAAGACATTTCGATGGTTGGCAGCAAAATCCACTGCATTAGGACCAAATGATGACTCTGAGTCAGAGAGTTCAGATGTAGGATATGAGTCGGGGTGAAAACCATAAAGAGCGAAAAATGGAGTATACTTGGTTGAGGAATTTTCCGAATTATTGAAGGCAAATTCAGCTGTAGATAGATACTTAAACCAATCTTCCTGCTGATAAGAACAGTAACATTGAATGTATTGTTCCAACCATTGGTTCACCCGTTCCACCTGGCCGTTAGTTTGAGGATGAAATGCCGTGGTGAAACAGTGATCTATTTGTAAAAGTGTAGTAAGAGATCTCCAAAAGCGAGAGGTAAACTGAGTTCCTCGGTCAGACGTCATAATCCTTGGTAGACCATGGAGGCGAACAATATTTGAGAGAAATAATGTAGCTGTCTCAGATGCTGTTGGAAGCTTATGGAAGGGTACCAAATGGGCCATCTTGGAGAAAAGATCTATCACCACCATGATTGTATTCATACCAGAAGAAAGAGGAAGATCAACGACAAAGTCAAGAGATAGATGTTGCCATGGAAGGGATGGAATAGGTAATGTAATGAGTGTGCCATAAGGAACTGATTTGCTTGTCTTGGATGTGGCACAAACGTTGCAGGTCTTCACATATTCCTTTATAGATTTTCCCATTGATGGCCACCAATAGGTCCTACTTATGCTTTCTCTTGTTCTTCTTTCTCCTGGATGTCCTGCAAGAGGTGCTTCGTGATGTAATTGTAATAAAAGGGGTCTCAGACTTTGTGGAACGTACAATTTCTCATTGTAGAAAATCAACCCATTGGAATTAGAATGGAGGTTGTGATTAGTTACAAAGTCATCAGAGGTGTAGGAATCATTTAAAGCATTAAATAGGTAAGGAGTTAATCCAATGAATTTCTGTGAGGGGATTATTGAAGAGGATTCAGGTTCGTATTGTGGAGGGTCGGCTTTTCTGGATAAAGCATCAGCCTTACCATTTTTTGAAGATTGTCTGTATACAATGTGGAAGTTAAATCGAGTGAAGAAGAGATTCCAACGCATCTGTCTTTCAGAGAGTGTTTTTTTTAGTTTGTAAGTAAGCGAGGTTTTTATGATCCGTGAAGATGATGATGGGGAGATTAGTTCCCTCGAGAAGGTGTCTCCAGTTTTCCAATGCCTTTTTTATTGCAAAGAGTTCCTTTTCTCCTATTGGATAGTTTCTCTCTGGGGAAGATAAGATCTTAGAATAGAAAGCTACTAGATACATTGGTTTAGTGGGTGAAGACTTCTGTGTCAGTATAGCCCCTATGGCGAAGTCTGAGGCATCAACCTCAAGTATGTATTGGTAATCAGCATTGGGGAAATGCAGGATTGGTGCAGAAGTAATCATCTGTTTAAGTTAATCAAATGCTATAGTAGCTTCCTTGGTCCAAAGGAATCTGGTAAGGGTACTTGTAAGTTGTGTTAAGGGTTTGGCTATGGCAGAAAAGTTCTTAACAAACTTCAGATAATAATTTGTGAATCCTAAGAAACGTTGAAGTTGTTTTCTGTTTTTTGAAATAACCCAGTTTTTAATGGCATCAACTTTATCTTCCTGCATACTAATACCACTTGGTGAGATGGTGTATCCTAAGAAGGAGATGGTATCGGTGTGGAATTGTCATTTTTCAAGTTTCGCATACAGCTTGTGAGTACGAAGTCGTGAGAGTACTCGCCGTACATCTTTTATGTGATCTTCCAGAGAAGTCGAGTTTATGAGAATGTCATCAAGGTATATTACCAAACACACATCAAGTAGATCTCTGAAAACATCGTTAATAAAGTGTTGGAATGTTCCTGGGGCATTGCAGAGACCAAAAGGCATAACTAGGTACTCGAAGAGACCATACCTGGTTCTGAAGGCGGTCAACCATTCATCTCCCTCACGGATTCTCACGAGATTGTATGCACCTCTTAAGTCAAGTTTGGTGAAAATGGTAGCATGTTGTAGACGTTCTATCAATTCGGGGATTAGCAGAAGAGGGTATATGTTCTTTATTGTCCGATGGTTCAAATCCCTGTAATCGATGATGGGTCGAAGAGATCCGTCTTTGTTTTTTACAAAAAACATTCCAGCCCCTGCGGAAGAAGTTGAAGGACGGATGAAACCCTTTCGAAGATTCTCCTCTAAGTAAAGTTTGAGATGTTCTAATTCAGGAGTGGACAATGGATACAGACGGCCGTAAGGAATTGATGAACCGGGTTTTATGTCAATCGGACAATCGTACATACGATGTGGTGGAAGTGACTCTGCTTCCACTTTACTGAAGACGTCTTCGAAATCAATGTAAACTTCTGGTAGCACAGGTACAACTGGTGTTACTGAAAAAAGAGTGATTTTAGGAACACAGTGTTGTTTACAAAAGGTAGAATTCAATTCGATCTTCAAAGTGTTCCAATTTATGGTTGGTTGATGTTTTTTGCACCAAGCTAAACCTAAAACAACGGGGAACAGAGGAGATGGTAGAATATCAAACTCTATTAATTCATTATGGCCACTTGATGTAGTAACTAAGAGAGGAATGGTCTGATGTGTTATAGGACCACTTGTTATTGAAGACCCATCAATAACTCTCACTGCTACTGGTGTATGCTTTATCACACATGGTATTTTATTACTATTTACAATATCTACATTGAGAAAATTCCCATAGGCTCCTGTATCAATGATCGCTTCAGAGTGTAGGCTTCGTTGCTCCCACTGTAAAGAGATAGAAAGTTTGCAGTAAGTGTGAGTGGTCAGAGGAGGTTGGGTAGCAGATAAAGAAAAACACTTACTTTTCTTTGCCTTTAAGAGTAGAGGACAGTCTGTAACTGCATGAGAGGCATTGGGCAGTACATGCATAGTGAGTTTAACCTTCTCCTGGTTCTTTCCTGTAAAGTCAATGGGGCTCTTGCTAAGCCGACATCCATAGGCTCAGGTCCTGATCTTGCTTGAAAAGAGGCATGAGACGGTTGTACTGGTTTTGGTATTTGATCGGTATGACCCCTCTCTGACCTTCTCTTTCTTAGACGTCTGTCTATTTGAATAACGAGTGTCATGAGTGCTTCCAAAGTTTTTGGTAAGTCGGTTCGTGCCAGCTCATCTTTAATGTTCTCTGCTAATCCTAGTCGAAACTGATTGCGGAGAGCGATATGGTTCCATTGAGAATCTCTGGCATACTGCTTGAAGTCAGTTATATAATCCTCAACAAGACGCTTTCCTTGTCTCAAGTTTCTCATTGAGGTCTCTGCTGACAGTTGGGCATCAGAATCGAGGTAAACCTCATCCATCTGAGTAAAGAAATCATCTAAAGATGCTAGAGCATCTATCAGCGTTGCCTTGGGGTCCCTGGACCTGGATCCGTAACAAGGAAGCTTGGCGTTCTGGCGAGACGCCATGAGATCCAGTTCTGGTTCGCCCCAACGAAGAACCAATTGTGCAAACACCTCCGGATGGAGTTCCCACTCCCCCGGATGAAAAGTCTGTCGACTTAGAAAATCCGCATCCCAGTTCTCTACACCTGGGATATGGATAGCTGATAGGTGGCAAGAGTGAATCTCTGCCCAGAGAATTATCTTTGAGACTTCTAACATTGCTAGGGAACTCCTTGTTCCCCCTTGATGGTTGATGTAAGCCACAGTCGTGATGTTGTCCGACTGAAATCTGATAAACCTCATTGTTGCTAGATGAGGCCAAGCCTGAAGAGCATTGAATATCGCTCTTAGTTCCAGAATGTTTATTCAGGGAGTTCCAGACTGCAGGGAGTTCCAGACTGCACCCCAACCTAGAAGGCTGGCATCTGTCATTACAATTGTCCAATCTGGCCTGTGAAAGGTCATACCTTTGGACAGATGGACCCGAGATAGCCACCAGAGAAGAGAATCCCTGGTCTCTTGGTCCAGATTCAGTAAAGGGGACAAATCTGTGTAATCCCCATTCCACTGACTGAGCATGCATAGTTGCAGCGGTCTGAGATGTAGGCGTGCAAACGGCACTATGTCCATTGCCGCTACCATTAAGCCGATTACTTCCATGCACTGAGCCACCAAAGGGCGAGGAATGGAATAAAGAGCACGGCAGGAATTTAGAAGTTTTGATAACCTGGACTCCGTCAGGTAAATTTTCATTTCTACAGAATCTATCAGAGTCCCTAGGAAGGAAATTCTTGTGAGGGGGGATAGATAACTCTTTTTCTCGTTCACCTTCCACCCATGCAACCTCAGAAATGCCAACATTATGTCCGTATGAGACTTGGCAATTTGGAAGTTTGACGCCTGAATCAGGATGTCGTCTAAATAAGGGGCCACTGCTATGCCCCGTGGCCTTAGGACCGCCAGAAGCGACCCCAGAACCTTCGTAAAAATTATTGGGGCTGTAGCTAACCCAAAGGGAAGAGCTACAAACAGGTAGTGCCTGTCTAGAAAGGCAAACCTGAGAAACCGATGATGATCTTTGTGTATCGGAATGTGCAGATAAGCATCCTTTAAATCCACTGTAGTCATATATTGACCCTCCTGGATCATAGGTAGGATGGTACGAATAGTCTCCATCTTGAATGATGGAACTCTGAGGAATTTGTTTAAGATCTTTAGATCCAAAATTGGTCTGAAGGTTCCCTCTTTTTTGGGAACCACAAACAGATTTGAGTAAAATCCCTGTCCCTGTTCCTCCTTTGGGACTGGATGGATCACTCCCATAACTAGGAGGTCTTGTACACAGTGTAAGAATGCCTCTCTCTTTATCTGGTTTGCAGATAATTGCGAAAGGTGAAATCTCCCTTTTGGGGGGGAAGCCTTGAAGTCCAGAAGATATCCCTGGGATATAATTTCCAACGCCCAGGGATCCTGGACATCTCTTGCCCACGCCTGGGCGAAGAGCGAAAGTCTGCCCCCTACTAGATCCGTTACAGGATAGGGGGCCGTTCCTTCATGCTTACCCTTGTTCCAGGTCTGGTTAGGTCTCCAGACCATCTTGGACTGAGCAAAAGTTCCCTCTTGTTTTGCATTAGAGGAAGTTGATGCCACACTTGCCTTGAAGTTTCGAAAGGCACGAAAATTAGACTGTTTGGCCCTTGGTTTGGACCTATCCTGAGGAAGGGCATGACCTTTTCCTCCAGTGATATCAGCAATAATCTCCTTCAAACCAGGCCCGAATAGGGTCTGCCCCTTGAAGGGAATGTTAAGCAGCTTCGATTTTGAAGTAACGTCAGCTGACCATGATTTAAGCCATAGCGCTCTGCGCGCCTGGATAGCAAAACCAGAATTCTTAGCCGTTAGTTTAGTCAAATGAACAATGGCATCAGAAACAAAAGAATTGGCTAGCTTAAGTGCTCTAAGCTTGTCAAGTATTTCATCCAATGGAGTTGCTACCTGTAAAGCCTCTTCCAGAGACTCAAACCAGAACGCCGCAGCAGCAGTGACAGGCGCAATGCATGCAAGGGGCTGTAGGATAAAACCTTGTTGAATAAACATTTTCTTAAGGTAACCCTCTAACTTTTTATCCATTGGATCTAAGAAAGCACAACTGTCCTCGACAGGGATAGTAGTACGCTTTGCTAGAGTAGAAACTGCTCCCTCCACCTTAGGAACTGTCTGCCATAAGTCCCGTGTGGTGGCGTCTATTGGAAACATTTTTCTAAAAACAGGAGGGGGAGAGAACGGCACACCTGGTCTATCCCATTCCTTAGTAATAATTTCTGTAAACCTTTTAGGTATTGGAAAAACATCAGTGCACACCGGCACTGCATAGTATTTATCCAGTCTACACAATTTCTCTGGCACTGCAATTGTATCACAGTCATTCAGAGCAGCTAAAACCTCCCTGAGTAACACGCGGAGGTGTTCAAGCTTAAATTTAAATGTAGAAATATCAGAATCAGGTTGCATTATCTTCCCTGAGTCAGAAATATCACCCACAGAAAGAAGCTCTCCTTCTTCAGCTTCTGCATATTGTGAGGCAGTATCAGACATAGTTCTTAAAGCGTCAGTATGCTCTGTATTTCGTCTAACTCCAGAGCTATCTCGCTTTCCTCTAAATACAGGTAGTCTGGCTAATACCGCTGACAGTGTATTATCCATGACTGCCGCCATGTCTTGTAAAGTAAACGCTATGGGCGCCCTGGATGTACTTGGCGCCATTTGAGCGTGAGTCCCTTGAGCGGGAGTCAAAGGATCTGACACGTGGGGAGAGTTAGTCGGCATAACTTCCCCCTCGTCAGATTCCTCTCGTGATAAATTTTTTAAAGACAGAATATGATCTTTATTGCTTAAAGTGAAATCAGTACATTTGGTACACATTCTAAGAGGGGGTTCCACCATGGCTTTTAAACCTAATGAACAAGGAGTTTCCTCTATGTCAGACAGACATGTTTATAAAGACTAGCAATGAGACTAGCAAGCTTGGAAAACACTTTAAATCAAGTTAACAAGGCGGAGCCTGGTGGAGCTGGAAAATGGCAGCTTAGCTAGAGAGCTCTGTGCAGGTTAATAGCTACTAAGGCAATTATTAGGTAGCGGAGAGGGGACTCAGAGTGAAAAAGGGGCCACTGACTGGTGGGAACACCTGAGCATAAATGCGGCTGGGAGGAGTGTGACATTGTGGCTCACACACCGCAAATCTGAGAGGAGTCGGGCTAGACGCCATTCACACAGGCCACGTGGAGCTACTAATGCCGCGGCTCCGGCAACTGTCATAATCCTGAGGAGAAGAACGGCGGTCAACACAGACACGCTGGCGGCATAGTAGTGTGCCGATTGTGGAGAAGAGGGCAAGGACTGATGTGAGGACTACACAAGCAGAGGTGTTAGTCGGCGCCTGCAGCTCCTAAGCAGCGGAACTCCAGGTAAACATGGAGGGCTGACAAAAACCGGCCTGCGAATTCTGAGGCTAGAGACTTACAAGTTTTTGAGACCCTAAGGCAGAATAGCACAGCGGGTTACAAAGGATGGTACTAGAGAATTTTAAATAGAGGCTTATGACACACAATGAATCAAGACTGAAAAGCACAGGTTCTCTATTTTCTCAGGGAGGCTCACATGCTGAAATTCATAGCTGCATATTACATTTATTTTATGTATAGAGACTGGTTATAGCAACCACTAGGCCACTGGCCTTTTAGGATGGCATAGATAATTGCATACCTGGGCTAAGGATAACATCCTACTGATACACAGATGAAGACATGATTAAATATAGGCATCAGCTAACTAAGAAAATGCTATACATGTCACTGCAGAAGGGGATCTGAGAGATGCGTTATATTTTACATGTGCCAGCTCCTTCTTCCTCTATATACCTGGCGATGTTATGAAGATTATCTAGGGGCCTATATCTCATGTGAACCATAGCTTCTCCCTTTTATATCAAATCTGACTCTCTCATCTGGGGTCATTCCTAACACTTTTTCAAGATATCCTATAAGGAGCTGACCTCCCTGGGCAGGTTAAAAGTTAAAGGACAGATAACGGTGGGCAGCCTGCTCCTAGTTTGACATTTTAGACCTTGGAATACTGTGTACCTTTTGGGTAAGCAAGGAGCAGTCAAAATGGCGGTCAGGAAAAATACCAAACTGACCTCACTAAACAAGCAATCCACACCTAATCTCTTTTTTAAGCCTCAGAGGGGTGATAAATTATCTGACACACAATCACAACATTCAGAAGAGGAGGGGGAAGTGGATGAGAGACCCAAAGAAAAAAGGAGTGATTCTAGTCCAGTCACTAAAGCAGATCTAATGCATTTGGTCTCTAAGAAGGACATTAATGAAAATTTTGAAAGGCTGTTAGAAAAGATGGAGAGTCTTCAGAATTCTGTGACTAGCAGCTTGGCAGAATTGAAACAGGAAGTAGTGGATTTAGGCTCACGAGTAAATTCTTTAGAAGAAAGTGGAGATTCTATGGTAGAGGGTTTGAATGCAGTAACGGACACGGTCACTTCTCAACAAAAGGAAATTGAAGACATATATGATAAGCTGGAGGACCTAGAGAACCGCAGCCGAAGATCCAATTTAAGATTAAAGGGAGTTCCAGAGTCAATAGGTCCTAGAGAGTTAAACACATACCTTCTCAGTCTTTTTCAAAGTATTACTGCTTCAGTAGGAGAGGATAAATTCCAGATGGAAAGGGCACATAGGGCATTGCGCCCCAAACCCAAGGGGGAAGACCCCCCAGGGATGTTATTATAAAAATGCTTCGCTTTCAAGACAAGGAGGAAATTCTCGCTGCTGCGAGGAAAAATCCTACGTTTAAACATCAAGGGAACATTATTCAGTTTTTTCAGGATCTTTGCCTCAGGACCCTACAAAGAAGAAGTTCTCTCCGGCCTCTCACCACCTTACTGAGGAAAAACCAAGTCCCATACCGGTGGGGCTTCCCCTTTGCACTACACATAACATGGGAAAATAGATCATTCTTCATTAAAGAACCCCACGAGATTCCGGAGGCATGCCGGAGGCTGAGATTGGACCCTCCGGCTCTATTGCAACAGGAGACAAATCCGGATCAAAGTCTACAAGGGGGAAAGCCACGCCAAAAGCAATGGTCCAAGATTCCGGAGAAGAAGCGGAAAACTTGAACTACCTTAAACCTGCTGAGGACTTCTACAGTCGGAAAGATTGGGTGTTTTCTGGGACATACGCTGTACAATGCAGTGGACTTATCCTTTATCATTTCCAACCCATAGATCTGCTTAATGAGGGACAGATAAGTATAACTCTGTTATGATGATTATAGATGATTATATATGTTTTGTTATCCCACTTTCAGGAGACATAGCATAGGGGATTTGGAAACAAAAAGTAGAAGAATTAGTTTTGTGGAAAGGATGTGTTTTCTCTTTTTTTTCATTACAGGTTGAATCCAGAGACACTTCAATACAATGATTGTTTTTGTTTGTAATGTTCATAAGATCCGAGAGTTTTACTTTTAGGAATAGGCCAGAAGAGGCCTCTAACTGTTGATATCATTGTCGCTTTTGTTGTGATTGTTGTAAATTTTTTGTTCAGCTCTGCATCCTCTTTCATGCTCGTTTACTCCATAAACATGCGATAGGGGTATTGCCATGATAAGTAAGAGATGTAAATTACTGCACTAAGGAAAAACATGTTGTGGACTTTGGACAAGAGCATCAAAGTTTACGGTTATGTGTTTTATGTTTACTGTTTTTTAACTGTTTTTTTTTTCAAACCAGGTGTTTCCTAACAGGGAGGGAGGTAGGACAAAAGGGAGGGGTCGAGAGGTCTGGACGACGCTAATCTCAAAGGTAACGGGGGGGAGAAATGTCTTTCAGGGCACTTACAAACTGCTTGAGTTGAGGCACATAGCGAAGCAAGGGAGTGGTACACTGTGTTACATAAATGACCCATAAGATAAGACTCATTTCACATAATGTTAGGGGCTTGAACTCAGACACTAAGAGACGCACTGCACTCACTCATTACCTGAAAGAAAAGGCAAGTATCATATTTCTTCAAGAGACACATTTTATATCACAGACAGTTCCGAAATATTGGTCACACCAGTTCCCCCATCACTTCCACTCTACGACGGACTCAAAAAAAAGAGGGGTCTCAATTTTGTTGCATAAATCCTTAGATTTTATACTTGATAGTGAAATAAAAGACAAAGAAGGCAGGTACGTGATAGTTAGAGGCACAATTCAGAATACCAGAGTTACTCTCTGTAATATATACGCACCGAACGAAACACAGAATGCCTTCTTTGGAACAATCTCACAACTTCTAACCCAATGGTCTCAAGATAGAATTATATTAGCGGGGGACTTTAATGTAGTTATGGCCCCATTTTCAGGGGGAGAATCCGGGGGATTAACAAGTAAACAGCACCGACATAACTCTATTGTCAAATCAATCAAGGAATCACTAGGGACACACAACCTTATTGACTCTTGGGAGGCGATGGGTAATTCTAAACACGAATACACTTATTTCTCGCCAGCACATAATTCCTACTCAACACTGGACTACATTTATGTGAGTCAAATTCTGACCCCTAATCTAGTTTCAGCCGCTACACAGCCATGTGTGTGGTCGGATCACTCACTAGTGCTCTTGGATCTATCGGGCATATTGAATTACTTACGCCCCAGATCGTGGACATATAATCCAACACTACTTAAGAGACCTGAAATATATGAGAAGGTACAAGCAGCAATGAGGGAATATTGGCAGTTAAATGTAGGATCTACATGCAATCCACTGATGACATGGGCGGCACATAAATCGGTCCTACGGGGCCTACTAATTAAAGAAAAATCAATAGCGACGAGACACTCTGCACAGGTAGTTAGAACACTCCAGAAAGAGGTTGAAACACTTGAGATAGAACACAGACGCACCCTAGCCAAGGGGGTATATAAATCCCTCCAGTCCAAGAGACAGGAGTTATCCAAGATCTTAAATGAGTCCTCAATCCGAGCGGCATTGAGACTGAAAGCACACTATTATGTGTACGCCAATAAGCCGGATAAATATCTCGCTTATAAATTAAGGGAAAGAATTAAATCCTTTGCTATACCCTCTATTCATAGACACAATGGCACCTCCACTTCCAACCCTCATGAAATAACTGAAACCTTTGCTCAATTTTATGAAAACCTTTATGATGGGAAAAAGGTTCCCCCGGGGGATCTGGGTCGGCAGACAGAGGAGTTTCTCAGACAGGCTAACTTACCGAGCATTCAGGAGGCAGATCTGGCAAAACTCAATGCAGACATTTCAGCTATGGAAATATTATCAGTAATTAAAGACCTTAAGTCAGGCAAAGCGGCTGGCCCAGATGGCCTTACAGGGGAATATTACAAATCATTTAAGAAAGAGCTGCTGCCCCACCTATTAACCTTTTGTAACGGAATATTGGCGGGAGGGGAGTTGCCTAAAGACATATTACAAGCTAAGATAGTGGTAATACCCAAGGAGGGGAAAAATCTGAAATATTGTGGTAATTATAGACCCATATCTCTAATTAACACGGATCTTAAGATCTTCACGAAGATCATGGCAAATAGACTTAAATTATTCCTACCCTCATTGATACATAAGGACCAAGTTTATTAAAGATAGAGAAGCCCCTGACAATATTAGGAGAACTCTGACCCTGGTTGACTACCTATCACAGACCAAGACGCCATCCATACTCCTGTCACTTGACGCGGAAAAGGCGTTCGATAGGGTGGATTGGAAGTTTATGTTTAGGGTATTAGATAAAATGGGATTCAAGGGGGCCTTTATAAAAGCACTTACAACTATATATTCCAGACCAACGGCAGTAGTGGGGGCAGCAGGATATAACTCAAGGCTTATAGATATCTTAAATGGGACTCGTCAGGGGTGTCCACTCTCCCCACTATTATTTGCCATTAGCATTGAACCATTGGCAGCTTTCATTAGGCAATCAATGGATATAAGGGGGGTGGAGATAACAGGGGAAGAATATAAACTGACACTATTTGCTGACGATGTGTTGCTGACTTTAACCAGACCATTGGTATCATTGACTAACTTGTATAGTGTTCTGGGAAAATTCTCAGACATTTCTGGATATAAGATTAACCTCGATAAATGCGAGGCTTTGCCGATCTGCCTTCCGCCACACACAAAAAAAACGGTTGAACTGAATTTCAATCTAACATGGGCAAAGAGCCATATTACATATTTGGGGATTAAATTAAACAGTACTTTTTCAGACTTATACAGACTAAACTATCTACCCATATATAAAACCATCAGGAGGGACCTAAACAACTGGAAAAAGGGTAGATTTTCGTGGTATGGGAGACTATCAGCTATTAAAATGAACGTTCTACCTAGATTATTGTACCTTTTTAGGGCCTTGCCGATTGGGATTCCCCGGGCGGACTTAAACACTTTACAAACTGATATATCTCGCTTTCTGAGAGCAGATGGGAAAGCTAGGATTGCTTCACAACTGCTGAAACAACATAGACAGCTGGGGGGAGTGGGGGTACCAAACCTGGCGGAATACTATCAGGCCGCTAGGTTGTCGCAATCCATCATCCTTGAGAAAAACCTACGAGAGCTCTCTTGGCCAAAAATTGAAGCAGATATGGCGGGTTGTGAGAGCCCGTCCGATTTGCTGTGGGACCCAACATTGAAGCTGAAATCACACACCTACAGATCTCCAGTAACAATGGAGACTATACACAATTGGCATAAGGTCACCAAACAGTTGGGATTGATTACTTCACAATCCATATTCCTACCCTTGAAGTTTTTACTACCCTTGGACCTCAGAAAGGTAGTGGGGAAGTGGGAAAATAAAGGATTATATAGGGTGGCAGATTTTCTAGACAAAACCATGATTCTCACCTTTAATCAGATCAGAGACAAAATCCAACCATACACTTTACATTGGTTTCTTTACTTACAGATAACCTCAGCTATAACTAAATATACCCTTAATAGAAGAGTCCAACCCCTGTCCTCTCTAGAACGAATATGCAGTACACAGTCCAGAGGGAAACATATGATTTCACAGATATACTTATTGCTACAAGAACGGAAAATTACCCTCAAATCTTCCCTTATGGAAAGATGGGAGAATGATACAGGGGAGACAAGAGAAAGGGGAGTTTGGGAGAAAATTTTATTTGAAACTAGTAAGGGAATGATCAGTGCAGATATGAGGGAAAATTGCTTGAAGGTAGCCTTTAGGTGGTATCTAACGCCGGAGCGGACAGCCCATATTCCCCCTCTAAGCACGGTAGCATGTTATAGAGGCTGTGGGGCGAGGGGGTCCTATAGACACATGTGGTGGGACTGCCCAAAAGTACGCCCACTATGGACAAGACTCTCGAAATTACTTTGTGACACACTAGACGAGAACATTGAGTTAACTATAACTCAAGGTCTTTTGAATGAACGGGTAAGAAGGTTAAATTCAGTGACCAACACCTTTATTAAAACTCTGTGTACATGTTTACGTGTCTGTATTGCGAGACATTGGAAGGTGGGGGCCCCAAACTGGTCAGAAGTGTTAGCTAAGATAAAAGATACCTATACAATGTCAGAACTGGTGGCATGGTCTCAAGGGACTACTGATCACTTTCAGAAAGTATGGTTTTATTGGATTCTAGGGGGGAACTCTTAACCTACTATTACCCATGCAGAAAAAGAGTAGGGGGAGGCGACTTGAAAGGGTGGAGATAAGAGGAACAGACGGAGATTCACTTCTTTAGTTATCTATAACCCAGAGTACGACAGATACTTTTGGCATTACAATGAGAGATAATCTTTAGACCTGTTAGATGCTAAAAAGTTTTAGAGGAAACACCTGGTTTGGGGGGCGGGGGGGGAGGGGGGTATGTTCATTGATTTATAAAGTTTAGCTTGATTCATTAATTGTTAAAATAACAGATATTGAAGTTATAATTTTACGGTCTGTGTACTTTATATAATGATCATTTGTTATATGTGCAGAAAGCTATCTGTATCTTTTTTTTTTTTTTGAGATAAACAAGTGCTCTGTAACTCATTTCCATTTGATCTACACGACTTGTACTTTAATTGCATTATATCCAATAAAAAGTATTTCAACTAAATCAAGTTAACAAGCAAATATAAAAAACGGTACTGTTCCTTTAAGAGAAACAAATTTTGTAAGAATTTGAAAAACAGTGAAAAAAGGCAGTAAATCAAACGAATTTTTTACAGTGTGTATAATAATCTAACAGAGCATTGCAACCACTTGCAAATGGATGATAAACCCCTTAGTTCAAAAACCGGATAAAAAAAACGATATAGACGTTTTTTAACAGTCACACCAAACTGCCACAGCCTTGCTGTGGGCCTACCTTCCCCAACAAACGATTTTGGAAGCCTAAGAGCCCTTTAGAGATGTCCTGTAGCATTCAGGGAACTCCTGGATGTCTCAGTCTGTAATAGTTAATGCACAAAAAAGCACTAAACTAGGCCCCTCCCACTCATAGTAACACAGTGGAAAGCCTCAGGAAACTGTTTCTAGGCAAATTTAAGCCAGCCATGTGGAAAAAAACTAGGCCCCAATAAAGTTTTATCACCAAAGTATATATAAAAACGTTTAAACATGCCAGCAAACGTTTTATATTGTAAATATAAAAGAGTATTACCTCAGAAAGTAAGCATGATACCAGTCGCTATTAAATCACTGTATTCAGGCTTACCTTACATAAATTTGGTATCAGCAGCATTTTCTAGCCTTCACATCTTCTAGAAAAATATTAACTGCACATACCTCATAGCAGGATAACCTGCACGCCATTCCCCCGCTGAAGTTATCTCTCTCTTCAGACATGTTTGAGAACAGCAATGGATCTTAGTTACAACCTGCTAAGATCATAGAAATCCCAGGCAGATTCTTCTTTTTTCCTGCCTGGAACAAAATAGCACAACTCCGGTACTATTTAAAAATAATAAACTCTTGATTGAAGCAAAATAACAGCTACATTTCACCACTTATCTCTTACTACCTCCATGCTTGTTGAGAGTTGCAAGAGAATGACTGGATATGGCAGTGAGGGGAGGAGCTATATAGACAGCTCTGCTGTGGGTGTCCTCTTGCAACTTCCTGTTGGGAATGAGAATATCCCACAAGTAATGGATGATCCGTGGACTGGATACACCTTACAAGAGAAAGTAACAATGGAAGAGTTAGTTACCGCATCTGGCCAAATAGGACAAGCCCAGGTTCCACTTCAAGGTCTCTTCCAAAACCTGGGTCCCTAAACAGCCACACAATGCAGGCTCACAGTCAAACAAACGTCAAGGTCTCTTCCAAAACCTGGGTCCCTATGGCTGTTTAGGGACCCAGGTTTTGGAAGAGACCTTGATGTGGTACCTGGGCTTGTCCCATTTGGCCAGATGCGGTAACTAACTCTTCCATTGTTACTTTTTATCTTAGTTGTGAGCTTGTAAGTGAGTGCTGGACTTTTTCTGTGTGCTATATTATCGTATATATTTTTTGTAATTTACCCATTTGGGACGTGCACCCAGACCTGTCTGGGGTTAACTGCCTGTGGCTCTGTGGACGGTGCAGCTTCCTGAGAGTGCTGTTTTTGCACCCGGGGCTGTGCATGTTGTAGGGTCATGGGATGTGTACCCAGTCCGGCCCGAGAGTGCTGTCCCCTTTCGTGTTTTGTATATATATATATATATATATATATATATATATATATATATATATATTATATATATATATATTATATATATATATATTATATATATATATATATATATATATATATATATATACACGTTTCAGAGTTAAACACTCTTTCCACAGATATGAAATACAGGATAGTGACAGGTTAATAGGTATTTTCACTCACAAAGCCCACAAGCTATTATCATGAATATTTACACATAATTTACATATCCTTGGTACATTCCTCCTTTTGTTTTACTATTGAGTGAATAGCCAGGATAAATCAGGAAAGAGCCTCAGAAATTCTAATTGCTCTGGCATGGCCTTGGAGGGCTTGGTACGCACATCTGTCATCCAGCCAGCCTTGGCGTCTTCCTCTCAGTAAGGTCATTCAAGCTTCCTCCTTACATCAAAACCTGAATTATCTTAATTTAATGGAATGGCAATTTATTGCCAGATTTTGTCTCAAGTGTTCTACTCTTCGATTCAGGCCAGAAAGTCTTGAAAGTTTTACTTTCCTGATATGAGTCGAATAATTCTTGTTATTCACAGACAGAGCCCTCTACATCTTTTAAAGCGAAGGTGATTCATTTTTGTGATAATTTCACAGATGTCATGCACTATGATAAAATATCAATTATATAAGAAGGGGGGTGGAGGGGAGCGCCAAAAAAGGCTGAGGAAGGGGACTGTAAATTACACAATAGGTACAATAAATATGTAGAAGTACTAAAAACCTAAAATTTAAAACCTAAAATTTTATTCAACAATATGTTAAAATATATGATGTCCTCACAAAACAATAACACTAAATAAAAGACTATTCATGGATCCATGTTACAATAATGAAAAATACACATAAAAACACATAAAAACAAATGATGAATAAAGAGAGAGTGGCCTGCAGTGCCGCCCCTATGCGTTGAATGGGTGTTAGTAAGCTCAAAGTGCACAGTTGGTGTTCCTGGTGTTACACAGTGAGTGTTCCTGATATTACTACTAGTTCTTGTATGTCCAAATAGGTGAAAAGGTGTTGAAAAAAGTTGGGATAATCCAAAAAATCGGTAGTGAAAAAACAGTGTCCTATCCTGTGTCCAAGGATGATAAAAGTTGTGATAAGATGGTGACAAAAAAGGATATGTGGTGATGCAAAAATTCCAATAAGGTGGTGAACTGTTCCAAAAGCTTAAAAACTTAAAATTTTTACTTTAGAAAACATGTTTGATTGTTGAGTGTCTATCAATCCAAAAAGTGATTAAGTGCAATAAAAAAGTGGTTGATTGTAAAAAATACAAAAAACATATAAAAACCTGAAAAAAAGTATATAAAAACCTGAAAAAAAGAAGAACAAACAATACTATAACATATACAAATTTTAAAGTGCATATCTCAGTATTTGGCTTACTCAAATCAGTCGACGCGTTTCGGCCTTCTACTCCTGGCCTTTATCAAGACTTGATAAAGGCCAGGAATAGAAGGCCGAAACGCGTCGACTGATTTGAGTAAGCCAAATACTGATATATGCACTTTAAAATTTGTATATGTTATAGTATTGTTTGTTCTTTTTTTCAGGTTTTTATATGTTTTTTGTATTTTTTACAATCAACCACTTTTTTATTGCACTTAATCACTTTTTGGATTGATAGACACTCAACAATCAAACATGTTTTCTAAAGTTTTTTGTAAAAAAATTTAAGTTTTTAAGTTTTTGGAACAGTTCACCACCTTATTGGAATTTTTGCATCACCACATATCCTTTTTTGTCACCATCTTATCACAACTTTTATCATCCTTGGACACAGGATAGGACACTGTTTTTTCACTACCGAATTTTTGGATTATCCCAACTTTTTTCAACACCTTTTCACCTATTTGGACATACAAGAACTCGTAGTAATATCAGGAACACTCACTGTGTAACACCAGGAACACCAACTGTGCACTTTGAGCTTACTAACACCCATTCAACGCATAGGGGTGGCACTGCAGGCCACTCTCTCTTTATTCATCATTTGTTTTTATGTGTTTTTATGTGTATTTTTCATTATTGTAACATGGATCCATGAATAGTCTTTTATTTATTGTTATTGTTTTGTGAGGACATCATATATTTTAACATATTGTTGAATAAAATTTTAGGTTTTAAATTTTAGGTTTTTAGTACTTCTACATATTTATTGTACCTATTGTGTAATTTACAGTCCCCTTCCTCAGCCTTTTTTGGCGCTCCCCTCCACCAACCTTCTTATGTGTCTTACTTGCTGGGTCCACTAGGGTACCCGCTGAGGAGAGCCAGAGGATTATCCCCTGTCCCCTTCCCTCTCTGTTTTTTGCGCAGGATATACACATTTCTATTCTAAAATATCAATTATATATATATATATATATATATATATATACTCACACACACACACATATACATATATATATATATATATATATATATATATATATATATATATATATACAGGGAGTGCAGAATTATTAGGCAAGTTGTATTTTTGAGGATTAATTTTATTATTGAACAACAACCATGTTCTCAATGAACCCAAAAAACTCATTAATATCAAAGCTGAATAGTTTTGGAAGTAGTTTTTAGTTTGTTTTAGTTATAGCTATTTTAGGGGGATATCTGTGTGTGCAGGTGACTATTACTGTGCATAATTATTAGGCAACTTAACAAAAAACAAATATATACCCATTTCAATTATTTATTTTTACCAGTGAAACCAATATAACATCTCAACATTCACAAATATACATTTCTGACATTCAAAAACAAAACAAAAACAAATCAGTGAACAATATAGCCACCTTTCTTTGCAAGGACACTCAAAAGCCTGCCATCCATGGATTCTGTCAGTGTTTTGATCTGTTCACCATCAACATTGCGTGCAGCAGCAACCACAGCCTCCCAGACACTGTTCAGAGAGGTGTACTGTTTTCCCTCCTTGTAAATCTCACATTTGATGATGGACCACAGGTTCTCAATGGGGTTCAGATCAGGTGAACAAGGAGGCCATGTCATTAGATTTTCTTCTTTTATACCCTTTCTTGCCAGCCACGCTGTGGAGTACTTGGACGCGTGTGATGGAGCATTGTCCTGCATGAAAATCATGTTTTTCTTGAAGGATGCAGACTTCTTCCTGTACCACTACTTGAAGAAGGTGTCTTCCAGAAACTGGCAGTAGGACTGGGAGTTGAGCTTGACTCCATCCTCAACCCGAAAAGGCCCCACAAGCTCATCTTTGATGATACCAGCCCAAACCAGTACTCCACCTCCACCTTGCTGGCGTCTGAGTCGGAATGGAGCTCTCTGCCCTTTACCAATCCAGCCACGGGCCCATCCATCTGGCCCATCAAGACTCACTCTCATTTCATCAGTCCATAAAACCTTAGAAAAATCAGTCTTGAGATATTTCTTGGCCCTGTCTTGACGTTTCAGCTTGTGTGTCTTGTTCAGTGGTGGTCGTCTTTCAGCCTTTCTTACCTTGGCCATGTGTCTGAGTATTGCACACCTTGTGCTTTTGGGCACTCCAGTGATGTTGCAGCTCTGAAATATGGCCAAACTGGTGGCAAGTGGCATCTTGGCAGCTGCACGCTTGACTTTTCTCAGTTCATGGGCAGTTATTTTGCGCCTTGGTTTTTCCACACGCTTCTTGCAACCCTGTTGACTATTTTGAATGAAACGCTTGATTGTTCGATGATCACGCTTCAGAAGCTTTGCAATTTTAAGAGTGCTGCATCCCTCTGCAAGATATCTCACTATTTTTGACTTTTCTGAGCCTGTCAAGTCCTTCTTTTGACCCATTTTGCCAAAGGAAAGGAAGTTGCCTAATAATTATGCACACCTGATATAGGGTGTTGATGTCATTAGACCACACCCCTTCTCATTACAGAGATGCACATCACCTAATATGCTTAATTGGTAGTAGGCTTTCGAGCCTATACAGCTTGGAGTAAGACAACATGCAAAAAGAGGATGATGTGGTCAAAATACTCATTTGCCTAATAATTCTGCACTCCCTGTATACACACACACACACATATATATGTATAAATATATACACACACACACATATATATACATATATATATATACATATATATATATATATATATATATATACAGACACACACATATATATATATACACACACATATATATATATATATATATATATATATACACACACACACATACACACATATGTATCATATATACATGCATTAATTATTTGTTCCTCTTATTTTAAGACTTGTCATTTCTAAACTTAAAAACTAATGTGATCCACCTTTAGTTAAGTATTTTTTCCTTTCCTTCTGTCAAAGTCTCTAGCATGCAGATAATTCATTCCTATTTCATTTACTATTTGACATTTTCAACTCCATTTTCCATCGCAGTCAGGAATTTGAAAACACCATTTTCCTAAATTATTTCTGCTTGCCATTTACATTCTTACCTCTCATGTTCAATATCTCTGGCTTGGATCTCTTGAAGCACTAACATTAGCACATTTTACTTTAGTTAAGAAAGTTTTTCTAATATTTATTATAGTTTAAGTACTGTACTAAAAACTTTTTTTTTCTTCTTCTTGTTTCAACATTTTTTATAACTGCTCATAAATCGGTTATTTCAAATATGTCCGATTGACAAAAGCAATGTGAAAACTTAGCATATAAAAATAAATGGATGCAATGCATTAACAAGGCAATTATTTAACCCTTTCATTAATGCCACATTTTCACCCTTGAGCTGCCGCACTTATTTGAAAGTAGATATAAAATTACATGAAACCAAATGTATTTCTTTCATAATTCTAATATAGCATGCAATTTTTTAAACAACTTTCCTACTTACTTCTGTTATCAATTTTGCAAGTGAAGAAGAATGGCAGCACTCCCGGATTCAGTTTCTTTAAAATTACACACACAGAATGCACATGGAAGGAGGGGGAATGTCCTTACGCGTTTCGTGCGGCACTTAGTCATAGGATAGTTAGTAACGTGCCCACACTGCAATATATGCTGGTCACCTCCAATCACCAAACAGCTTGTCAGTAGTTATGGAGACAGATCCAAACATATGCAGTGTAAAGGCCAAATCTAAAAAAAATAAAACTAAAATAGAATTGACAAACAAAATATATGTCATATCCTAACAAAAAATAACCTAAACACATTCTGAAAGGTTTTAATGCTGACAACTACAAACAGTCACCGATTGTTATAAATGTAATCAAATGCAAGGACAAAAAAAAGGGGGGACACGGGGAACCAAAAAAGGTAACAGAGATAATTAAACATTGAAAGATTATTATGTTATTATTATCTATGTCTAAATGTGATAAAAAAACAAATTACAAATAATTGATTTAAAAAGGAACAGTATAATGTTTTTATACATAAATCATTAAGAATAAGCCATAATGATTAAATAAATAAACCCTTTAAAATCTGATGAGATAGTAAACCCACCCACGAGCATACAAACAAATCCAACATCTTTTAGCACACCAAAAAGTATTGGTCAATGAAAAAGCTTACGTCCCACTCATTCATTCCCAGCGGTTACCTTGTTTTTAATTTTAATATACAATATAGCTCCTTTTTCATAAGAATTTAAAGGGACAGTAAACACCAGAATTGTTGTTGTTTAAAAAGGTAGATAATCCCTTTATTACCCATTCCCTAGTTTTGCATAACCAACACAGTTATAATAATACACTTTTTACCTCTGTGATTACCTTGTATATATGCCTCTGCAAAATGCCCCCTTATTTCAGTTCTTTTGACAGATTTGCATATTTAGTCAATCAGTGCTGAGCTTCACGTGCCTGAGCTCAAAGTTATTTATATGAAACACATGAACTAATGCCCTCTAGTGGTGAAAAACTGTCAAAATGCTTTCAAGTTAGAGGCAGTCTTCAAGGTCTAAGAAATTAGCACATTAGCCTCCTATATTTAGCTTTTAACTAAGAATACAAAGAGAACAAAGCAAATTGGTAATAAAAGTAAATTGGAAGTTGTTTAAAATTACATGCCCTATTTAAATTATGAAAGATTTTTTTTAACTTTTCTTTCTCTTTAATATCGATTGCCACCTTTTTCAGTTGTATCTATCACCTTACCGGTAAACTTGGGCTCATGAGTAAAATGTAGACCATTGAAATGTCTTGTTACACTGGAATCCGCCATAATTCTTAGTATCCCTTTTGTGCTCACCAATTTTCGTCCTCAGGCATCGTGACGTTTGACCAACATATTGGGCATGGCAAAAGTCACACTCCAAGAGGTACACCACAAAAGTTGTACCACAATTTGTATAAGGCTAACATTTATATTCAATTTCAGTGACATTACTCTTAAATGTGTTACCTTTGGCAATAACCTCACAAGTGCCACAGTTAGTTGAGAGGCATTTAAACCTACCCTTTCTGGATAACCAACCAGCCCCATCACTCCTATTACTTGTAGCCAAACTAGGGGACAACCTACTCCCAAGAGTTGGCGCTTTCCTAGACACAAATTTGATTTGATCTACATAAGGGGACAAGAGCTCTTAGAAATTGGAAATTACTTTGATTATACCACATATGTCCCTATATTGCAAGGAGAATTCTGTTGAGAACACTATGGTCTCATTACCAAAACCAACATTCTTTAGTCGGTCCCTGCTTCTGGTACCTGATGTGGGTCTATCTTTAACATCTTTCAAAGTGGCTTTAAGCAAATTGTTGTCATACCCCCTAGTTTCAAGACTCTCCATGAGTCTGTCTGCGTCTGTCTGCCTGAGCCTCAAATAAGGCTTTCTCCTCAGTTTTAAAAAATTGACTCTTCGGTATGGATCTGATTAAAAGCTTGGGGTGACAGGATTTTGCATGGAGAATTGTGTTGCCTAATGTGGGTCTCCCGTACGTTTCTTTAATGATGGAATTTGATTCTAAGGAGCCACTCAAAGTCAAATTATAGGTATTGTGTTTTGATCTCTTGCACCTCACTTGGGAGTAGGTTGTCCCCTAGTTTGGCTACAAGTAATCATAGGAGTGATGGAGCAGGTTGGTTATCCAGAAAGGCTAGGTTTAAATGCCTCTCAACTAACTGTGGCA